>NC_058133.1:8200791-8230586 GCF_016433145.1 Gracilinanus agilis | reverse complement strand
TACTGCTTTTTATCAGGATGTAATTACCTTCCTTATCTCTTTTAATCAAAACTATTTTTACTTTGGCTTTGTCAGCTATCACAATTGTGTCTCCTGCCTTCTTTTTCTCATTTGATGTCCAATCAATTTTGCTCCAGCCTCTTACCTTTACCCTGTGTGCCTACCTACCTCATTTGTGTTTCTTGTAGACAACATATGGTAGAATTTTTGTTTTTAACTCACTCTGCTATCTGCTTTCATTTTATGGGTGAGTTTATCCCATTCACATACAGAGTTATGTTTACTACCCATGTATTCCCCATCATTTTGATTTCCTCTTTTAGTTCTGCCTTTTCTTCTTCCACTATTTCCTTTTACACCAATGTTTTGCTTTTAATCAGTCCCCCCTTTTCCCCACCCTTATTTTACTTTACTTTCCACCTCCTCCCTTCTTATTCCCCTTATTTTTCTTTAAGGTTTATTAATCGCCCCCCCAAAAAAAAACCTTGCCCTCCATTTTAATTCTCCCTGCCTCACTCCCCTTTCATTATTCCCTCTGAATTTCCCTGTAGGGTAAGATAGAATTCTATACCCCCAGTAGATCTGGCTCTTCTTCCCTCTCAGAACTGATTTCATTGAGAGTAAGGTTTAAGTATTGTTCATTACTATTTTCTTCCTTCACTTCTTATAAAAGTAATCTCCCCACCCCCATGTACCCTTTTATGTGGTATAATTTATTCTATTTTTCTTCTTCCTTCAAGTTTCTCTTAGTACCATCCTCTTTCTCCCCCTTTTTCCAAATCATCTTAAACAATTTAGTACCATTACCTCTGCCTATAATAATTAATGATTATTATATAATTATATAAATAAATGAATAATTCTTTTATCTCCTATGGTAATGAAAACAATTTTAAGAGCTATAGATATATTTTCCATATAAAATGTAATCAGTATAACCTTATTAAAGCCCTTAAAATTTTCCCCTCTTCTCATTTACCATTTTATCGTTCTCTTGAATTTCATATTTGGACATCAAATTTTCCATTTGATTCTGGTCTTTTCTTTAGGAATGCTTGGAAATCTTCTGTTTTGTTAACTGTCCATACTTTCCTCTTAAAGTATATAGTTAGTTTCAATGGGTAGGTCATGCTTCATTCAAGACCCAATTCTCATGCCTTCTTGAATATCATATTTCAAGTTTTCCAGTCCTTTAGTGTGGAGGCTTCTAGATCCTGTTTAATCCTGACTGGGGCTCCTTAATATCTGAATTGTCTCTTTCTGACTGCTTGCAATATGTTCTAATCAGCCTAGAAGCTCTTGAATTTGGCTATTACATTCCTTGGGATTGTCTTTTGAGAATTTAATGTAGGGAGGGGTGATATAGGGATTCTTTCAATGTCTATTTTTCCCTCTTATTCAAGAATATCAGGGCAGTTTTCTTGGATAATTTCTTATAATATAATGTCAAGAATTTTATTTTTTCCCAGGCTTTCAGGTAGACCAATAATTCCCAAATTCTCTCTCCTGGATCAGTTTTCCATGTATCTTTTCAATGAGATATTTCAAGTTTCCTTCTATTTTCTCATTCTTTTGATTTTGCTTTGTTAATTATTGCTGTCTTGTGAGAGCATTAGCTTCTACTTACCCAATTCTAGTCTTTAAAGAGTGATTTACAGCTATGATCTTTTGCTTTTCATTTTCAGTTTGGTCTATCCTGCTTTCCTTGGCTATCAGCAGGTCAATTCTGATCTACAATTTCCTTATTATTTCATTTGATTTCTGTGCCTCTTTTTCCATGTGGGGAATTGTCTTTTAAGATGCTATTTTTTTGTATTACTTTCATTTTTTCCCACTTTTCTTCCCATATTTCTTCCATATTTCTTATTTGGTCTTTGAATTCCTTTTTGAGTTCCTCAAAAGCCTGTGACCAGTTTCCATTTCTGGGGTGGGGGGGGAGTTTGTATGTGTTTGCTTGTTTGTCACTTGCTGCTGTTGCTTCTGTATTTTGTCTTTTTTTCCATAGAAATTAAGCAGAGTCAAGAGCTTTTTTGCTGCTGCTTATTCCTTTTGCCACTAGCAGAGTGATGTTCCTGCATGTTGATTGCTTTCTTCTGTCTCACAGGGCTTTACCTTGGTAATATCTGCCCTTTCCAGTCAGAAGCCTGAGTGAGGGCAGGCTGCTCTGTGAGGCTCTTTGTGTAGTGCGCTTTAAAGCATTTTGCCCTGAGGCTATTTTTCTAGTTCCTGCCATCTTTGCTGTGGCCAACCTTCTTTATGCCCAAGCTCTGCCCTCTGCTCCTTAGGCTCTGCACTCTTCAGCCTTGGGTCCCAAGTCTTGCTGCCAACGCCTTGCACTTCCCTCAGGAGTAAGTCTGTGGTGCCCTCAGCCAGCCTCTGAGAATTTAGAAATAGCCTAGAACCTTGCTCTGACTCTGGTGTGGTAGATGTTGTGGGGGAGGGATGATCCGCTTGCACTTTGATGAGTGCAGTTTTGCCCTCTTAGAGTGTGGAAATCCTCAAACACTGCCTACCTATAAGATTGCATCCTATGGGAGAGCTCCTTTACTCATCTGATTTTGATTTCTGTACTTTTGAGACACTTTGTAATGATTGGTTGGAAGGAGATTCAGAAAGTCCCTGTTGCTCCACTGGCATCTTATCTTTCCCCTGGATATGATTTCTGATAAAGAGACAGCAAACTGCTCAACATGGCCTACCTGAGAACTACAGGGAGGTATCAGAAGACAACATGGCCAGGCAGCTTTGGTGACAGAGGCTCTGAGTTCAAAGCCCAATTGTGACACTTATTACCCAATAACACAAATAAGAAACAATTTGATGTGGAGTGAGGCAATGGGAGTTTAGAATCAGATGAGGAGGCTTAAATACTGGGCTGAATCCATGGAACCCTAGGCAAAGCCTCACCTGTTTAAGTTTGGTCTCTCCCCCATAGAATGGGGTTTGGGAGTAGGTTTTTTATCCATGGCCTTAGAGAGTAGCATGATGCTGAACCAAAAGGATGACTTATCCTTTGACTCCCTTTGAAGAACAAAATCTGTTTATCAGAACCCTGACTTCATCCCATGTTTTCCTGGCCCAGGGCTCTATCAACTTTTCTACATTGTCTCATGGAAAGCTATTCAGTGAAAATGAGAAATATCTATGGGAAAGGCAAGGCTCTGCACTCAGAATTCCTAAATCACAGATATTCCCAGTAGGAAGGGAGGTCAGAGGCTACCAAACTGCAAAAACAATGCTGTTAATAATAATAATAATAATAATAATAATAATAATAATAATAATAAACTAGCATCTATTTGGTGTGTAGCATTTGAAGATATTATCTCCTTTGATTCTGAAAAGGCAGGTGCTATAAACTGAGGCAGAAGAAGTTAAGTGACTCATTCAGGGTCGAATGGCTAAAAACTGTCTGAATCAGGATTTGACTTCAGGCCTTCTTAAAGCCAGCTCTAGCACCTTATGTTGTTACATAATCTAGTTTAAGAATCAGGAAGCTACTGGGTCAAGTTCTGCTTCCAGTTTACAACAACTGTTACTCTGGGTGGTCTGCTTAAATTCCCAGAGCCTGAGTTTACTCTCTGAGACCGTAAGTTCAACCTGTCAGTCTGCATTGGTAAAGGATTTTTCCTTATCTAGGAGACCTCTAGACCCATGACTTCAAAGGCCCAGCCCCATATCCCAGTCTCCAAATGCCTCCCATGGTTCACTCTGGGGCTTTTTCCTGGATCATTCTGCAGCCATCCTGTTTGACCATTCTGTTGGCTTGTTCATTTCTTTCTTGTTACTGAGAACCAACACAACAGAACCTCAATAAAACTGTCAACTCTGCTTTTTATGGAGTTTTACAGACTAATATCATGGTAGGGGAAAGAGCCCAAGAGAAAGAAAAGTGTTTAGGAAATTCTCACAAACAGAGGATATATGAACTGATGTCCTTCTCTCCTCTTTCATAAGCTGATAATTAACTTTTAAGGGAAAATCAGCCAAGGAAATCTAGAAACTTCCCTGATTCAGGCCCACCCAATATAAAGAAGGAAGGCAGTACCACTTAGTGGCTAGGGCACTGGGCCAAGAGACAGAGTCTTGCCTTGCACACATCCCAGCTGTAAGATTCTGGGAAACTCAACTTGCTTCTGTTTCCTCACCTGGACAATGTAGATAACAAGCATCTACCTCACCGCTATGATACAAATAAATGTACATTAAG
This sequence comes from Gracilinanus agilis, assembly GCF_016433145.1. Classification (NCBI taxonomy): domain Eukaryota; kingdom Metazoa; phylum Chordata; class Mammalia; order Didelphimorphia; family Didelphidae; genus Gracilinanus; species Gracilinanus agilis. The sequence continues at coordinate 8,226,376 of NC_058133.1, read as the reverse complement.
TTTTGTACATACCAAGGTGCTGTGGAAATTAGACATCAAAGACCTGGAGACACCTCGACCAGAGGCCTCACTAATGTCCTCTTGATGTTTGGAAAAAGCGATAAAGGCCCAAAGCACATTAGCCAGATCCTTGTGGTCAACTTAGAGGAGAATATGGGTGAAAATCACACTGGGTAGATGGATCTGGGTCAGGGGCAGGGGGGAAAACACCAATGACAAGGAGAGCACAGATATGTTTAAGTAATATTCTGAAGGAATCATGGATGAAAGAGTCTGGATTTGAAGTCAAAAGACTTCTCTGCCTTTTGATAGTCACACAAACAAAAGAAAATAATGTCCCTGCTCAGCCTTGGATTCCATATCCATAAAATGGGTATTGTATATCATATATAATTTATATAGCATACTAAATATAATATGACATGTAGCAATTAAAGAGGAATGCTCAACCCATGACTATAGGAAAATATCTTATTATTATATCAATCATAAAAACAGAAAGCTTATATAAATTGAGCTGCCATCCACATGGGATAACAAGTAAAATGTCTAACCTCCATACAAACATTGTCTCCTGTGTAATGAAATTAGAATTCATGATGATCCAAAAAGTGCTTGATCGTCCCAGTTACTAGCAGAATGAGGCTTATCATGAATCATGAACTATCCTAGGCATAGCAGTACCTGGTTGTCCAGGAAGGCATGTGGATGTTCCAGTTCATGGGAGAGAAAAAGAAGAAAATGGGGGTGAGTGTGAAACTCTGCTCCTTCCTCAACTGGTGGAGGGCAGAAGAGAAATTCAGAGGGGAATGTGAAGGTCACTTTCTTGTGGATGGCTGGGAAACAGAGAAGTCAATTTAAGATCTATTTCTAGCCCACCTTTTTTTCCCCTTTAATTCTTACCTTTCATTTTAGAATCAATATTGAGTATTGGTTCCAACACAGAAGAGTGGTAGAGGTTGAATACTTGCCGAGGGGCATATGGATAGGAAGTGTCTGAGGATAGATTTGAACCTGGGACCTTCTTTCTCTTAGCCTTTTATTTCTAACAAGGGAATTGCTTCTCTTCATGTACAGGTGATCCACAGCATTCAACAGGTGTCACTTGGGTGAATCAATAGGATTCTACTCCTTCTTATAATAGGAAATTTCTCTCTCACTTCTGTGACACCCCCTCTCTCATGGGGACAATACTGGTATTGACTAACTAGAACTAAATAAGAGAGGATCATTCTAATAGATATACCAGATAGAGTATTGAGGTTGGAGTCATGTAGATCTGAATTGGGGGTAGGTAAATGGTATAGTGGATAGCGTCTGGAAGACTATTTTCCTAAGTTCAAATCTGGCCTCAAACACTTCAGCTGTGTGATCCTGGGTACGTCATTTATCCCTCCTTGGCTCAGTTTTTCATCTGTAAAATGAGCTGGAGATGGAAATGGCAAACCACTCCAGTATCATTGCCAAGAAAGCCCATAGACAGAGGTCCACAGGATTATGGAGATTTGGACACAACTGAAACAAGTGAAAAAAGAAGACCAACGATGCACAGATAGATTTTAAAGTCCTTCCCCTGGGGCAAATCTACAAATTTGTGATTAGGAGACCTCTAAAATCCCTTTACATTAAAAATCCAGTGCCCAGCTGTGTGACCCTGGGCAAGTCACTTGACCTCCATCGCCTACCCTTACCACTCTTCCACCTATAAGTCAATACACAGAAGTTAAGGGTTTAAAATTTTAAAAAAATCCAGCGTTATAATAGAACCTCTGCTCCAAGGGCGGCATCTGTCTTGTCATTGCAAGGTCACCTTGAATTCAGAGGGAGAGGAGGCAAGATTTCAGGTCAGACCGACTTTCCCAGGTGCATAAGAAAGGTGTAAGCAAGAGTTCCAAAACGGCCATGAATGGTCCCTTTCCCCTCAGCCTTGGCAGCAATTCCTACGCACTTATATAACCCTCAAGTGGTGTGCCAAGTGTAGACACTCAACCTACCTTTCTGAAACTCACGTGGATCCTGGGCATGCTATGGTCATCCCAGCCTTCCAACATGTGACCACAGTAAAGCACTTGAAAGTAGAGAGCCCAGTGTGGGTTCAGGGTTCTGATGAAGCAGACGTTGCCTCTTGAGAAAATCAGGGATTGGGAGCTCAGTCCTTTGATGAGGGATTGGAAGAAAAGCCTGTTCCCTGGAGGATGCGTGTGGTTTGGACTGCTACTGAAGCATAGCCAGAATGCTATCCTCTGTCATGCCAAAGCATCGGGCATTCATACCCCAACCTCCCCACCAACACATACACTTTGATCTTAGAGGCTTCTATCAAATGCAAAACACTCTGTTCAGAGCCCTTTATAAGCCAGATCCTCTACCTTCCCAGTCTTCTCACAACTTGCTCCTTTCCATAAACTCTATGACCCTGTGACACTGGCCTCCTGCCTGTTCCACAACCAAGACCCTCCACTTCTTAGCTCTGGGCATTTTTTTCTATCTGTCCCCCATTCCTAGAACACCCTTCATCCTCTGCTCTGGCCTCCCTAAATTCCTTTAAATCCCAACTAGAATTCTGTTGTTTATAGGAAATCTTCCCCATCCTCTCTTAATTCTTGTGCCTTCCTGCTATGAAGTATTTCCTATTTATTCCATATATAGCTTGCTTTGTGTGTATGTGTTTATACGTCTCCTCCATTAGATTCTATACTTCTTAAGGGCAGGGGCTATCTTTTGCCTTTCTTTCCCCAGTGTTTACTCAGCAGAGTGTCTGGCATATAATGGTTGCTTAATAAATGTTTATTGATTAATTGTTCAAAAACATCAAGCCTTCCCCTGGGACAGGGCAGCTTAGGATTTTAGCCAGGGAACAAAAATTCAGAAGGGACTGACAGCACTTTGTTCTTCAGTAGGATATAAATAAGTTCGCTTAGCACCTAGTAGCAAAAAAGGGATTTTGAGGTGCTTTTGGACCATCTGTATGGTTTCCCTAAGACTAAGGAGCTCCCCTGAGGAAACTCCATCTGTTAAGAGAGGTGTAGTGTCCACAATGGGGGAAGGATAATGCTTTTGTACTCTACAATCTTTGGTTCACAGCTGGAATACCAATTGTGCTTAAGGCAACATTTTTTATGAAAGTCATGAGCATGAATGTAGCAGAGGGACTATAGCAACCATGATGGTGAGAAGCTAGGAAGATGTAAATGAATGAATGAATGAAAATTCTGAAGCTCTTGCTAGCTGCCAAACACCATTCTAAGCACTGGCATTATTCAAAGTTTAAGTTACTTGAGGGCAAAGCAATAACCTCAAGGAACTTACATTCTGACATAGGATACAAGGCATATAGAGTAGAGTGATGGCCAAGGAAGAATAATGTGGTGGGGATGAGGCACATGGTGGATGGTGAGAAAATAGCCAGAAAGTGAATTGAAGAATGGTCAAAACCTGGATCTTTGTGGTCCATGAAAGGTGCAACCACAAGGCATCCATGGGCCCCAGAAGAGAAGGTCTAATTAGGAAATATGTCATACAAGAATTCTTTAAAATAACTGGGTAGAGCCAATATGAGAGAAAAAGAAAGTGACAAATGTTGGAGGGGATTTGGCAAAATTGGGACACTAATGCATTGCTGATAGAGTTGTGAAGTGATCCAACCATCCTGTAAGATAATTTGGAACAACATCCAAAGGGTTGTAAAACAATGCACACCCTCTGATCCAGTAACACCACTACTAGGTCTGTATCCCAAAGAGATTAGAAAAAAGGGGTGAAGGAACTACTTATACAAAAATATTTCTAGCTGCTCTTTTTGTGGTAGCAAAGAATTGGAAATTGGAGGGATGTCTATCAATTGGGTAATGGCTGAACACATTGTGGTATATGATGGTGATGGAATACTATTGTGCTGTCAGAAATGATGAACTGGATTATTTCAGAAAGAACTGGAAAGACCTGCATGAACTGATGCAGAATGAAGCAAGCAGAACCAGGAGAACATGGAACATAGTAATAGCAATACTGTGAAATGATCAACTGTAATGGACTTAGCTATCATCAGCAATACAATGATTCAGTTCTGAGGAACTTATGTCAAAGAATGCTCTCCACTTCCAAAGAAAGAACTGTTGGAGTTAGAATGCAGATGAAAACATGAAATTTTTCACTTGTTTATTTTGTTTTTTGCTTCAGGGTTTTGGTTTTAGGTGATTTTTCACTTTCAAAGAACAATATAAAAATATGTTTTTCATGATAATACATATATAATCCAGTCCAGATTGAATTTCTTTCTATCTCTGTGAGAGGGGAAGGAAAAGAGGGAAGAAGACAATTTGGATCATATTACTTTGGAAAACTTATGTGGAAATTTGCTATTATATGTAATCAGGAAAATGAATAAATAAAGTTTGAAAAAATAAATAAAATAACTCAGTTCATATAGGAAAGAAGGAAGAAGATTTCCAGGGCCATGAAAGCTATCTTCAAATACTGAAGGAAAACAGGACTTCTTCTGCTTGGCCCCAGAGGACAGGACCAAAAGCAATGGTGAAACTTTACCCAAAAAGGTAGAATTAAGGGCAGCTGGATAGCTCAGTGGATGGAGAGCCAGGCCTAGAGATGTGAGGTCCTAGGTTCAAATCTGGCCTCAGACACTTCCCAGTTGTGTGACCCTGGGCAAGTCACTTGACACCCGTTGCCTACCTTTACCATTCTTCTTCCTTGGAGCCAATACGTATTGACTCCAAGATGGAAGGTAAGGGTTTTTAAAAAAGGTAGAATTAGGGGATAACTAAGTGGTAGATTGGGAGCCAAGCCTAGACAACGGAAGGTCCTGGGTTCAAATCTTGCCTCAGACACTTCCCAGCATTGTGACCCTGGACACGCCCCTTAACTCCCATTGCTTAGCCTTTATTGCTCTTCTGCCTTGGAACTAAGATACAGTTTTGATTCTGTGACAGAAGGTAAGGGTTGTTTTGTTCTTGGTTTTTTAAAGTAGAATTAAATGCAATGTATGCAACAGATTATCAAAGGAATCTTTGCCAAGCACTTACAAAGAGAAATAATGATTTTGACAGACTAATCTCATTTTTCTTCCCCTATTTTAGATCTACCTGCCCCAGGAGAGTCGTGACCCTCCGACCCTCCATGGAGCTCAATTTTATAATTCTCTAATGCATGTAAAAGAGATTATCATGTTAATTATCTGTATCTGTATCTTATCCCCCTCCTAAATTGGAAGTTACTTAAAGCAACAGACCAAAGCTCATCTAAATTTTTTCTCTTATACTTCTCTCTATGCAAAAGGAGCATTGGAAATGTTTGTTGTATTTCTGTTGTTCATAATTATTATATTTTTAGATTAGGTTGGTACATCTGTGTTAATAATATTTTATTGTCTAATCTAGGTCAGCCACTGTGCAAAGAACTAAAAATATGAGGAAATGCAAAAATAACTCCTGCCCTCAAAAATTAACAAATTAATTTTAAAAACATTCTATAGTATTTACTATGTGCAATGTTACTCCTGATCTGAAGGTGCTTACATTCTAATGGGAGAGATGACATGTAAATAAATATATAAAAGAAAGCTATCGCTCAAAGAGAGAAGAGAGGGTCCTCCAGGAACACCAAGAAGACCAGCATAGTCAGACCATAGGGGGAATAAGAAAGATTAAAGTTCAAGAAGGCCAGAAAAGTAGGAGGGATTTGATTTTGAAGAGCTTTCAGTTCTAAGCATAGGACTTTATATTTGGTTCCAAAGAAAGTAATGGAGAGTCTCTTGAGTTTATTGTGTAGCAAGGTTCCTTGGGCAGATCCAAGCATTAGGTCTGTTTTGAAAGATGACTGAAGAATGCACTGGAGAAGGAAGAGGTTTGAGGCAGGAGGACCAATCAGAAAACTGTAACGATGATTCTGGTGAGAGGCAATTAGGGTAGTGGTTGTGTGAGTAAAAAAAAAGGGATGCAAATGAGTGAGGTTGTGAAAATATTAATGAGAAGAATTAGTAATGATTGGGTAAGTCAGGGGACTGAACGTGACAGTGGATAAAAGGCAGATGATCCTAGTCAGGCACTTGAAAGTCTTTTAAATGAAGACATGTGGACCAAAAGATGATACAGTTAAGCACATTCAGAATGTACCAGGAAAATACAAGGTGTCATAAAATCTTTCTAAATAGAACCAGAAACTTCTCTATTTACCATCTCTTAGTAATCTTCTTTTCCTGAGCCAAATACACATTTTCCCTTTTACCTTGCATCCTTCCTTGCATTTCCTAATTCACGTCATCTAAAAGCAAAGTTGAATTTGATAACACTTCACACGGTACTCTCATCCAATTCAATCTAGACAACTCCAACAGAACAGGCATTTATCATGCACCTAAGATGCGAAAACATGCTAGTCAAAGGGGTATAAAGATAAAATGAAGTCTTTGCCCTCAACCCAGGACAATGAACATATTTTAAATACCTATCATATGCAAAGCTCTGAACTCAGTGCTAGGAAAATCAAGACAAAAATGATAAGTGCCTGCCCTCGAGAGTCTTATATTCTAATAAAGGTTACATTCTGTGTAGAAGTAAATCAATACATAAAAATTTTAAAATGAGAGAGAAAGCGTCCTTCTTTCCTTATTTTTACCCTACTTTGCCTTTGTCCATATTCTATTCCAATCCATTCTGCCATTCTGAATTGATACTCAACTGTTAAGAGCTTCTCTCTTTCTTCAATACCATTTCTACTGTTTGGAATGATGAGAATCTTGATTTTTCCATGATTATTCTATTCTATTTTTTCTTACTAAATTTGAATGTAAGCTGATTTCAATTAAGAATTCTCTCATTCTTTGTACTTGTATTCCCTGAATTTTGTGGATGCCCACAAAATCACAAGAATGAAAAATTAGAAGAAAATGTGAAATACCTCATTGGAAAATAACCGACCTGGAAGACAGATCCAGGAGAGATAATCTAAGAATTATTGGACTACCTAAAAGGCAGGATGCAGAAAAGAGCTTAGATACTCTCTTTTAAGAAATTATCAAGGAAAATAGTACTGATACTCTAGAAACATGGGGTAAAAATAGAAATGGAGAGAATCCATCAATCACATACTGAAGGAGATCCCAAAGGAAAAACTCCCAGAAATATTATAGCCAAATTCCAGAAACTCCCAGGTAAAGGGGAAAATATTGCAAGCAACCAAAAAGAAAAAATTCAAATATCATGGAGCTATAGTCAGTATAACACAGGATAGCAAAAGTGTTAGCTACTTCTATATTAAAGTATCAAAGGGCCTGTAATATAATATTCCAAAGGGCAAAGATACAAGGACTTCAACCAAGAAAAAACATGCCCAAGAAAACTGAGCATATCTTTTTTTGGGAAAAATGAAAATTCAATGAAAGTAGAGAACTTTTAAACATTTCTAATGGAAAAACCAGAGCTGAATGAAAAAGTTGATTCTCAAAAACAAGACTCAACAGAAGCATGTAAAAGTAAACAGGAAAGAGAAAATAAAAAATCATTCAATAAGGTTAAACTGTCAAGATGTTACAAATCCCCATATGGAAGCTGATACATGTAATTCCTAAGAACTGTATCATTAGTAGACCAGCCCGAAGGAATATACATAAGCAGAGGGCAAAGGTATGTGTTAAATACAATGGGATCATATCTGAAAAAAATTAAGAGATGAGGAAGAAGAATGCGCTGGGAGAAAGTTGGGAGAAATAAAATTAAGTAAATTATTTCATATAAAAGAGGCATGACAAAGCTTTTACAATGAAGGGGAAGATGGGGGAGGTAGGGAGGGTAAGGCTTGAACCTTAACTTAATTGGAATTGACTCAAAGAAGGAAGAACATACATGCTCAATGGGGTATAGAAATTTATCTTACTCTACAGGGAAGTAGGAGGGAAAGGGGATGAGATGGAGGGGTTCCTAGAAAAGAGGGCAAATTGGGGAATGTGGTGGTCAGAGCCTAAACATTTTTGAGAATGTACAGATTAAAAAGAGAGAAAAGGATAAACAAGAAGAGAAGTAGATGGGAAATAATAAAGAATAATCATCATAATGTAAAAATTACAACAAATCTCTCTAATAAAGAACTCATTTCTCAAATACATAGAAAAATAAGTAAGAATACAAGTCATTCACCAATTGATAAATAATCAAAGGATATGAACAGGAAGTTCTGAAACAAAGTAATTAAAGCTATCTATGTGTTAAATGTTAAAATTGTTTTTAAATGCAATTGGGGGAAATAAAGTATTAAAAGAGATACTGGGCACAAAATAAGATGATTAAAATGTGGAATGGGCCTAGAAGAATCCCTTTAACTGGAGATGTTAGTTACTGAAAGGAGAAAAATTAGGAGACTCAAGAATATTTCATTAATACAAAAAAATTATCATTCAGAAGTGATATTAGATTCATTCTGCTTGGTTAAGTGTAATGGTTGAAAAGCCACAGTAAAGCCATGTTAAAAGATAATGGAGGAGTTTGCCTTAAAAGGTAGGGAGTCTCTCTTTATTAGAGGTCTTCAAGTAAAATCTGGATGTCTTCATCTGGCAGATTTTTAGCTGTGATTACTACTTTGAGTCCATGCTAGAACAATCAATACTGCATTCCTGACATCTCTACAAATAAACATTCTAAAATTCTTGGGTTTTCCACTGGTGGGGAAACAAGAATGGCTTCTTTTAAGGGGGTCACATTTAAGTTATGCTTGAAGAAAGATTGGGCTGAATGTTGGGAGAAGGTACAGCAGGCAGAGGGAATGGTGTCATGGCACTATACCAAGACTTCTAGCTATAGGTGTCCCACAGAGTTTGATCCTGGGTTCTTTTCTCCTTCAATACTACTTCACTTAATGATCTCATCAGCTTTAATTCAACATGTCCAAAATACATTTCAATATCTTATCTCACAAGCCCTCCTTCCACCTCAATGTTCCCTAATACAGTAGAAGGTACCACCATTGTCCCAATAGCTCAGATTCATAACCTAGGAATCATTCTGGATTCCTTTGTACCTCTCACTACCTCCCCTACATTTAACTTGTTACCAAGGCCTAGAGATTTCATCTCTGTAGCACATCTCTCCAAAAAATCCCCTTCTCTCCTCTGACTTTGCCCCAGTTCTGGTTCCAGCCTCATGTCTGGGTTATTGCAACAGCTATTCATGGGTCTGCTTGTCTCAGTCTCTATCCATTCTCTATACTCTCCATTCATTCATCCATTTTCCTACAACATAGTTCTTACCATGCCACTCTTTGCTCAGTAAAAGCCAGTGGCTCCCTATCACTTCCAGAAGCAAACACGAAATACTCCGTTGGACATCTAGACATCCATGTCATAACCTGGCCTCCTCCTCCCTTGCCAATCTTCTTATACCTTCCTCTATGACTCATACTCTTTAGTCCAGTGACATGAGCCTCCTGGTTGTTCCATGAATAAAGCACTCCATCTCTTGGTTCCAGGGATTTTCTCTGGCTGTCCTCCATGTCTGGAATTCTCCTCAACCTCTGCTCTACTGGCTGGCTTCCCTGGATTCCTTTAAATCCCAGCTAAAATCCCAATTTCTATAGGAAGTCTTTCCCAACTCCTCTCGATCCCCGTGCTTTCCTTCTCTTAATTCCTTCCTCTTTATACTATACATAGCTTGCTTTTATGTATATTTGATGGCATGTTGTCTCCCTTACTAGATGATAAGCTCTTCGAGGGTGGAGACTGTTTCCTCACATGCACACACATACACACTTCTTATCCTCAGAGCTTAGTAGAGTGCCGGGACATAGTAGACACTTAATAAACATTTGATATCATTTCAGCCACTGTCCAGTTTATAATCCACTCGGAGCTCCACCATTTTTTGCAGCATCCCCACATAGCTGCAGAAGGAGAGTTACTTCCCCCTTTCTGCTAATTACTGGGCAGAGACGGCATGCTGAGGATTGGGCAAAACCAGGAAAATGTGTTTTTCTCTGTGCAGTGATTTGTGTGAGTCTTTTTTTCTTTCCCACCGTGGTTGCCCTTCGATTACAAACCTGGCATTGTTCGTTTACAATACACATTCTTCATCCTCCATTATTAGAGAGAGGTCAGGCTGATGTTCGCTTTCGGATCCTCAGTACAGATTTCATTGGTGCTAAAAATGTGTTTTTAAAAGGTAAAGCTCCAAACACATTCTCCTTGGGAAGCTTGGGACTCCTATTCTTGTGATCTCTCCTTGGTAGCTGGAAAGCTAGAATAATTGATCCAGGCTGGAAGCCACACTCAGAGACAGACTTTGGGCTGCACAACCAAAACACGGACCCATTTCCACAACTCAAATCCATCTGCTCTTTGTCGAATCTGTTTTGTTGCCAGCTTTATTTATTATCATTTGGGGATTTTAAAAGGTATCGATCAAACACTCTCCAGTGGCTCAGGCTTCTCTTAGAAGTACCCTGGCCCAATGGAGAGAGCACAAGGCTGACTCTTTTAAGAAATAAATGCCTTTTTCTAAAAAAAAAAAAAAGCTATTGATTGTTTTTGTTTTAAAATCACCTTTATTTCCTTACTTTTCCCTTCCCTCCACAGTCTCTGGAAAGCCATCCCTTAATAACAAAAGGACAGAAAAGTCTAGTACTTAAACCAAGTGCAATGGCAAAACCTTCCCATATCCTGCCACTTCTGCAAAGAGGAAAGGGAAGCACCATTTCATAGGTCTTCTTGGAAGCCTAAGCCATAAAGTCAGAATAGACCTATAGCACTAGCTGTTGTAGTCATTAAGTCACTTTACTTTGCTGTGCCTCAGTTTCCACATCTGTAAAATGGGGATAATAAAACCTATAGTACCTACCTCCGAGGGTAGTGCCAAGGTATAAATGAAAGCCTGCCAAGTGTTTTGCAAACTCTAAGGAGCTCTGTAAGTGCCAGTTACTTAAGTATTATTTACATTTTATGTTTTTCCATCCAAATCATTGCCAGATGCCTACACTTTCTCCTAGGATGAGACCTTCCCTTTTACTAGTCAGCACAAACAGTGATTCTGACAGCGTATATAACTCCCTGCCTCTCCATTAAGGGGCTAACCAACGGAGATCAGTTCATCCAAAAGGAGGAGTCCATTGATAAGGAGAGGAATCTGACCTCTATTAAATGAACAACAAGATGCCTTCATCAGTCTAGTCCATATGGCACAGGAGGAATCAGAGTACGGAACTAGATGGTTCCCCAACAGCATTGATGGTTCCATGACACCCTCATCCCATCATGCTCTGATTTGTACACAAACACATTCCTAATGGTTAGGGTCTTAGGACTGTCCTTTTGAGGTAGAAAGGAGTCCCTGAGAGCCTCTGGGCCAGGAGCTCGTAACCTTTGCTCGGTTATGGACTCCTTAGGCAATATGGCAAGACTATGGATGGACTTCTTCACAGAACAAGGTTTTTTAACAGCACAAAATCAAATCTAGATTTCCAAAGGAAATCAACCATACTCAGATAATGTCATCAAAATATATACATTATTTTTAATGAAGGCAACTTCCTAGACTCCAGATGAAGAACTCTGGCCACATTTCCAGCCTTTCATTTTACAGATGAAGAACCTGAGATTCAACATTAAGCAACTCACCCAAGGTCTCTGGGCATTTGACCTGGAAAGGTGCCTCTCCACCAAGAACAAACTATACAAAAGGAAAAAGGCTCAGAGTGTACTCTCAAGCTGAAGGTAAACATATTCAGATAACCAACAGTATGTTAGTAGTTGTTGGATTTGCAGTGGCAGAGGTGCCATTCTGCTTTTGGTTTGGGATAGCAGTTGGTAGATAGAAGGGGATGAGATCTAATAATAACAGCTAAAATTTTATGAAAGGGATGATGTGCCAGGCATTGTGCTAAGAGATTTACAAATAGCATCTCCTTGGATCTTCACAAAAACCTGTGAAGTGGGTGCTTTTAGTAATCCCATTTTACAGAAGAGAATGCCACATCTGAGAGATGTTATGGCCTAGACTCGAACTCAAGGTCCTTTGACCTCTAAATCCAAACTTTCCCCACTATATTATACCACCTTCCAAATATTTGCATCATTTATTTAAATATTTGATGAAAGTCTAACATCCAAGATATATAAGAAAGCAATGCTAATAATTATTAGAGCCAGCATCAACATTGTATTTTAAGGTTTGCAAAGCCCTTTGAAAATATAATGTCATTCATCTTCACCAAAAAAACCTGAGAGATAGGTGGTACTATTATCCCTATTTTCTGGATGGGGAAACTAAGGCTGAAAAGAAGTTAAGAAGCTTGTCAAGGGTCACATAGCTAATAATAATAATGATTTCCAAAGAGAGCTTTAAGGTGCACAAAGCATTTTGCATGTATGAATTCAATTCCACTAAGTAATCATTGTTATTATCCCCATTTTTTTAATGAGAAAACTGAAGCAGGCAGGGGAATAAGTGACTTGCCCAGGACCACCCAGCTAAGAAAGTGTATAATGCTGAATTTGAACTCAGGTCTTTCTGATTCCAGGTTTAGCACTCTCTATACTATACCACTCTACTACCTCAGTGAAACCAGCAGTTGATTGTATATCTGTCATTTTGGCACATGACACAAGTATGTAATGTGCTCTCAATTCAAAGCAAGTAGCCAAAATATTCTAAGGGAATTCTGGGAAAGAGTAACAATAAGGGTAATCTGGGAAGGCTTTAAAAAGGACACTGAATCTGATTTTAGCCTTAAAGGCAGACAATGATTCCAAGAGTTAGAAAAATGCATTCCTGGAAAGGAAGATGGTCTTTGTATACTTCTGATTGTGGAAGATACTCCTTTGCAAACTCAAAGTGCTATATTTCTTCTTTCTCCTTCTTTTTTCTTCCTCCTCCTCTTCCTGCCCTTTCTTCTTATTTTTAATCAAGAAGGTTGGCCCTGTGCCTGAAAAGGAACACTTGATAAAAGGTGAAATCCTTTTTTTAGAAGTAAGTAATGAGTGGAATTCATAAAGTGCTTTTCACATCATCTGAGCATCATTATAATCCTGGGAGATAAGTTCTATTACTATTCCCATTTTTTTAGATGGGTAAACTGAGGTTAAGTGACTTTTCCCCAAAGTCATGCAATTAATAACCATATGAAAAATGATTTGAACTCAGGTCTTCCTTACTCCAAGTCTAGTACTCTTTCCATTTTACCTTGCTTTATTTGAAAACAAATGAAAATATCCATGTATCATCAGTAGTTCTCTGTAGCCATTAGTATAAAAGACCAATTCTTTAGACTGGAGTTAAGGTCTTTTATACTGTGGCTCCCACATTCCTTCCTAGCGTCAATTCATACTAATCTTATAACAAATTCTGTATTCTAGCTCAATTGTATTCCTTGGAGATTCTTACATTTGATAAGCCATCTCTCATATTCACACACACTCATAGGCCGCCTCCCTTTCTAGAATTCATTCTCTACTTTCAGGATCATTTTCCTTCTTTAAGGATAAATTCATTTATAATGTCCTCTTGGAGGCTTTCTCTAATCACCCCATTTGTCCTCAAATCCTCCTACAATCCTTTGGCCACTTGATTTTAACTTAACACATCTTCTGTTGATAGTAGAGGGGTCCCTTCCACATCACAATGGTTAGGGCTGTGGTACCCTGTGATCCAGAAAAATCCATGTAAAATTTTGTCCTTCCCTTCATAGCAGAGAAGAAATTGGAATCTTTTCTTTGTCTTTTATGAAGAGTTTACAGTACCTTATTGTCAAATTTGGGTTAAGTATTTGGCCACAGGCTAGTTTATTCATTTCAGAGTTTCTTAACTTTTTCCATGTTGTTTGCTGGCCTTTGTCATCTTCAGCAACTACAAAACTCCAAAAAAATTCCCATTTAATTGAAAAAATCCCATAAATTGAAACAGTTGTAATGGGAAGGGATATCTGTATGTGAGTAACTGAACTAGGCTCATATCATGTGAGGATCAGTTGAAGAGCCTAGGGCATGTCTTGGCATATTAGCCAGTCCGATAGACCTGAGGTGGTATCTCAGGATTGCCTTAATTTGCATATCTCTTATTGATAGTGATTTGAAACATTTTTTCATGTAAGTCAAACATGTTTTAATTTTGTTATATCCTTTGAGCATTTGTCAAATTTCAAATTTGAAATATAAAAATATTTATTTTATTTTATTTTTATGTTTTAGATCTCATAATGCTCTCTATGTCTTAGTCCTAAATGCTTCCCTTTTCCATAGGTCTGACAAGTAGTCTGTTTTTGCTCCCCCAGGTTGTTTATAGTACTACCCTTTATTTCTAAATCATGATTTCATTTTGCCTTTTCCTTGCTATATGTTGTGAGGTGACAGTCTATTCTCAACTTTAAAAAAAAAAAAACATTTTTTTCTGTCTTGGAATCAACACTAACTATTGGCTCCAAGACAGAAGAGTAACAAGAAGTAGGTAGTTGGGGTTAAGTGACTTGTCCAGAGTCACTCAGCCAGGAAGTGTCTTAGACTAGATTTGAATGTATGTTTCCAGTCCTGGTATTTTATCCACTGAGCCACCTTGCTAATTGCTATGCCTGGTTTCTGCCACTCTATTTTCCTATAACACAGTTTGAGATCAGGTATCAGGTTTGAGACCTCCTTCCTCCATAATTTTTTTCATTAATTTCCTTGACATTGCTGACCTTTTGTTTTTCCAGATGAATTTTATTATTGTATTTTCTTGCTTCCTGAAATCATTTTAGGGTTGTTTGAATGGAATGGCACTGAATTTGGTAAATTAATCATAGAGATGGAATTGTCATTTTTATGATATTGGTTCAACCTACCTATGTGCAATTAAAGTTTTTCCAATTGTTTACTTCTGATTTTATTTGTGTGAAAAGTGTCTTGCAGTTCTGATCATATAGTTCCTGAGTTTGGACTGACAGGTATTTTATATTGTCTACTACAGTTATTTTAAATGGGCTTTCTCTTTCTGGCTCTTGCTGTTGGATGTTTTTTGGCATTCAAGGAGAGTTTATGTCTATTTGTCAAGTATGTTGTGATGAAAATTCTTGTAGGAATTGCTAGATTAGATGACTAATGAGATACCTTCCAACTCTCAAATTCTGGGATCTTTTCAATTGAAATGGTTTGATTTTGCTGTTTTTTCCTTAGCACTATTTAAATTTTATTTCAGACCTCAAGAACACAACAGAGCCAGTGTTCTGGGGATTTTGATTCTAAAAGAACATGGTTCTATTACATCCATATTTTATCATGGAGAGTAGGCTGGTCTTATAGTCAGGACACCTTAATATTCAAAACTTGCCCTTGATACTCCTCTACTTTATAACCATGGGAAAATCACTTGACCTATCTACTTTATCATCAGTAATCTGGCCACTGGGATCTGAGGTGCTATGAACTGAAAACCCATAGAAAAATGATTTGTATTTATACATGGCCCCTTGCTGCTTCTCCATGGATGGTTGCAGAATGGCAGAAACAAAGCAAGAAGGGGTTAAAAATCAATTTTTAGACCACCTAAACATATAGCAATTGGTACCCCGAGATATCTGCTCAGTGACTAATGAAAAACCATACTGCTAGATGAGCTGAATTGTCAGTCTCGATATTCTTATCACAATAGAAAAGCAAAACAAAAGGACAAAATGGAAGCCATGTAGACTAATGGCAAACAGGTTCACTTTGGTGTAATCAGTTAAAGAGTTGTAGGAGTCATTTTTATCCTGTTCCCAAAGGCAATAAGATATATAATTTCATGAAACTTTGAGTCATCTTCTATTGAAGTGACTACTAATTTTTTTAGGGGGGGACAGAATGAAGATAATTAACTTATAGGCAGGAATTGTTCCATTTTTATCTATGTGAGTCCAATTCTTGATAAATAATTGGTGCTTAAAATGCTCATTGATGGATGGAATAACTGACATCTATGCAGAAGAGATAGAGAAATGCCATGAAGAAACCAAGAATATTTTTCAAATGAAATAACCCTAAATGCAAAGGTGGGAAGAGATAAGGAAAGTGAAAAATATGAGAGAAAATCTGCATTGTGAGTAAAAAATTGGGAGAAGAGCAAAGACTTAGAGGCCACACCAAAGTCTCAAGTCTGTGCAATGTATCATCAATGCTGCTTTTGAAAAAGGAATAAAAAGGTGTTGAGGGTGATGCAAATTTCACATGTTCACTTTTTGTAGACTTGGAGAATCCCAGAACCACAGAAATTAAGATTTGCAAAGGATCTTAACAGCATTGAGTCCAATGCAAATATAAAAGAAATGTCTACCTTAATATATGCAAGTATGAGAACCTCTTCTTGGAGATTGCCATGGAGAGGGAACCTCACTCCATCTCTAGGCAGCCAATTCCACTTGCAGATATCTCTCCTTGTTAGGAAGTGTTTCCTGATCTCCAGACTGAACTGGCTTCCTCACAAATCCCCCCCAATACTCCTAGTTCTGCTTCTGAAACCAAACAGAATAAATTCGATCCTCTTCCATATAATGACCCTTCAAAATGCTTGAAGAGACCTATCGTGCTATTACTGTTATTTTCATTATTAATCTATGCAAATCAATATTTGGACAAATTGATGAGAGATTCTTTTGAATAGTTGAAGCATTTTCACTGTAGCTGAAACACATTTTGTAGAAAACAGCCCAAATGTCAGAGTGGAATGAAGGAAGTGGGGAGCAGCTGTTTCCCAATAGAGCTCTGAACCATTTAAATATTTACTCGAGTTTAATGAAGACCCATTTAACATTGCACAGGCAGACTCCTTGTGCTTGCCACTGCACTCTGGAAAGGTGCTGCCCTCACTCTTGCTGGGCTCAGGCAGCAGGATTCCATGAAAGTGATGAATGGAAAAACCAAAAGCCAATTCTCTCACTTCAGCAGACCAGGTGTGCCGAGCCGGCCTGAGCTTACTGAGTCCTGAGATTCCCGAAACAACATTTGAAAAGAATCCAGCACATACCTGGATGGAGTTCCAAGTAGACGGTGCCTCTTAGTATTCAAAATTCGGAGCTGGAAAAGGCGTTAGACACCATGGAGCCAAATCCTCTCATTTTACAGATGGGGAAACTGAGACTTGAAAAATCTTGGCCAACCTAGCTAGTGAGCACCAGCATTATTTCTCTGACTCCAAGCCCAGAACCCAATGCACTCCTCCCTGCTAATTGTCTCTTTCAGAGAGCACTAGTCCTTGGAGGAATGGAGAAGGAGTGGCTACACCAGTCCCTGCCCTGGAAGATCAAGGGGCTAGAGAAACTCTCCAGGGCTATCTTATAGAACACTCTGCCTGCCTTCATTTCAGAGAGAGGGAATTGGGGAAGGTGAAGTGACTCCTCTGACATGATGGGTCCAGATCCATTTCTTCCTCTGATGGCACCCTTTGCCTCCCCTTTTCAGGGGCCCCTCCCCCCTTTAGCTCAAAGTTCACAGCAACTCATTTGCTTTCTTCTTTTCTTCAAAGTCTCACTGCATGGGGTCAGGGCAAGCTCTGAAAACTCACCTTTGAGATTCAAGGAGAAAGAACTGGAGAACCAAAAAGTATTAACGATGCAAGAGCCATAAATAGCTCATTATTTCTCTGATTGAGCTGGAGGACACATTGAATGGGGTGGGCGAGTGCACACCACTAGGCTGCCCCCAATTAGTGAGAGCCTCCTCTGAGAATCGCTATCTGCCCCAAAGCAAAGCATTTTGTCCAAGTCCTTCCAAACCACTCGCATGTGCCCGGTGCTGCCCAGTCGACAAAGCTTTGCACAATAATCTCGTTTCCTTTGGTTCATCACTTCAGTGTAGAATTGTTCAGTTGTCACCTCGAGTGGTCCCTGGTCCGTTGGCATTTGAAATAGTTTTATCCTGATTAGTGTTATGCTAACTAGTGTCATCAGATCATCCCACAGGGAGATATACCTGTGAATATTGGCATAAAAGTGTGAAATTATTTGTTTGAAAATTACCCAAACCCCTTCACATTGGCACATTGCTTCCTTCTGTACAAAATGATTGCACATCATTCGGCTGTCACGAGATCCCTGGGAAAAGGACCAAAGGGTAGAAGTTATTTTCTTTTCCACTTTCCAGATGAGGAAATTGAGGCTCAGGGAAGACCAAAACTGTGAACCCACTAATAATAATAACATGTTTAGCTAGCAGATCACAGTCCTCAAAATGCTCTCTCCAATGAGGTCATATTTGTGAAGCACTTAGTGGGTGCCTGTCACATAATAGGATCTTATATATGCACATGTTTGTTTCCTGGTTTCAATATTGATATCGTGAGGACAGCAGCTCGGTAGCTCAGTGGAGACAGACAGACAGACAGACAGACAGATAGACATCTGGAGCCAGGAAGATCTGAGTTTGAATCCTGTCTCAGATACTTATTAAGTAGGGCATCCAGTCACTGAACGTCTCTCATCCTCCATTTCCTCATTTGAAAAATGAAGATAATGACAGTCAAGTGGTTATTGCCACGATCAAGTGAGAAGGCACATGTCAAGAGCTTTAGAAACCTAAAGCGATATATAAATGGTAGTTATTACAACTAAATCACCCACTGCGTGCAGTGTTCCTTTCTGGGCTCTCAGGAACATAGTAGGCTTTGCTAAGATCTGGACGCTGCTATCTTCTTGGTTCTAAAGACCTACTTGGAATCCAGATCACAAATAAAACTAAGATATCATGGTTTGCGACACACCATTGTGAGCATCTCCAGCCCGTGTCCCTGATGGTGCCATGCTCACAGAGGAGCTTGGAAGCAAACAGGGGTCCGGTCTTGTTAGCATTGGGAGGAGGAGGGGATATTGCTTGGAAATCCCAGGTGCCATCTTTCAAAAAATTGAAGTGTTTTAAAAATGGTTATTTGGCTCCGTGGCACATGCCTTTGGTTCATTTAATGCATCATCTTTTTACCAATTGTTTTGATCTTTAGTAGACATTGTTTACCAAGAAGGGACTTTTCCAAGGTCCTAGAAGGCAGGCTGAAGAGTCACATTCTTGATGTCTGCTACTATGTGCATTAGACAAAATTCACACAATGCTGGCTTCAGCTTTCCAAGTAACGCAAGCAGCAAAATGCAGGGCTCCTAAGAGGTGTCCAGAAGATCTGACTTTATTCCAGTTAGCAGTTGCAGCTAGTCTTAATGAACAATAAGGCACATGCTTTGTTAGTTTGCTTCTTTTTTTAAAAAACCCTTAACTTCTGTGTATTGGCTCCTTGGTGGAACAGTAGTAAGGGTGGGCAATGGGGGTCAAGTGACTTGCCCAAGATCACACAGCTGGGGAGTGTCTGAGGCCGGATTTGAACCCAAGACCTCCCATCTCTAGACCTGGCTCCCCATCCACTGAGCCACTTAGCTGTACCCAAAGTTCTGTCACTCTAATGTTTCATTTTGCTTTTTTAGCCCTTATCTTCTATCAGTATCCATTCTAAGACAGAAGAGCAACAACGCCGAGGCATTGGGGATATTGACTTGCCTAAGATCGCACAACAAGGAGGCCAGATTTGAACTCGGGTCCTGACAAGTCCAGGCTTGGCTCTCTGTCTACTATACTATTTACTGCCCCATTTACTTAATTTTTTAAAAAGCCTTTCAAAAATGTGTTTCCCTCTTTAAGAAATCTGAGCATGAGATCCTGATAGGATGCACAGGATGGATGGAAATCAGCCAATGCAGGCCTAGTTTACCACTTTCCTCCCGACTCCAAATTGAATTCTTGGTTTCACAACTATGAGAAAATGAATCTTATTGGCCTTGCCTGGCTCTCTCCTTCGCCTGGGCCTAGGAGGTCAGGCACCTTCTGTGCCTGTAAGCCTTTGATTTGTCTTTCCTAAGATCTTCTTTCTCCTTTTGTCACTAAAGTGAAATTAAAAAAAAAAAACCTACAGACTAGCTCAACCTCTTTCCAATTTCCTCTACTTTTGACTTCCAATTTCAAGCATTACTAAAACACACGCATTTCATTTTCTAAGTGGGAAAGTGCATTAAGCAAATATTGGTTTTTCCTCCTCTCTCACCCACTCTCTGGGAAGACTGAGTGCTTTTGAGAACTCATCAAGCTTCTGGGTGGGAAATCCAGATTGAAGATCCTTTCTTCAGCAGAGTGGGATCTGCTATGTCACCATATCCCAGAAAGTCGAGGGAACTACTCTCTGAGTGACTGAAGCAGAGCCATAACTAGGGCAGGGTGGTTGGGACTTTGCTTCCAGGGGCCAAAATTGCGAATGTGAGACCAACACTGGTGCTCCATCATCAGGAGGAACACCTGAGCTTAGTGATGAAGTAGTATGAATAATTAGTTAAATTAGGAAGCTGCCAGATGTCTTTCTAACTTCATTGTGCTGAGGTTTTTTTTTTGAGGATTTCTTCTCTACCTCCTCCCTTTTTAAATATTTCTTACCTCATGGATATTTTGTGTTCTTTGTTGTTGTTTAGTCATTTTATTTTCAGTTCTGTCCAACTCTTTGTGACCTCATTCTTGGCTGTGATGCTGGAGAAACTTGCCATTTCCTTCTATATTTTTACATATGAGGAAACTAAGGCAAATATTATCAATATCAAAAACAATACTGTATATTGGTTCCAAGGCAGAAGAGTGGTAAAGGCTAGGCAATAGGAGTTAAGTGACTTGCATAGGGTCATACAGCTAGGAAGTGTCTGAAGCCATATTTGAACCCAGGAGTATATCTTCCTGACTCCAGGCCTGATGTTCTTTCATTGTGTCATCTAGCTGCCCATGGACCTTTACTCTATTCCTTTATTAAAGCACCAAAATGAGTACTTATGCCTCAGGACTAGGTCCTGGGAGTTCTGCTCCTGAGCAAAGGTTCATTGAGAAGCTTTAGAGGAGGTTTAGATGCAGCCTGATTTTGTTACTGTGTGGTGACATAATGACATCTTCATCACAGGAAAAAAAATGTAATTAAGGGCAAGTCTATAGTCTCTAAAGTACAAAAAATATCCAAAGCCTAATAAAATCCCTGCAGGTTTTTATAGGATCAAATAACAAGTTGGGCATGTGGAACAAGCTAAATGAATGGGAGGGACCTCTCTGTCCTCATTGCTGCAAAGTCCTGTGCATTAGCTCACTGTCAAAAGCATGAGGGTAACTGATGGCTACTGAAGAGGAAGGAGCATCCCATGATGGAGAAAACTCTAGATTTGGCATCAGTAGAACTCAGGTCCCAAGTGTAGATCTGTCACTAGCTGTTAACTTCTCAGTAGGACTTCCCTTGTGCAAAATGAAGGGGTTGGTCAGATGTTCTCAAAGTCCTCTCTTAACTCTTCATTTGTGATCCTGTAGGGGTGCTAGGTTGGCGCTCCTGTCCAAAACCAAATAGAAAGACTGGTGATCATGCCTGAAAGCATACAAGAGACCTTGTTTTCCTTTCCACCTTTCTAGAAGAGCACGAGCTTGCTTGCTTTTTTTAAACACTGATATATTTTGCTTTTACATCACCTTCATTCCCAAATAGGCTCCTCCCCTTCCCCCTATGCAGAGAATCATCCTGTATAACAAAGACAAAAGAAGTAAGTCTTCCATTAAAACTAACCAACTTGTTGATCTATTCCACCAGTTTCTTCATGGATTCAAGCTGTTGGTCCCCTATTTATGCAATGGAAGGAAGAAGAGTATTTCCTCATCTCTTGCTCGAGGTCAAACATCATCAAAATGACACAAATTTCAGGGACTTTTCCTACTTGAGCTTTAGTCTAATAAGCACTTGGTGTAGAGCCTCCCTACTCATAACATCCCACATTGGTCTGTAAAAAAGCTTCCCAGGCAGCTCTGAATTAATTCTGCACGCCCAGCCTTGCTTAAGGAGCAGTAGTATTCCATTACAATCATGTACCATGACTTGCGTCAATCAGCCTTTCCCTTAGTTGATGAGAAGCAGCCTTGTTTCTAGTTCTTTGTTACCATGACGAATGCTTTGATGACTATTTGGCTGTGCACAGGACTTCTTTTTTATTTTTTAATCTTCTTTGGCGTCCAAAGATTTCTGTATGGGAGAGATGCCAGATACATAGCCCAAAGATGGCAAATGCTGGGTAGTAAGAGGGCTCTGTCTCCTAAATCAAGCCCTTCCTGGAAGCTGACTCAGACTCAATGAGCATTTAGGGAGCTCCTAATGTATGCACACCTCTGTGCTCAGCTGAGGGTTTACATGAGTTTAGAGGATGCAGGCACTACTTTCAAGGAGTTTATAGCCTAATGGGGAGGAAATGACATTTGCAGACTCAGCTGCTATACAAGAGAGTAAACCGTAAGCAAAGGAAGAAATCTAGGCAAAATGTCAAGAAATTCGAGAAGGGAAAAAACATTTTTACATGGATGATTCATGGCTAGTTGTGTGGGAGCCATGGTGCAGAAGTTAAGCTTTGAAAGAAAGGAGAAAGGAACTAAAAAGGAAGATGTGTGTGCCAGGGATCGTCATTCCAGGTATGGAGAATGGCATGATCAAAGGATCAAAGAGATAGAAGATAGGAGGAGACAGAAGGACAATGGAGGAAATATGACCATCTTATTATTGATCCTACATGGTTCATTTCAGTGTCCCCTGTGGCTTCCAGACCTGCACTGGAAGCCCTTCATGATATGTTCCCAACCTAGACTTCCTGATTTATTGCCTTTAACTCCCATCCATGCCCAGTGAGATCCAGGCAAAGTGGCCTGATTTTTACTCCCCATTTCGAGTTCCCTATCTCATCTCATTGCCATTCCACTGGCTGTGTCCAATGCCTGGAATCTTCTCCCTTTTCAAGAATGGAGGAAGGACATAGAACCTCTTTGGTTCTAATCAATCTGTGCAGCGCAGAGTACCAGAGACTAGACTGAGTGAAAAAGGTAATCATGGCATGCTCTGTACTTGGGTGCTTCTAGGAGAGATGGGCAGATAAGATGTGTAAAGAAATACAGTCGGGATTCTTCCTTCACCCGTTACACACTTATGGGGACCTGCTTAAATAAGGCACTGAGGGAACAAGATTAGCCAGAAGGCTGAACCTGAGAAGCTTAGGAACAAAAATATAGCACATGAGTGAGTAAGACGTCGGCAAAAGAGATATCTAAAACATCATGAGAAAATTCAGGCAGGAGAGTTAATGGGAAAAAAGTGGGCTGGAAATGGGCATAAAGATGGCAGGAAGGATGGCTAGAATTTCAATAGGTAGAAATTGGAAAGCAGAAAGAGCAAAGACAATCCAGGAATAGGAAAGAGCATGAACAATGCGGTCAGAAAAGCATCCTTTTTTAAAGGATGGTGAGGATTCCCATTTATTTTTAAAGTAGAGAGTACATGAAGAGGAAGGAGAACATGAGGCAAGACTTGAAGGGTACACTACTATTTGGCCATGAGAGACTTTGGACTGCAAGCAAAGAAACGTGACCTTGAATCAATAGACGATAGGGAACCACTGAGGCTTCAGGTTCAAGAAATAACCATTTAGTTCCTTCCTTTTCTTCCGATGCAGTATTTTGAAAGGGTCCATTGCCATTTCCCTTTACCCTTTGAGTGTTAAAACTCCATTTCAATTCAATATTTAGACTCACAGATTAATTGGATGTCAGACCTGGAAGGGGATTTAGAGGACATTTATTCTGACTCCTCAGTTTATAAATGGGGATGCTGTGCCCTGGGGATGTTAAGTGATTTGCAAAATGCCATATAAATAGGGAAGAGAAGAGGCTTGTGCTCTGATTCTAAATTCTGAGCTCTTTCCCCTAAGACAGTCCAGTAGATTTCCTTAAGGCCCCACACACTGTATATTCCTCTCTTCTCAACCTCACTTATCATTCCTCCCAAATTTGGAGTCTCCTCTTCAATCTGATAAGTCTGGCTGCCTACCTGTTCCTGTTTCCTTCACTCAGGCCATTCCAAACCTTTAGTCCACAGGCATTTAATCTTATGTTTTTGGATCCTCGAGTAGTCCATTGATCAGTTTTTCGGGGGGGGGGGAATCCTTGAACTTGGAAGGAGTAAACATTGCTCCTTATTCTCCCTAATCAAGTCCTAACTAAAATTGAGTATTTTCCTCAGTTGATGAAAATATTATTCTATGAAGAGTTCCATAAACTTCACCAGTCTGCCAAAGGGGTCCTTAATGCAAAAATCAGGAAAACCTATTCTGGAGCATCTCCCCTCTTCTCTACCTGAGTCAAGAATGAGCTCCCATTCTGAAAAATGTCTATGAATTCAATTTAAAGGGGACCCTGTAATATATAGAAAAGCTAGTAGAATTGGAGTCATAAGGAGTAGTTGACATGATAATGAACCTAGAATAAGAACTGGGTTCAAATCCTGCTCCCCCAATCTTCCTAGTTTTGTGAACCTAGTTGAGTTATTTAAATTCTCTGTACCTCAGTTTCTTCACCTACAAAATGAGACAGTTGGATTCAATGACCTCTATCAGGTGGCTAGTCCTAGTCCTGACTTCAGCAAATCTTGAATTAAAATCCTACCTGAGACTTTCTATAATTGTGACCTGAGTAAGTCATTTAACTGCCATTAGCCTCAGTTTCCCCATCTGTTAAATAACGATAATAATAGCACCTCCCTCATAGTTATGTTGGGATGCTTAAATAAAATAACATAGAAAGCTTATTGTAGACCTTAAAGCCTCATATAAATGCTAATGACTATTTAATGAAATCAATGACTATAATCTTTGGCCATAAATCAAAGAATTTACAACTGGAAGGCACCTTATTGTTCCATTTGGCTTACGTGCTACATCCCATGAGGCACTCACAATTCACTCAAAATGGCCTGCATAAGATACATGACATGGCATCTTCCAATACCTTTTTCCTGCCTAGTTATAAACATTCACAGATTCAAAGTTCTTGAGATCAAGCAGAACAGACTTTGTGCCTTAGCACAACATATTTCCCATGCCTGGAATACTCATGTTCTTCACCTGTGCTCTAGCTCCCATCAAGATTCAGCAATATCTTCCTACATGACGTCTTTATGGCTTCCCCCAGCTGATAGACTCTCCCCTAACCAAGAAATGTTATTTTGACTTCTTTGCTATGCATCTTCTATATACTTATTAGAGTAAATTTATTTGGTTTTTTTCTCAATAGAACATAAGCCTTTGGAGGACCAGGATTTTTTTTTATGCACCAAACTGCTTCTCTGAGAAGCTTTTCCTATTCTGAAACCTTCAGTTCATGCTTTTTTTCTTCCTCCTCCAATTTTTGTTAGTATATGTGGTATTTATATGTTATATCCCCTTTCCTTGAAGGAATCAACTCCTTGAGGGCAAGATTTTTAAATGATTATTTGGTCTTGGCATCCCAAGATCAGAGTATATAATCAGCCCTTCCCAATTATTTACTAAACTGAACCAGATCTAGTTCAACTTCTCTCATTTTTATTATAGAAATATATAAGAACACAATACAACACGTACCATAATAATAATGCAATACATTTGATTTGGTTTAAGTATGCAATAAAGTATCGTAAATATGCCTATCCAAGAGAAGCAAATTCCCACGTTAGCTATGTCCAAAACTCTACTTCGTTCTTTTTTTTTTTTTTTACCTTTTCCCTCCTACTCCTCTTCCCTCCTCAAAAAG
>NC_058133.1:8154788-8186054 GCF_016433145.1 Gracilinanus agilis | reverse complement strand
AGTTGCAGGATACAAAATAAATGCACATAAATCATCAGCATTTCTATATATTTCCAACACATCACAGCAGCAAGAGGTAGAAAGAGAAACACCATTTAAAATCACCCTAGACAATATAAAATACTTGGGAATCTATCTACCAAAACAAACACAGCAATTATACGGAAACAACTACAAAACACTTTCCAAACAATTAAAACTAGATCTCAACAATTGGAAAAACATTGATTGCTCATTGTTAGGACAAGCTAACATAATAAAATGACCATTCTACCCAAACTAAGTTACCTATTTAGCGCCATACCTATCAAATTACCAAAAAACTTTTTTACTGAATTAGAAAAAACTATAACAAAGTTCATTTTGAATAACAAAAGATCAAGAATATTAAGGAAAATAATGAAAAAAATGTGAAGGAAGATTGCCTAACAGTACCAGATATTAAACTATACTATAAAGCAGTGTTCATCAAAACAGTATGGTACTGGCTAAGAGATAGAAGGGAGGATCAGTGAAATAGACTTGGGGTAAGTGACATCAGCAAGACAGTGTATGATGAACGCGAAGAGCCCATCTTTTGGGACAAAAATCCACTATTTGACAAAAACTGCTGGGAAATTTGGAAAACAATATGAGAGAGATTAGGCTTAGATCAACATCTCACACCCTACAGCAAGATAAATTCAGAATGTGTGAATGACTTGAATATAAAGAGGGAAACTATAAATAAGTTAAGTGAACACAGAATACTATACTTGTCAGATCTCTGGGAAAGGAAAGATTTTAAAACCAAGAAGAGCTAGAGAAAATTACAAAATGTAAAATAAATTATTTTGATTATATAAAACTAAAAAAGCTTTTGTACAAAACAAAATAATGCAGCCAAGATCAGAAGGGAAACAACAAATTGGGAAAAAATCTTTATAACAAAAAACTCTGACAGGGATCTAATTACTCAAATATACAAGGAGTGAAATCGATTTTATAAAAAATCAAGCCATTCCCCAATTGAAAAATGGGCAAGAGAAATGAATAGGCAATTTTCAGATAAAGAAATCAAAAGTATCAATAAGCACATGAGAAAGTGTTCTAAATCTCTAATAATTAGAGAAATGCAAATCAAAACAACTCTGAGGTATCACCTCACACCTAGCAGATTGTCTAAAATGAAAGAAGGGGAGAGTAATGAATGTTGGAGGGGATGTGGCAAAATTGGGACATTAATGCATTGCTGGTGGATCCAACCATTCTGGATGGCAATCTGGAACTATGCTCAAAGGGCTATAAAAGAATGCCTGCCCTTTGATCCAGACATACCATTGTTGGGTTTGTACCCCAAAGAGATCATAGATAAACAGATTTGTATGAAAATATTTATAGTCGCGCTCTTCATGGTGACAAAAAACTGGAAAGCAAGGGTATGTCCTTCAATTGGGGAATGGCTGAACAAACTGTGGTATATGCTGGTGATGGAATACTGAAATAATAAACTGGAAGAATTCCATGTGAACTGGAAAGACCTCCAGGAATTGATGCAGAGCGAAAGGAGCAGAGCCAGAAGAACATTGAACACAGAGACCAATACACTATGGTAAAATAGAATGTAATGGACTTCTGTACTAGCAGCAGTGCAATTACCCAGGACAATTCTGAGGGACTTACAGTAAAGAACGCTACCCACATTCAGAGGAAGAAATGTAGGAGTGGAAACACAGAAGAAATGCAAGTGCTTGAATACATGGGTTGAGGCGGACATGATTAGGGATGGAGACTTGAAATGACCACACCAATGCAACTATCAACAATTTGGAAATAGGTCTTGATTGATGACACATGTTAAAACCAGTGGAAATGTGCACTGGCTGTGGGTAGTGGGGGAGGTCGGGAGGTGAAGGGGAAGGTAAGAGCATGAATCAAGTAACCATGTTAACTTTTCTAAAAGATAAATATCTAACATTAAGTTTAAAAATCAGTTCCATGAGAAAGTTCAACAATAATAAATCACATTTTGTTCTTTACAGTTAAAAAAAAAGAATAACTGTGAATGTGGAACTGCTTGTCTTCTCTGGGGTGAGAGGGAAGGGAGAATCATGAGTCATGTAGCCATGGAAAAATATTCTAGAGAAAAAAAGAAAAAAGAGTAATTGTGAATGAGAATGTGATAAACTCATCATAACAAAGAAGAGGATAGTAGTATCAATTAGAAACTAGAACCCAACATTATGTTGTTTGCATGAGACACATTAAAATTAGGAATTAGGTGCTTGAATAGGATCTATTATGTTTCAGCTGAAATAAATTTACCAATTGTCTCTTTGCAATTGGAATTACATGGCTCTATAATACCTTTATGTATAAAGTACAGTTAATCCTCAACTTTCATGGGGGTAATGCTTCTAGAAAACAGCAAATCAGTGATCCCAAAGGAAATGGGACGTTCCATCAACCAAAAAATGTAATACTTTGCTAAATATTGCTGAAAATACTATTTTCTGCATATAATTCTTTACAGCAAAACATTAATTAGTATAATATATATTTTTCCTAATAGAGCAACCTTGAAATAACCCATCAAAATACAAAAAATAAAATTGGCAACATGCAAAACATTTTTCTTGCTAGTAATTTTCTAAAATTCTGAACCTTTGTACTAACATCTCAAAAATAATACATCAATTTCTGACAAGATTCATTTTTCCAACCTCACAAAATGTACAGTACAATAAAGACTGAAAATCAAATAAAATTCTTAAAACCAAAACAGTTTTTTACCTGAATCTTAACTTCTACAGTGTCAGATGATAGTATGAGAACACTGAAAAGTTCTTTCTTTACCTTGGTACCATTTTAAAACCAAGAAAGGGACTCCTGGGACTTTAGTTGCTCCCAATGACCCTTCAGCATCAGTTACATGTGCCCGGGTTTCTAGCCCCTTTAAAGTGCTCCAGCACCATTGGGAGAAGAATAAGTGTTTACCAATAGCTTCCCAGGGAGAGTGCCCTTCCCTCTCTAAGCTAAACACCCAATGCCATGCAGCTTCATTCCTTCCCTCCTTCATTCCTTCTGTTCACAGAAGAGTTTGGCTCCAGGATGAGGTGGGAGAAATACAAGGAGACAGTCAGACTTTGCCCCTAGCAACTTCTCCATTTGCTCAGAAGACCCTGATGCTGTCAAGGGCTTGAGGTCTCCACATCATCTGCAATATTGTCTCTATTGTGCATAGCTATGAATGTGCATGGTTGTCAACACAAAAGTGAAAATGAGGTTTTTAATAAAATCACACAAATATTTGAAGTTGTAAAAGTTAAATATGGGAATGTTGAAAATCGACTATATAAATAAAGTCATTCAGAAATAATCATGAGATCATTTTAGGGAAGCACTAGCAGTTAGGAATCTCAGGAAAGGTTTCATGTAGGAGGCAGGAATGTATATATACATATATGTATATATATGTTTATATATATATATATATTATTGTTGAGCTTAGCTTAGAGATTCTAAGAGGTGGAAACAAAGAAAAAGTTTATTACAGGCAAGAAGGATAGCCTATACAAAGGCACATGGAATATCATATGTGTTTAATAAGAAAAAGTCACAGTTTGAATGGATCATGACAAGTCTTTTTAATTTTTGTAATTTTACACCTAAAGGGAGCTAGACGACTCAGTGAGTAGTGAACTTGAATTTAAATCCAGCTTCAGAAATTTCCTCACTTTGTGACCTGGGACAAATCTACTAACCTCTGTTTGACTAAACCCACTGAAAAAAGAAATATCAAATTAGTCTGTTATATTTTCCATGAAAACTCCATGGAAAGTATTGACATGCTATGGTGTACAGGGTTAGGAAGAGTTAGACACAAATGAATGAAAACTAATTTTATCTATTGTTCATATTTCTTCCCTCTAGAATCAAACAAACTAATCCAACTGTCTTCTGGGTGATAGCTTTTCTTTTTAAAAAAAAGTTCAATTATATTTTCTCTTCATGAAAAAAACACATTAGCTCCCTCCAACCTACCAATGTCCCCATCCAGGCAGGAGACTCAAAATCCCTCTTACAGATATGGATAGCCAAGCAAGACAAATCCCCACACTGGCAAAATTTCCACTTCCCTCACATCCCCAACACCTGCCAATATTTCATTTTGCATTTTAAATTCAGCACCACATTATCCAATGCTTAGTGTCCTGTTTCATCCAGAGTGCTCTGAAACTGTGGTTGGTCACTGAGTTCTTAAGTTTTTCAAAGTTGTTTGTCAATTATAAGTAACTATAACTGCTACTGTGATTATTATATAAATTGTCCTTTTGGTGCTGCTCACTTCATCAGTTGATAAAAGGTTTCCTAGGTTTCTCAGAAACTATCCCAATTCATCATTTCTTACAGAACAATTTTGGCCATTTACCTGCTGCTCCTTGAATTTTAGCCTCATTTGTTCTGTTTGTACAAAACATTTAAATTTCATGCAATAAAAATGTCCATTTACCTTCTATATTCTTATCTATCCCTTATATAGTTAAGAATTATTAACACACAAAAATGTGACAGGAAATTTCTTCCTTCTCTCTATTTTTTTATGAGGCTATCCTTTATGATTTGGAACTAAATCTTGTGCCCATTGGAGCTTATCTTGGCATATAGTGTGAGATATTGGTTTAGATTTCACTTTACTGCTTTCCATCTTTTCCCAATAGAGTTTGCCAAAAAGTAACTTCTTGTCCCTCTAATTGAGATCTTTGAATATAACAAATACTAAAATACTGTATTCATTTGCTTCTGTATAATATATCTGTAAGTTGTTCCAGTAATCAATCTCTATTTCTTAACTAGAATGAATTTTTTTTTAATTTTTTAAACCCTTAACTTCTGTGTATTGACTTATAGGTGGAAGATTGGTAAGGGTAGGCAATGGGGGTCAAGTGACCTGCCCAGGGTCACATAGCTGGGAAGTGTCTGAGGCCGGATTTGAACCTAGGACCTCCTGTCTCTAGGCCTGGCTCTCAATCCACTGAGCTACCCAGCTGCCCCCAGACTAGTATGAAATTTTGATGATTACTTCATCGTAGTATATTTTAAGATGTAGAACTCCTAGATCCCCTTCCTTCCCCCCCTTTTTTTATTAATTCCTTTCATATCATTAATCCTTTTTGTTCCCCTAGATTAATTTTATTATTTTCTCTAGCTTTATAAAATAATACTTTGATACTTTAATTGTGACACTAAATAAGTAGATTTATTTATTTATTTTGTATTGTCATTTTTAGTATATTACTCAGTCTACCTATAAACAATTAATATTTTTCCAGGTATTTAGATCTCTGTGTGAAGAGTATGTTATAATTGTGCTCATATACTTCTTCCATGTGTCTTGACAAGTAGACTCCCAATATTTTATATTTCCTGAAATTATTTTAAAAGCAATTACTCTTTCTCCTACATTTTGTTGCTAATATATAGAAATGCTGATGGCTTAGATGAGGTTATTTTATATCCTGCAAGTTGCTGAATTCAATAAATGTTTTGATTAGGTTTTTTTCAGTTCAATCTCTAGAGTTCTCAAAGTAATCCATATTATCTGCAAAATAGTTATCATTTTACTTTGTCTCTGCCTATACATATCCCTTCCATTTCTTTTTTTTCTTGCCTTATTGTCATAGGCAACATTTCTACTATGACATTGAATTGTAATTGTGAAAATGGACACTCATGCTTTCCTCCTGATCTTATGGAAAATGTTTTTTGTTTATCTCTATGGCAAGCAAAGTTGGCTATTGGTTTTAGAAATATTCTACTTATCATAATTAGGAAAGATCCACTTATTCCTCTGCATTTTAGCTATTAGCTCTTTTTTTTAACAAGAACGAGTAGTATATCTCATCAAAAGCTTTTTTCCATATCTATTGATATAACTACATGATTTTTGTTGTTCTTAGTATTAATTTAATCAATTGCATTGATAGTTTTCCAATATCAAACCAATTCTGCATTAATTTTCAATTCCAAATTCTCTCCCTCCATCAACCTCCTTCTCACTTGTTAAGAAGGTAAGAAACATGATAACCATTATATAAAAGAAGTCATGCAAAACAAATTTCTTCATTAAGCATGTTGTGAAAATAAAATGGAAAAGTATGCTTCGATCTTCACTCTGAGTTTATCAGTTCTCTATCTGGAGTTGGATGGAATTTTTCATCATGAATCTTTTGGAATTTTCATAAATCATTGTATTGATGAGAGTTGTTAAGACTTTCACGGTTGGTTATAATTGCAGTAATGTTACTGTATATATTGTTCTCCTAGTTTTGTTCTTTTCACTTTATATTCATATAAATATAAATATTTATGTAAATCTCAAGGAGTGGGGTTGGGGATTCTGAAACTGTCCTAATCATCATTTCTCATAGCACAATAGTATTCCATAATAACCAAATACCATAATTTGTTTAACCAATCCCCAATTGTTGAACTTCTCCTGTTTCTAATTTTGCCACTACAAAAACAGTGACTATAAATGTTTGTACATATGAGTCCTTTTGTTTTTCCTCTGATCTCTTTGGCATACAAACATGATAGCAGTATCTCTGGTTCAAAGCATATGAATAATTTTATAGATCTTTGGACACAGTTCAGAATTTTTCTCTACAATATTTCACAGTTCCAAAGATAGCGCATCAGTGTACCTATTTTCTCACATCTCCTCCAGCATTTGCCATTTTCCTTTTCTGTCATTTTAATCAATAAGATAAGCATCAGGGTATATCTAAGAGTTATTTTAATTTGTATCTCTCTAATTATTAGTTATTTAAAGCACTGTATTACATGATTATGAATAGCTTTGATTTCTTCTAAAACTCCCAATTCATATTCTTTGATCATTACCCAACTGGAAAATGGCTCTTTTTTTATAAATATAAATTTAGCTTGGTTATCTATATATTTGAGAAATGAGATATTTTCAGAGAATATCTTACAAACTCCATGCCCATCAAGTTTCCTGCTTTCCTTCCAATTTTGGCTATATCGGTACTGATTTTGCAAAACCTTTTTTTAATTTCATATAATCAAAATTATCCATTTTACTTCTTCTAAACTTCTATGCTTCTAAACTTTTCCCATAACAATAGATCTGAACAGTAGTTGTTTTTTCCATACTCCTCTAATTTGCTTATAATATCACCCTATATATCTATATCATATATATTGTAGATGTTGGTGTATGTTTTGTTTCTGACAGACTATTTTTTTCAGTTTGTTCAGTAGGTCTTGGCGGATATTCAGTGCTTGTCCCAATAGCTGGGATATTTGATTTTATCAAACATAACTGTATCCATTTGCTTCTATGTATTGTGTCCTCATCTAATCTATATTTTTATTTCTTATTTAGTGTAAATTGTTTTTATTATTACTATGTTACAGTACAGTTTGAGACTTGATATATCTAGGCTCCCTTCCTTCATATTTTTAAAAAAAGTTGAGTCCCTTGATATTCTTGACCCTTTTGTTTCTCCAGATGAATTTTATCATTTTTCTAGCTCTATAAAATAATTATTTGGTAATTTTATTGGTATGTCATTCAATAATAAATTAATTTAGGTTATGTTATCATTTTTTTATGTTGGATTGGCCTACTGAGGAGCAATGAATAGTTCTGCAGTTATTTAAATCTCTCTTTTTTGAGTATGTACACAGTGTTTTGTAGTTGTATTAACAGGGTTCTATACTCTCCTGGTTGAAATTTTATTGTAATTTTTTGCAGAATTTTCATTCTCTATTTTGACTCTCCTTAGTTTTAGTATAAAACTACATTTATATTAAAGAAAGATTTAATTAACTTTTCTTTTCCTATTTCTAAATGGCTTTATCATATTTGAATTTATTATTCTTTAAATGTCTGAAAGCTACAGTTTGTAAATCTATTTCCTCCTGAATTTTTTATACTCCCATTTAGGTTTATTTATGGCTTCTTCAATTTCTTTATCTAAGAAAGAATTATCTTCCGTTCTTTGTTGTATTAATTTAGATGTTTTCTACTTTTAAAAATATCTATTCCATTTATATTGTCAATTTTATTGGCATGTAAGTGGGCAAAATATTTTTAATACTTTATTTCTTCTTTATTTGTTGTGAATTTCCATTTTCATTTCTGATACTGTGAAGATGGGATTAATTCTCCCCTATTTATTCTTTAGATTTTAGCCACCATGGGGGTGGGGGGAAGAGTCTATGACCCATGTGCACTAGTGAGTAACAAATCAAAAACAACTGATAAATTGGGTGGAGTTCTGTGCTTAGGTATCTTTCCTTCCTATGATGGCTTTGATGGAACAGGCCATTTTGAACAGGTAGATTAGCTTGGGTATGTGGTTTTATTTTGTTAGATAATTACCTTTTAATTCCTTTACTTCTAGTAATTATTAATAAATATTATTAAAATATACTATTTGCAGTTATTGTATATTAATTTTAATTGTATATTAATTTTAATTTTACAATACTCGTAACACTTTCAAAAAATCAGCCAGTGATTTATCTTTGAAAAAAATACCTCCTGTTTTGTTTATTCAATTTTACCTTTGATTTCATTATACTCTTATGGATTTTAAGTATTTATATTTTGTTCTTCAGGTTCCTGTAATATTTAACTTTTCTAAAATTCTAATCCAGGCCTTAATTTCTTTTTTGTTTTATTTTAGTTAGATTTAGCAAGGTCTAAGAGGGGGACATTGAGGCTCCCAAAATCATAGTTGTATTTTTTTGTTCTCCCTCTCATTTAACTTCCCTTTAAGGATTTAGATGCTAATTCCAGAGACAAGATGGCAGAGTAGAAGCAGGGAACTCCAAACCACCATGAGAATCCTTTCCATCCAATCTTAAAATAACACCACAAAATGAATACAGGAGTGAAAGAACCAACAAGGAGACAGAGTAAGCAACTTTCACAAAGGGAACAACTGGAAAGGCAAGCAGAGAACATCTGTGGCTCTGGGGTGAGAGGAGAGCACAGCCAGCAGGAGCTTACAGCACAGAGTAAGAAGCAGGCCAACAGCAAGCATCCCCCACCCTATATCTACGGTTCCAGGTTTTGAACCTGGACCCAAGCCAGCATCCAGACCCCTGCCTGGGCTAATAGCAGTCCAACCCAATGCACACCCTTTATAGTTCCAAAACAAGCCTGCTATGCAATCTGTAATTCCAGCACAAAGCATTCTGTGATGTACAGCCTGATCTGTGTGGGCCCAAAGCAAGGCCAGGGGTCCCATCCCTGGCTTGTGGTGAGGAAGTAGGTCCCAATTTGGAGCACTTGGTGGACCCAGAGATGGTCCCTCCCAACCTGGACAGGGGCAATCCCTAGGGACTGCCTGGTTGACCCTTGCCAAAGTTCAAGGCAGAGCCCCAGGGTAGGGTAGTCTACTGGGCACTGTGTGCCTGACCTGATCAAGCCCAAAGTGAGACCAAAAGCCTACACCCAAGCCTGAGGCTAGAATTTCAGCTATCAGCAATCTCTGGAGATAATTAAATCAACAGTGGGAAGTGGTTCTCAGAGCTCCCAGTCCATATGCCATCATACCATCTTGGAAGAACTGAAACTTGCAGAAACCCAGAAATAAGGCTAAAGGTAGCATCAAGGATGGATTGAAATTTAAGAGGGTACCCTAAACTCCCCAAGAACAGAGCCTGCTTTAAAAAGGTTGAGAAAATGAGCAAACATAAAACCCACCTAACTACAGAGAATTTTTATGGAGACAAAAAAGCAAGACACAGACAGAGAAGGGGACAATGAAAGCAAAGCAAACACATGCAAAGTCTAAAAGAAAAGTATGAATTGGACTCATATTCTGGAAGAACTCAAAAAGAATTTCAAAGATAGGCAGAGTAAAAATGGGAAAGGGAAATGAAAGCAATGCAAGAAGAAATGGATCAAATAAAAAGGAGGCTCAAAATCCAATGGAAGAAAATCTTTCCTTTAAAATTAGAATTGGGCAACTAGAAGCTAATGGCTTCATGAGAAATCAAGAAACAATAAAACAAAATTAAAATAATGGGGAAAAGAGAAGAAAACATGGAATATCTTATTTTAAAAAACAACCAACATGAAAAATATTTCCAAGAAAAACCACTTAAGAATTATTGGACTACTTGAAAGCCATGATCAAAAAGAAAGAAAAAAAGCCTGGACATCATAATACAAGAAATTGTTGAAGAAAACTGCCCAAATACTATTGAGCAAAAGAGTAAAATAGAAATTGAAATAATCTACATGTCACCTCCAGAAAGAAATCTTCAAATGACAACTCCCAGCAATATAATAGCTAAATTTGAGAGCCCCCAAACCAAGGAGAAAATACTGCAAGCAGCTAGAAAGAAAGAATTCAAATACCATGAAGCTACAGTCAAGGTCACACAGGATTTAGCAGCCTCCACATCAAAGGATCAGAAGACATGGAATATGATATTCTGGAAGATGAAATATCTACATTTACATCCCAGAATCACCTACCCAGCAAAAATGAGTATGTTCTTTCAGGGAGTGAAATGCTCATTCAATAAAATAGAAGATTCCCAAGCATTCCTGAGGAAAAGACCAGACCTAAACAGAAAATGTGAAGTCCAAACATAAAACCCAAGAGAACCCAAAAAGTTAAATGAGAAAGAGAAAATTTAAGTGATTCAATAAGTCAAACTGTATGTATTTCAACATGGAAAGAGAATTTTTGTGATTCTTAAAAATTCTTATTGGTAGTAGAGCAGTTAGAAGGAATATACTTATACAGAGGATGGGGAAGTAAATTGATTGGGATGATATGATAAGCAAAAAGCAAATCAAGAGGTCAAAAAGAGGATTACATTGAGAAAAAAGGGAAGGGAAAGATGGAATGGGGTAAATTACCTAACAAAGAGGTGGAAAAAAACTATTACAATGAAGGGGAGGATGAGGGTGCTGACAGACAGTGTTTAAACTTTACTCTCATTTTAACTGGCTCAGAGATGGAATAACAATCATACTCAAGGGAGTATAGAATCCTACCTTATCCTATGGAGTAGTAGGAGGGAATAAGACAATAAAAAGCAGATGGTAATAGGAGGGAGGGGAAAGTGGGGGGTGGCGATGAAAAGCAAAACATTGGTCAGTAGGAAAAGAGTGAAATGAAAAAGCAGGATCAAAAGGAGAAAATAAAATGGAGGGGAATACATTGTTGGTTAACTGTGTATGTGAATTGGATGAATTCATCCATAAAACAGAAGTAGATAGCAGAGTGTATCAACTAAAACCTAGATGAAATAGTTAATAAATTTAGTAAAGTTGCAGGATACAAAATAAATCCACACAAATCTTCAGCATTTCTACTTATTACCAAAAAAGTTCAGGAGCAAGAATTAGAGAAAATCCATTTAAAATCACTCTAGACAATATAAAATACCTGTGTATATACTTGCCAAGGAAAACTCAAGAATTATATGAACACAATTATAAAATACTTTTTCACACAAATAAAGTCAGATCTTCCAGGAAAAGTTGGAGAATAATATGGCAGAAATTAAATATAGACCAATATCTCATATCCTATAACAGAACAAGGTCAAAATGGATTTATGATTTCAATATAAGGAGTGATACCACAACTAAATTCAGAAAACACAGAATTGTTTACCTGGCAGATCTTTGGAGAAGTGAAGAATTTATGACTAAACAAGAGATAGAGAGTATTATAAGATGTAAAATGAGTAATTTTGATTATATTGAATTAAAAAGCTTTTGTATGAACAAAACTAATATTAGACTAGAAGAGAAATAACAAACTGGGGCAGGGGAAATTTTATAGCAAATTTCTCTGATAAAGGTCTAATTTCTCAAATTTATAAAGAATTGAGTAAAATTTACAAGAATACAAGCCACTTGCCAATTGACAAATGGACAAAGGATATGAACAAGCAGTTTTCAGATGAAGAAATCAAAACCAATAATAATTATATGAAAAAAATATTGTAAATCACTCTTGATTAGAGAAATGCAAATTAAAACAATACTGAGATAGTACCTTACATTTTTCAGGTTGGCTAATATTGGCAATAAAGGAAAGTGGTAAATGTTGGAAGGGATGTGGCAAAATTGGGACACTAATGCACTGTTGGAATTGTGAATTGATCCAATTATTGTGGAAGTATAGATTAAAAATTAATATCCAAATACTCCAAGTATTATATTTTTATAAGATTCATTAATAATAACTTGAAATAGAGGAAAGTGATAGCCCAAGTAAAGAGAGAGCTTCCCAGACTGCACACATGGGATACAGTGCAGAGCCACCAGAGGAGAGAGAGAGTAAGGGCAGGGTTACACACAACTTATAAACAAACATAAGCATGCAACTTGGGGAGGAAAGTGAAAGGGATGTTGAGTAATGTAGTGCAGGGGTACCGAATTTCTACTTACACAGAGTGCCCAAAAGGCTATAAAATTGTGCATACCTTTTGATCCAGTAATACCACTACTGGTTCTGTATGCCAAAGAGAGAATAAAAAAGGAGAAAGGACCTACTTGTACAAAAATCTTTTTAGCTGCTCATTTTGTGGTAGCAAAGAATTAGAAATTGGGGGGATGTCCATCAATTGGAGAATGGTTGAACAAATTGAAATACATGTTGGCAATGGAATACTATTGTGCTATAAGAAATGATAAGCAAGATGATTTCAGAAAAAAACTGGAAAGATCAATGGGAACTGGTACAAAGTAAAATAAGTAGAATTAGGAAAACACGGCATACAACAACAGCAATATTTGATGATGATTATCTTTGAAAACTTGACTACTTACAGCAGTGCAATGATCTGGGACTATCCTGAAAGACTTATGTCAGGGAATGCTATCTACCTCCAGAGAAAGAACTTTTGGAGACATCTTTCACATAAGTGTATATTTTATTTTATTTTGGGGTCTTGCTCTTACAATAATGACCAATATGGAAGTATATTTTGCATGACAATAAATGTTTTCTAAAAGAACTGAGACGCTATGTCATTCAATTTACATATGTAATTATTGATATTAATTTATGGTCTATTTAAAGTATATTATAGCAAAATATATTTTCACTGCTTTTCTCTTTTGATTAACATTCCAGGATGGCACTACTGTTACTAGATCTTTACAACTAGCATAAAATTTGTCCCTCAGAAAGAGATAGGGAAGCTTGAATTAATGAGTATAGACTAAAGGTTCTTTCTTTTGGGGAGGTCATGAGCTCCTTTGACAGTCTAATGAAAGCCATTCCCCTTGGAATAATTTAAATTTAAATACAATAAATAATAAAAATAATTATTTAATAATTTAACATATAAGTATTTATTATCATTAAAGATTACATACAATTCAATATATACATGAAATAAATCAATATTATTTGATTAATAAATAATTTAAATAATTTAGTTAAATAATGGAAGCAAATGTTAAATTTCACTTAGAGTATAATAAAAACAAAGATGCATTTTTCCCATACAAGTTCATAGACTTCATGAAATTTAAAACCATTGATTGTGATGAGTTATATTTTGTAACTGTTGAGCTTGTGATGAGTACAGGTTATCAAAATAGGAATGCCCTCTGATATACAACCAGAGCCAAGGATGGATGCATAGATTTGTGAACTATCTATGCCAAGATGACTTATTTGAGAAGATGAACTCACCAAAAGATAGAGTTTTGCAGAGAGAAGAGAAAATGGCCCATGAGAATCCTAGTAGGCAAGAGGTTAGAATGGTCTCAGATAGGAGAATGAGGACAGAGTAGTGTGATGCAAGTCCCAAAAACTAAAGAATAACCATTATATTTTTTTAAAAAATAAACACTTAACTCATGTGAATTGATCCAACCATTCTGGAAGACAATTTTGAACTATACCCAAAGGGCGCTAAAAGACTCGCCTGCTTTGATCCAGCCATACCATTGCTGGGTTTGTACCCCAAAGAGATCATAAGGAAAAATACATGCACAAAAATAATTATAGCTGCACTCTTTGTAGTGGCAAAAAAACTGGAAAATGAGGGGGTGACCTTCAATTGGGAAATGGCTGAACACATTGTGGTATCTAATAGGAATGGAATACTACTGTGCTCAAAGGAATAATGAACTGGAGGAATTCCATGTGAACTGGAAAGACCTCCAGGAACTGATGCAGAGTGAAAGGAGCAGAACCACGAGAACACTGTACACAGAGATGGATACATTGTAGCACTATCGAATGTAACTGACTTCTCTACTAGCAACAGCAATGCAAGGATCCGGGACAATTCCGAGGGACTCAGGAGAAAGAATGTATCTACATCCAGAGGAAGAACTGTGGGAGCAGAAATGCAAAAGAAAAACATTTGCTTGATCACATGGTTTGATGGGGATATGATTGGGGATGTTGACTTTAAAAGATTATTCTATTGCAAATATTAATAATATAGAAATAGGTTTTGAAGGGGGGCAGCTGGGTAGCTCAGTGGATTGAGAGTCAGGCACAGAGACGGGAGGTCCTAGGTTCAAATCTGGCTTCAGACACTTCCCAGCTGTGTGACCCTGGGCAAGTCACTTGACCCCCATTGCCAGCCCTGACCACTCTTCTGCCTTGGAGCCCATACACAGTATTGACTCCAAGATGGAAGGTAAGGGTTTAAAATAAAAAAAAGGAAAGAAAAGAAAAGAAATAGGTTTTGAACAATGATACATGTAAAACCCAGTGAAATTGCTTGTCAGCTCCACGAGAGAGAGGGAAGAGGGGAGGGAAAGAACGTGAATCATGTAACATGGAAAAATATTCTAAATTAATTAATTAATTAATTAATTAATTTTAAAAAGAAAAACATACTTAATCCAGTGCTTGACACATAGTAGGTACTTTATAAATGCTTATTCCTTTCCATGGAGGAAGAAAGTGTAATCAGAACCAAAAAATGCTATGAAGTTGTCAAGAAAGATAAAAACTAGCATTGAGCAGTTAAGAAATCATTTACACTTTTAAGAGATTAGTGTCAGTATCCTGGTGGCTCATAAGTCAAGTGGAAAAATGTGTGACAACTAAGGAGCTCAGACAGCCAGTATAGATTACTGTCTCTGAATCTGGTTAGGTAAAGGGCGGAGGGGGTGGGGGGTTAGTATATAAACATGAAGAGGATAGCAGGGTTAAGGAGAGGTTTTTTTGTTTATTTTTCCTATTTTATGAATGAGGAAGATCTCACAATGTTTTTATGGTACCTGAACTAATTTCTGTTTTTATTGCATCATAGTCTATAATAGATGCATTAACTATTTTTTTCTTTTTTAATATTTCTTTGTAATATCTCTATGCCTCAGCACATGGTCTGGGAATGCTTTTAAACATCTCCTTTATAGAGAAGATAAAGATGAGAGAGGGATGATTGGAATGAATTATTACTGTACCTTCTGTTGTTGTTTGTTCAGCCTTCATTTTCAAAGAGGATTCAATGACACCACAAAGGTGAGGTCTTGAGTGGGAAATGAGTTGGATTGACATTAGGTAGAGTTTGCATGGCCTCATTCTCTCTCCCAACCTTCTTTTTTTCTCGCTTTTAAATTTTATTTAATTGATTTATTGACTTCATTGGCTATCTACACCAAGAGCTCCTCAGTTTCTCATAAATGGCCCTTTCAAATGATAGACAGAGAGCTGGCCACACTCATCCACCCTTCCCCATTCACCTGAATCAATAAGTGGGGAGAAAATGGGCATATCTCTAGCTCTTCGAGGTTTGTAGTAAAAGTTAAAAATGTAAACTCAACTTAATCACAAAACTCTTATTAGGTACCTACTATGTGCTAGGATCCTCACAACAATGCAATGGCGTAGAGTCCAAAAGACCTGACTTTTTAGTTGTGTGATTCTGGGTAAGTCACCTAACCTCCTTCAACTTGATTTTTTCATCTGTAAAATGGAAGAAAAAAAGTTTCTACCTCCCAAGGTGGTCATGAGGATCAAATGAGATGATGTATGTAATGTGCTCAGCAAATGGTAAAGTGATTTATAAATACTAGAATAATAAAAATATTCAACATATTCTTTCTATGTTACAGGCACTATGTTGGGCACTGGGGTTACAAATGCCCTCAGAGACCTGATGTTATTTCAGGAAAACAAACAAACAAACCACCCTTTGCCAATGTTACTACAAATCATCACCATCATCACCTTCAGCATTATAGCTGATGTTTATATGGTGTTATAAGCTACAGAAAGTGATTTAAATATAGAGGTTGTCCCAAAAGTCTGAGAGCAGTTTTAATTGAAATCGGAACTCACAACAGTCCTATGAAGCAGGTCCAATTTTTTCCATGCCATAACTGGGGAAACACACCTATCCCAAATAAAGAGAAGATGTTGTGGCAGAGTGGGGGGATTAGCAGCGGCTCGAAGGAAGGGTGGGTGCCAAGAAAGGCCTCATGCAAAAGGTATCACTCAAGTTGTACTTTGAGAGACACTGATATCTCCCTCTTACAGGTAAAGGAACTGAAGCTGCAGGAGT
The DNA here is from genome assembly GCF_016433145.1 of Gracilinanus agilis. Taxonomy (NCBI): domain Eukaryota; kingdom Metazoa; phylum Chordata; class Mammalia; order Didelphimorphia; family Didelphidae; genus Gracilinanus; species Gracilinanus agilis. The sequence continues at coordinate 8,169,524 of NC_058133.1, read as the reverse complement.
TCCCGAGACTTGTCCAGGCTCACAAGTGCTGGTAAAAGCAAGATTCCAATGCAGGTCTTCCGACTCTAGATCTAACAGTTTGTCCCTGTTGTCACGATAGCTCTTGGGCAATACGGATAATCGACCTTCAAGTATATGTCAAAGAATTGAATTAAGAAAGCTCAGGATGGTGGCAAAGATGCCAATTGACCCCTGCAGCCCCTATCTTCCCAGTGCTCCCCTTGCTTGGTGTTCCCTGGTTCCCTTCTTTCTTTTCTATCTCTAGAGAATGGGGATGTTGAATAACACAAACTCCCTCTGGCTTTTCACTTCTCGCCACTCTCTGACAAGTTCCTTGGCACGCTTGCTCAGCCTGACTGCTCTAATTTATGCAGATGTGAAAGAGAGATAGAGCTGATGGTGGGGAGAGTTCCTTTTCAGCAATGGGATAAGGAGATGAGATTCTCCAGTGAAAACATGAGAGCACAACAGAGGCACTTCAGGAGGACAAAGAAGCCAAGAAGCTCACCTGATCTGAAGCATCAGATGTCACAAAGCCCCCATTAGTGTGTCAAGTTCCCACAAAGGCCAGCTGTCTGTCTGAAGCCTGATTCTTGATGAGAAAGCAAGATGACAAATGCTACGAATCAAAAAAAAAAGGAAAAAACCATATTTGGGTGTATTGTGCTGAAGAGTAGAATATGATGGCTTTGTGTGTTAAAAATGGGATCGGTTTGACACTGTGCTATGTGCATTGAAGTCCCTTCATATTAATTCACCATCACAATGACTCATTTCCATGTTCCCCCCTGCCCAGTAGAGGAGTGCCTTACATATATTATCACAGCCATTCTGTGAATTTATATTCCCTTTTTATAGTTGAGAAACAGGCTCAGGAATGTTAAATAACCTACATAGTGACATAGAGCCTAGAATTGGAACCCCACCTCCTCTCTGGCCCGGTACAATTTCCATTTTAATAAGCTGGCTCTCATCTGGTCATCAAGCCAAGCCTACTCAACAGGACTTTAATATTCAAAAGGCAGAGCTCAGGAGGCATCCGATCCTGGGGCAGGGAGAGGAGCTGGAACCATTCAGTCCAGTATTATTGGTGCCAGCAATGCCATTTCTGGGGACAGGGAACATGTTGAATGTATATATCCTAGAGGAACCATCTCAGAATCAGGATCAGGTACCCTCTGAAGCTGCAGAGAGAATTTCGAAGAACGTGGCCGTTCTCATTCCTGACACTCTTTCATTGTCATTGTGGTCCCTCTGCCCTGTATGAGTATATGCTACCAGGGTAACCTGGACAATGTACTCACCAGAGATGGCTTGGTCCCCAAACCTGGAGGCAGCATCCATCACACACCTCAAATGGAGAAAGCCAATGAAGGACAGAACAGTTGGCCAGGAATGTATAGACCAGTCAGAGACAGAGCAGTCAATCAGAGCACTGAAATAGTGTGACTACAGCTATCATTCTAAACATTTGGGATTGTTATTGTTGTGTTCTTATTGCTTGGTCATGTCCAACTCTTTAGGGGTTTTCTTGGCAGAGACAATAGAGTAGTTTGTCATTTTTTTCTCTGGCTCATCTTTCAGATGAGGAGACTGAGGCAAACTCAAAGTCACACAGCTACTAAGAGTCTGGGGCTGGATTTGAACTCCTGAAGATGAGTCTTCCTAATACTAAGCCCAGTGTTCTAGTCCCTGTGCCACCTAGCTTCCCCAAAACTTTTAAGATAGAGGAGAACAAAAAGGGCCTTGGAAGAACCAGTCATTGGATTCTATGAGTGTGCCACATTCTCATCCCATCCCTATTTTCAGTGAATGCTTTCTTCCCTTCACAGCATCTTGAAAGGTTAGAGTTAGAACCCATGGTGGTACTACCTATCTACACGAAGGTGAATTCTCTGGACATCATCCTCAAATCTCCATCCAACATTTGGATGACTACTGCTTGAGAGGAGGCTCACTACCTCACATAGTAGCCATTATATTTTGGGAGAGGTCTTGCTTAATCTCTTTCAATCAAACAATAAATCAACCAAGAAGCATGTCTCACATGTTGGCTATGGACTGTGCCTTGGGCTAAGCAGTGGAAATATAAAGGATGACAAAAATAATCCCTAAGCCCCTGGGAGCATAGCCTGATGGGAGATACAATGTGCAAGTAAATAGTCACATACCAGATATGTTCAAAAAGAAAAAATCAGAAGTCACCACAATGGGGAAGAAATGCTTCTCTAAGAAGGTCTGGAAAGGTCTTGGATTTGAGCTAAAAATGAAGGAGAAAAAGGGAAATTCTGAAAGTGGAGAGTCAGAGACTTTCTGACTCATTCTTCCTGTGCCAAAGCAAAAGGTGGCAGGGGCCGGGATCTGAGGAGTGAAGGGCAGGGGCAGAAATTGGGGAGTCCTCCTCTTTATCACTTTGATTCTTCACAGTGACAGATAGGATTTATTGATTTTGGTTAAAACACAAACAACAACTTTTCATCATATTTTGCTTTACCATTAAAATAAGAAGTTATTCTTGAAGAAAAAAAAAAAGAAGGCAACACATTCCAGGCCTGCTTGCCAGCACATATGCAGAGAAGGGAGGTAAAGCATTGCCTGTGAGGCACAGTAGACAGGGTGGTGCAGCTGAACTGTGGAATGCATGGAGATGTATACTGAGAAAAGATTGGGCAGGTGGGTGGTAAGGGACTATGGCTGTGAAAAGCTTTAAATATTCCATAGAAGAGTTCATATTTGGTGGGGAGAGTAATAGGAGCCACTGGAGTTTATTGAGTAGGGGCAAGGAATGACAAATCCAATCTCTACTTTAGTAACTTTGTCCCCTGACTTGAGGCTAGATTGGAAACTCAAGGCAGTCTCTAGTGCTCTTATGCTAATCTCCAGCTGTGCCAACCAGTGGACCAATCACAAGATGCAGAAGCTACCAAGAGGAACAAAGTTGTTGATTCTCCCTCAAAGGTCATTATTTCCCCAATTTTTGTGCTGAAGTTCCTTGTAGAGATCTCTGGGCAGGATACACTGAGTTCTACATGTACTGTCTTGTTGGTCATTCATTCTTCTTGGCTATCTGGATTAGGCTGATAAGAGCCTGCCATATCATCACAAGTATTTGGCATGTACTGCCCCCCTCCCCATTTCCCCTCATGTGGCTATTATCTCATCAACAACTTTAGCTCCTTTTTTCCAGGGCAGGATTGTCGAATCTAGTTTGCCTAAGAAGCTCAGTTTCATTATAGAGACCAGTGATTTGTTTTTGCATGATCTGCAAAAGATAAATACTGTATTGGCCTTTGTTACTGAGCCAAATCGGTGACTTTGGCTAACCAGGATTCAGTGAGAGTTTGGCACCCAGAACATATAGAGAACTTCACTTACGTCTAGAGCTGTCTGCAATGAAATGAGTTTTATTGACTTTTGCTGTAGAGTCCCCAGCCCCAATATTATTATCTCTTACGTTGAGGAGACAATGTTGTCATTCCAATACAAAACTCAATAAATTGATATAAATTGAGTAGCTACTATGTACATGACCCTGTGCGAGGGACTGTGAGAGACACAAATGAGGCTGAGAGGGTCTTTGTCTTTCACCAGATTGTAATGGAGCTGTGAAAACAAGATGCAGAATACCAAGATCTGACTAGGATCGCAGAATCAAAGCACATTTTCTTGAACAGCTCCACTGTCCAAACTCTCTCGGAAACTTCATTCTAGGGGAAAGTCAAGCCCGGGGTTTCAAAGATGATGCCACTTGGGGGCAGCTGGGTGGCTCAGTGGATTGAGAGTCAGGCCCAGAGATGAGAGGTCCTGGATTCAAATCTGACCTCAGACACTTCCTAGCTGTGTGACCCTGGGCAAGTCACTTGATTCCTATTGCCTAGCCCTTACCACTCTTCTGCCTTGGAACCAATACATAGTATTTATTCCAAGATGGAAGGTGAGGGTTTAAAAAAAAAAGATGATGCTACTTGAATCTCAAGTCCAATGAGTTGTCTTAAAGACCATCTTCCCTAATTATGAAGAGGCTCATCATGAGAAGGTTAGCCCCAAGAAGATGATTTTTTTGGTCACTTATTCTTTTGAATGTGTTTTATTAATTCACTTCAGCTTTATGTTGAGGTCATTTCTAACCACCCCCTTCCATAAAGAGTCCTTCCTATTGAAAAAGTAAAGTAATATTTAAAAATATAGAGAGCAATTTCCTTTAACAATATATATCAATATCTGCCCTGGTCTCTCATCTCTCTGCCCTAAAGGAGAAAAAGGCAATTCATCATTATATATATGTGTGTGTGTGTGTGTGTGTGTGTGTGTGTGTGTGTGTGTGTGTGTGTGTAATATATTATATTACTCAGAGATTAATTTATTTTATTATTTGTATATTGCTATTGGTTTTGTTGTTTTATCAGAAAAACTAGTGAATCTATTAAGGCATTGTGATACAGTGGGAAGAATATTGGATCTGGAGTGGAAAGATCGACACTCAAATTCTCCTTCTGATGGTTATTAAGCCCATGTCTATGGTAAGACAGCATGATAAGGAAGAGAGAATGCCTAAGTTCAAATTCCATCTTATACACTATTTGTATAAGCCTGGGCAAATTATTTAATCTCTCTGAACCTCAGTTTCCTCATCTTTGGAATGGAACAGAATAAGCATTTATTAAGACCTGCTATTTGTTAGGCACTGTGATAAACACTTTTCCGATATTATCTTAATTGAAGCCGTTAGTCTAAGAATGGGCACCTAGAGGCAGCTAGGTAGTACAGTGGATAGAGAGCCCTGGACCTTGAGTCAGGAAGACTCATCTTCCTGAGTTCAAGTCCGGCCTCAGATTCTTACTAGCAATGTGACTGTGAGCAATTTCCTTAGCCCTCTTTGCCTTGGTTTCATCTGGCAAATGAGCTAGAGAAAGAAATAGCAAACAACTCCCGTGTCTATGCCAAGAAAACCCCAAACATGGTCAAGAAGAGTCAAAAATAACTGAAAAATGACCAAACAACAAACTTAAGAACTAAGGGGCTGGCAACAAGATGAGCTCTGTGAGAGCAATAATAAAACTAGCTAGAATGTAGGTAACACTTTAAGGTTTGCAAAGCCCTTTACAAACGTTAAACCATTTGACTCTCATAATAATCCTAGGAGGTAGATACTCTTATCATCCACAATTTACAGATGAGCAAATGGAGTCTAACAAAGGTTAAGTGGCTTGACCAGAGACCCAGAGCTTGTAAGTGTGTTAGGGAGCATTTGAACTCAGGTCTTCCTAACTCAAAGCTCCATGTTCTATCCTCTGCATCACCTAGGAGCCATCGGAGCTCTAGCACCAACCTATGAACAACAAAGGCTTGAAGGTCATCGCCTGCCTCCCTGGATGGCATGTCCGCACTGAGGACATCTCTATTGCGTTGACGTTGTTGAGTGTTTTTGGACTAGAAACCAAGGCAGAGAACAGCTGAGCCTTTCGGGTGTTTAAGTTTACAAATTGAGTACTTGATTACGCTCCTTTTCTAGGACTATTACAGAAATCATTATTTTTGGCTCCCGGAGTCTAATCTCATTCTGAAGATTTATAGATGTGATTAAAAACCCTTTGATATTCCAGGCCACACAACGACTCCTTGGAAGTGATGTTTACTGTCGGTAATGCACATGCTTCATCATTCTTTATCGGAGCTTTCAGGGACTTGGACGGCAAGGTGGCTCTCCCCTCCCCCCGTGAATCGGCCTGAAACAGGAAGCCAAATTTGAGAAATAACATATGAAAATGGAATTCCCAAATTCTCACAGAGAAGCCAAGTGGAAAAGGGTCGACAGTGGCTGTACTATTGGGGAGAGCGATCGAGGGGGCCTGAAAGTATGGGGACCTGGAAAATGGAACTGGAACCAAAACAAGGGGAGCGCATCGAAAACGTTGTCCTTGGAATGGATAAACTCTAATCCGGGCTTTTAACTGAAGCTCATTAATATTCTGCAATCACAGGCTAATCCTCTATTTTCTCACAGCTGTTAATATTGGAATCATTGTCATTTCGGTCCAGATTTGTCAAATGCTTCCAAGACCTTTCATGCAGATCTCCCTCTCCCTCCCCTCTCATGGCCCCCAGCCTAGTTGAGGTCTTACTTGGATTATGACAATGTTCTCCTTCTGGTGTCTCTGCTTCTAGTCACTCCCTTTTCTAATCTATCCTTCACGTAGTTGCCAAAGGACAATTCCTAAGGCATCACTCTGACCAGGTCACACTCCTGCTCTAAAATCTTCACTAGCTCCCTACTTCCTCTAAGTTAAATTCCTCACCTTAGTATTTAAACCATACACATTGTCAATTCGGTCTACCTTTAGAGAATTATTTCTTTTCAGTCTCCTCTGTGAACAAGCCCACTAGCTGATCAGCAAACCCAAGGTTCAGTATTGAAAGCCCCTATACTTTTGCCCAGATTGTGCATCCAGTATGCCTGGAACACAGGCTTTCATTTTTCCTCACCTCTTCAAGACTCAGCTCACAATCTCCTTTAGAAAGCATTTCCTGATTCCTCTAGTTCTTAAAGCTCTCTTTCCTCCTTAAAATTAATTTACTTTTATTTAGCTCTGTATGTGTTTCCCTCAACTTCCAAAAATTGCTACCACTTTAAGAGAAGAGAGTGCTGGGTTTTTGTTTTGGTTGGTTTTTCTTTGTAGTCCAAGTAGCTTGTACATACTAAGTACTTAGTAAATGTTTGTGGGATTAAAAGCAAATTTTGCCTTAGAATTTAGAGCTGAAGGAGATGATCTTATGTAATCCCTCATTTTATAGGAGAGGAAATGAGCTCAGGGCAGGGAAATGACTTGCCTAAAGTCACACAGACTGTTCTTGAATCCAAATTGTATTTGATTCAAAATCCCTTTCTCTTTCCAGTTCAGGCATCCCCTCAGAAAGGTATGTGGCCAATAAAATGGGAACAGTGGGTCATGATCAACCCTCCTAGTATTATACAAGCTTGAGGATTTCCAGATTCTCTCCTAATACTCCCCCACCCTGCCTTCTCCCTTCACCCTAGAAGCTTCGACCTATCTCCTGAGCCAGGTGTTGACTCCTCAGCCCAGCTGTGGCATCTGTAGATTAATTTTTATCCAAACAACCCCAGCAACAACTGTGGAGGTGCCATTGGGAAATTCCTTCTTCTCCTCAACACTCTAACCCACTATCCTTTAGCCTCCTTTCCTACTGGCTCTTTCCCCCTAAAGGATGGGCTCTCTGCTCCAGGGGAGAGATCGATAGCTGACCTTCATCCTCCCTTTTCATTCCAGTGGGCAACAAGTAAGCTGTGCAGGCTGACCATGGATGGTCATGATCTGCATCTCAGACTTCAGGATATCATCCCCCAGCCCATGTCTCCTCTAGTTTTTCTCTTTATGCTAAGGATCCCACTGTCCTTGCAGGCACCCATGTTCACCACCTTGCTGTCATCCCTAGCACTGAGCTTTGCCAAGAGCTCATATTTGTCTCCTCCTCAGATCCGTCTAATAACCCCTCGAGGTAAGTATTCTTATTTTCTCTAAAGTATTTTCCAGCTTGCAGGGGTCTGAGCAGGATTAGAGTCAGCCTGGCTCTCTCCAGTAAGCCAAGCTGTGTCCTCTTCCAGAAGGCAGAAATGGAAGGCTCGAAGGCTCCTTACCACTCTACAGTCTTCATTCTTAGGTACGTGTCCTTTAACGACTACCAAATCTTTTTATTAAAAAGTGGGAAAATGATGATGGGTCATGATCTGAGGGGGAGGCCAAAGGCTGAGTAAATCTTAGAAGTCAGAAAGCATGGGAGGATCTTTTTTTTGATCTAGAAGCTGTCACACACAAAATGTTCTAAGGTATTTAAATTCAGTCATTTCAGAACAATGTCAGGAACTCTGAAAGCTGAGAACAATCCTAGGCTCAAAGTGAATATTAGGGAAAGAAATAAGCTTTTGAATGGGATTGGGCTTTGTTTGCTTCTTTCTTTAGCAGAATTGTTGACAAAAGAAATGTCCAAGACAGGGTAGAAGCAAACACTCGAGAAGATAGGCAACTACTTAATTCAAACCTTCTTTTGATTTCTCTGCCAACGAAGATCTTCTGATCTGAAAGAATGGTAACAGTACAGACAAAAGTCAACATAAGCAAAATCTATGGTGAAGGATAATGGGCAGCTAGATGGTGCAGTGGATAGAATGCTAGGTCTGAAGTCAGGAAGACTCATCTTCTTGAGTTCAAATCTAACCTCAGACATTAACTTTGGGATCCTGGGCTAGTCACTTACCCTTTTTAGTCTCAGTTTCCTCATCTGTAAAATGAGCTAGAGAAGAAAATGGCCAAATGCTCTAGTTCTCTGCCAAAAAAAATCAAAAACAAAAACAAAAAAACAAATAGGATCACTATAAGTTAGACTTGACTGGAATTGCTAAACAACAACAGAGAAATGGTAAGAGATTGCCTATCTGCATTTAGTGACTTTAAGTCTCCAGTCCCAAATGGTCTATCTCCCTGGGGAAAGAAGATATAATAGAGTCTTTATGAGTCATTGTTGAAAACTCAAAGAGAATGGGTCCAGATGCACAGGACTAGAGATGGGCAGATGTTATAGCGAAGGTCTTCCATATGTTACCCATGACTTGGTAATCTTTAATGATGTTCATTGTGGTTACTTCTGAATGTATCCTTCATGCCCATTTGGAACAACCAAAGTAGAGGGTCATTTCTCTGTCTGACAAGTCTTAGAAAGTTCTTGTAGTGTGTATAAATGGAGATTTTGAACGTTTGGACTTCATCCCCCAGAAGTTCCTTTGTATTTCCCAAAATTCCCTTTAATCTCTCCTGTACTTCTGCGTGTGTGTGGACACATTGTTGTTTTGTAAGTTCTGTAGCTCCTCCCTCCCTCCCTCTCTCTTTTTCACAAGTTTGGCTGAGTTAGTTAGTTGCTTTTTTTTACTTTAGCTTTTTACATTAGTTATTATAAATAAAAATTTATAAAATATAATACTTAGTTATTGGGTATTAAATTTAAAACCCACACATGTCACATGTAGTAGATTCTTCTGTTCTCATCAGCTCAAAATCAAGCTGCTTCTGGCCCCTTCAGCGAGGAATCATCAAGCACAGATAGTAGGCAAAGGTGCACATTTGTGTCGGTTGTAAGACATTTTGTCCAGGGGATTCTTGCCCATGAAGAGTGATATAAAGGATGTCATTGGAGGAAAGTATGACCAGAGGCAGTGGACCAGTCATGTAGTGGGAACAAATAGCTGACCAAGAGTCACACTCTTAGCATAAGCATGGACTGAACAGTCACTGAGGTGTCCTCCAGCTTTGAGATTTTTGATTATAAATAACTTGAAATTTCCCCTCAATCCTCCTGACCCATCATGAAAATGTGCCTGGCTTCTCTCTTTTTTCTTTGCTCCCTTAGGGTAGATGAGATGCCCTGAATTCATTCCAGATACATTTATTTGTCAACTAGTTCACCTTCAGGACAGTTGAAAGTCAATCATTTTGGAAGAGATATTGATTTCATTCTGAGGTGGTTTTTAATTGAATTTCTTTGAAGAGTAGAATTGATAATTAAATCATAATCTCAAGTCACTGAATAGCTATTAAAATGACATTTCTAGGGCATGATCTCTTTGATTGGCCAGCAGGAATATTTTTGGTTTACCAAGACTAATTTTTTTTCTTCAGTGAAATACTTATAATGAAACAACCAATAAACATTTTCATAGTACATTAAATTGGACTAAACTCACAATCTGAGAAAGAAGCATAGAATCTAACCAATGAATTTTGAAGATCACCCCTTCTCAGAGTTTGAAGACAAGGAAGTCTTCCAGCAGAGACAAGATGACCACTTCTTGGGTATTTTGTCCAGGGGATTCTTGCCCAGGAAGAGTGGTATGAAGGAAGTCATTAGAGGAAAATATAAGCAGAAAAAGATGGATCAGTCATGTAGTGAGAACAAATACAGGACAGTTATACTAGCAGCATAAATGTGGCCTTTACTAGATGGCCACTAAGGTCCCTTCCAACTCTGAAATTCTTGATAATCTGTGACTTGAAATTTCCTATCAGTCATAGAGGCCTATTTATTTCCTTCTGATACACAATGAAAAGATGTCTGTTTTCTTTGCTTTGAAGATGCCTGCTTTGGACCCTTCCTTGATGTACCATTATTATGACAAGGATCACCTAGAAGATCTGCATTCGAGTTTTGCCTTTGACATATAATAGTTATGTTACACTAAAAAGTCCCAAGTTCTCAGTCCCCTAAAAGCCAGGGACAACAAATTGGAGAGAAGGTGACCACCAGCAAAGGTAGAGAGATTTTCCTCTTGTGGAAGTTCCTTATATCATGGAAATTATACGTCTAGACTTTGTCCCTGTCTCGTCATTTTGTTGTAAAGCTTTCTCAGCTGACAAGCATTTAATGTGGGCCAGGCACAGTGCTAGGTGCTGGAGTTGCAAAGAAAAACAATTAGAAAATACTTGCCCTTGGGAAGGTAACATTCTTTTGTGGGAAGAGAAGAAAATAGATATATCCAAATCACTGTATCACCTACACTGTAACCATCATCCCCACCCTTATCTCCCACCCCCAACCAGGAAACTTGGACTCCACCTAATACTAGCAGCTAACATTTATATAGTGCTCACTATGTGCCAAGCACAGTGATAAGTGCTGTAAAATTATTATTTCATTTCCAAATCGCAATATAGGAACTATTATCATCCCCATTGCACAGATGAGGAAACTGAGGCAAACAAGTTAAGTGACTTGCCCAGGGTCATACACCAAGCCTCTAATTCATTTTCTGGCTGCCAGCTCAAAACTATCTCTGTGTTCACATTTCTCTCTTTTAATGTCTCCTTTATCTGTTGTATTCCTCCATTAGAAATATGAGCTCCTTGAGAGAAGGAACCACCTCAGCTGCATTTAGTACTGTGCCTGGAACATGGTGAGTACTTAATAAAGGCTCTTTCTATTTATCTCTCCATAAATCCATCATCTTTGTCTATCCATCCATCCTTCTGTCTGTCTTTGCCTCTTTATCCATCTATTCATCCATGACCTATTTATCTATTTGTGTCTATCTAGCTATCTACTCATCCATCATTTGATCTCTATCTATCATCTCTCTGTCTCTGTGGCTGTCTGTCTATCTCTCAGTCATCTATCCATCTGCCATCTGTCACTTCTTTCTCTTCATAAATGTGAGTGACCATTAGCAGGAGAATGTAAGCTCCTCGAGGACAGAGACTATCTCATTTTGGTCTTTGTGTTCCCAGAACCTAGCATGGAACCAGCTACACTGGAGATACAAGGGAGGAAAAAAAAAACAAACTTGTTTAATGAAACTGAATTACCACTACTGAACAGATGCATAAATGGGCAAAGGGAAATTAAATGCCTTTCCTTTGGTCCCAGACCTAATAGTCAGAAAATCCAGGATTCACATCTAAGTCTCTTGACTCCACATTTAATCTGCTTTATTATTCTGTGGTATCTCAAGTTTATTCTTTCAAAAAGCCAATGTCAATATTAAGGAAATAGTATATGCTGGTGGCAAGGTTGTGGAACTGGCAAGAGGCAACATTAAGCTAAAGAAGTTGGGCAGATGGCCCAGTTAAGAGCTTCCCTGAGGCAAACATCCTACGCTTTCAGTGGAGGTCTTTGTCCATCAAACCAATTCTACGGGGGAAGAGTCATTCCTCTCTTCTACTTCTCCATTTAATGATGCTGAGCTTGTTCTATTTCTATCGCCTTACCCTAGACCACTCAATGTATCAGGGATCTAGGATACTGAGTAAGAATTTCCAGGGGGAGATTAGTTAAAAAAATGCACTCTGTCCACCATCTTTGGCGAGGTGAGGGACTAAGAGTGTAAAATGTTGCATATAGTGTTAGAGTCCTCACTAGCTTGGTTGCTTTTTCTTAACTCTCTATGTTATAAGATTAAACTGATTCAAGGGAGAGATATCCTTGGCCACATCAGGAAATGACAGTCTTTGTGGACCTTGCCCTCCCCCTTCAGGAGGGCAGGAGAGTAAGGAAATGCTTTTTAATTCAAAAGTAATTTAATCAAATCAAAAGTTATTCATGGCTTTTAATTTAAGAGAAGAAAAGTGTAAGGACAGAGTTGTTTTTCATATCTGATCTCCAACAGTTTATATAGGGCAACAAGTTTTTAAGAAGAACCAATTGATAGCTTTTGTCTTTACTTCACAGTTATTAGATCAGAGAGGGATCCTTAAAGGTCATCAAATCCAACTCGCTTATCTAAGGTATGAGGAGACTGAGATGTCGAGAGGTTAAGTACTTAACCAACATCACATAGGTGCTGAGTATTCGAGGCAATATTTGAAAGTAGATTCTACTGATCATAAAACCGCTACTTCATCCACTATCCTAACCTTTTTCCTTTTTCCTGATACATTTTCCCCATCTCACCTCAAAACTGAATATCCCCTTTTAAAAAAAGCAGAAAATAGTTAACATAATATGACCAAGATATTGGTTGATATTTAACACTCCATTGCTCCACTTCTCCTGTCTCCGTACCAGTGAAGGGAAAGTGTGGTTCATAACCTGCTTCCTGAGAGCATCCCTTCTTCAAGTATCTTCACGGGTTCTTCACATAGGACCTTCTGGTGTGCTTTTCATCTGTTGTTAGTAATGTCACTGGGTAGTTTGTTCTGGTTCTGCTTGCTTCATTTTACATAGAGTTCAAACAAGTCTTTGCATGTTTCTCTGAATCAATCATTTTGGTAAGACTCGCATCCTTCTGAAAATGTCCTTCCACTCCCCTAAGAAGCATCCCTGATCATTTTCATCTGTGTTCCTTCCATCATTAACTTGCTTTTCAACCTGGGGGAGTCATTTCATCCATTTGAGTTTTGAATTCCTCATTTACACTAAGTTAATACTTCAAAGGATCAATGACTTCATCATGTGGGTTCTCTCTTCCCTGATGCTGATTACAAGCCATCTGTGCTTTGGTGGATGTTCTTTAAGAGTTTCTCTCATTCAGACATGACTCAGTCTGCAACTAGTCTAGGGAGGAGCTCATGTGAAATGAGCGAGGCTAGTCTTCTGACAACATCGTCCTTCATCCTCAATCCTTCCATCCATCCATAAGCACTGAGACACTATAATGAGCCGGACACTGTGCTAGGCACAGGGGATGCAAATACAGTGAATAAAGAGATTCTTACTTGCCAAGAGCTTATGTCTAGGTACAAATCTGTTGGAATGCATGATCATCTTGGTACCACAATGAAATATCAAGGAAGAATAAAATCAGTCATAAAAGCAAACAAACTACCTACCCCTACATATCCAAAAAGGATAGAGAAAAGAAATGAGATTGATGTAGGCAGGGCTTTGAGTTCTTTATTTTCATATCTTTTTCTTGGTAAACATGTCATAAAGTATTACATCTAGAAAAGAATGTTTTACCCCAATTGATTTTTTTTATCAAAGTTCTTCAAGAAATAGCTGGATGACCATGAACTGAATTTGTTATATAGAGAATTTTCAATGAGTTGGATGAAATTGATTCTATGGTTATGAGAATCTCTGATTTGAGAGTTAAGTGAGTCCAGGATCTTAGAAGTCATCTTGTCTTATGCCATGAATTTTAGAGAGAAGGAAATTCAGGCCACAGTATTGACGTGATTTGTCCAAGGTTGTACAGCTAATTAGTGGTGAAGCTTGAATAAAAATGCCAATCTGGAGTCTCATAGACTTTATACCTTTCTACAACAAACTAAAAGCCATGAGGGATGTTTGCGTGAATAGTGGGCACAGGTCACAATGTTGTATAGGATTACAGTTTTCAGTGTGCAATGGTTCTCATTTCTACAGACCTCCCTCTATCTGTGATCTGCCTTGTCACTATTTTTATTGAATTGTCTTTGATCAACCAGGAAAAGTGGGCTCAAATTTGGAAATGAGCCAAGGCAGCATGCATCTTTCAGGGCAGGGAAGTGGGGGGATACTCTTGTCATTAAGTGAACAGGCATGGTTTGAGATAGCTTTGCTTCTCCCCAACCCATTCCGCCCCCGGTCATTGTGAACTAAATATAGACCATGGATCTATTTTAAAATCCTGCCATTAAATTGAAAGGGAAGCCACAGCTGCCAGGCGAAGGGGTGACACATTCTGGAGACCCTGTTAAGTCAGCAGTACTTAAGTTGATGCTTGACACTTAGCATGTGGGTACGTGTCATTGTCACTTAGTGCTTCTCAATCACTGAGTTAAATCTTGGAATCTTATTTTTGTTTTTAAAAAAATGCTATGTCCATACTCCTGGGGAGCCAGATGACTGCAGGCACAAGAGCAAGGTGAAGGGGAGAAAAAGGGATAGATAATGAAAGGGGCTTTTGCCAAGTGAGTTCCCAAGTTCCAGAAGCTGTGGCTTGGAGAGTGAGTTAGATTCATGTCAGTCATGGCTAAATATAACAGAAGTCAGTGTACTGAAGGAGGGGGTTTAAAATAGAAAGCCTTGGATGGAATTGCTAGCAGGCAGCAGAGCCAGGCTTCCTCTCAGGGCTGGGAAAGTGATATTTGCTTTGCTGCATTTCAACTCATGTCATGCCTTTTCTCTCTAGCATTTTGTTTTTCTTTCATAATCTATTTTTCTACTCTTGATGTTGCCATTAATTCCCCCCACCCCCTCCTCCATCTCTCTCTCTCTCTCTCTCTCTCTCTCTCTCTCTCTCTCTCTCTCTCT
>NC_058133.1:8113873-8154492 GCF_016433145.1 Gracilinanus agilis | reverse complement strand
CTACTACTATTACTACTACTACTACTACTACTACTACTACTACTACTACTACTACTACTACTACTACTACTATTACTACTACTACTACCACTACTAGCACCATTACCACTACTACTACTATTACCACTGTTACTACAACTGTTACTGCTACTGCTACTACTATCCAATTTTATATATGGAGAAAATGAGGCTAAAAAAGTTTAAGATAAAAATTCAATATTGAATTGTAGAAGCAAAACCAGAACTTGAATCTAAATCTCCTGAGTCTCACACCAGCCTGATTAGAATTTCAATAATTAGTACAAAAAAAAAAAAAAACCTCAATCATTTTGACGGGGAATCTCTAATTGCTTTCTGATTGGAAGGTCTATTTTTTTGAAATTTTATATTCAATCCTCCTGCCTTCACAACTCAAACAATGAGAGCTGGTCTCCTTATTTTAATTTTTAAAACAACAATGATCCATTATAATTTGATCTACTCCAAGCATGACCCCAAAATGATTGACCCCTGTTCCCATCCCAAAGCTCAGGTCAAAACAGAGCAATAAATCCAACTGCAACAAATCTTGTTGTCTTAACAATAAAAATAAGCTGTCTAGTTTTAGCTACTTGAGCTGATAAGAAAAACAGGATAAATAGTTTGGGATGTGATAGGGTTGAGGTTACCTCACCCTAATTTCTACCCTCACCCTAAATCCTCACCAAATCACTTCTGGGTCAAAACCATGGCAATATATCAAACTGAATAGAAATGCAGGGTAATTTCCATCTGTATAAAATATAAAATCCCTTTGAAAGATCCTTTTGTTCAACAGTTTCTTGCACTCAGCAAGAAACATAAACTCAAAATCATCCTTGACTCCTTTGTCTCTCACCACTCACATATACAATCAATCACCAGGTCTTATTTATTCGACTCCTCCAAAATCTCCAGCATCCATCTTCTTCCATTTGCACATATGATTATTGTTGCTGATGAGATCAGCACTCCCTCTCCCCTGGAACTTTGGAATAGATTGCTAACTGGCCTCCTTACTTAGTGTCTCTCATCTCTACAATTCATTCTTTGCAAAGGGTCAAAACAATCTTCCTAAGCCACAGGTCCAACTGTGAAGATGCTCAAAAGATTTCCATGGATCTTACTATCTTGTAAAATAAAATATAAACTCCTCAGGCTTGAAGGGATAAGTTTCCCTGATCAGACTCCAACCTACCTTTCCTGACATTCACACACTCTTTTGAACCAATTTTGTCAGTCGGTTTTTGAATGTAGAAGCCCATCTCCTATCTTTGAAAGGGACTGCCTCTTCTCTATGGGATGTGCCTTTTCCTCATCTCTCCATCTGGGATCCCTAGCTTCTTTCGAGATTCAGATTCCACCCTCTAACCCAAGCTTTTCCTTATTCCCTTAGGTAGAAGTCTTTCTCCCTCCTCAGATTATTTTGTCTACGTCTATGTAAACATTGTTCATTCCCTCAAGTAGAATGTGAGTTCTGGAGAAAAAGGGCTTTTGAGTATTTATGTGTTTCTAACTCTAGCATCTAGCACTTTTTTTGCACACAGGAGGTAGTTAATAAATATTCTTTAAATTAACTAGAGGTTTGTAAATCTATTGAAAGGGTTTAAAAGAGAAGAACACAGCCAGTCCAAAGGGTCAAACACAATAGGGATGGATGTGTCTTAGACTTTAACTTTGAGGCTGGTTTTTTAAATCAGCTTCAACATAGAAGATGGCTATATAGGGATTTGTCTATAAGTGATCTATGAGTCTTTGTGGCAGACCAGTTCAAATAAATAATGTGATATAATAGCCAAGAAAGCTAACAAAATGGCTATGGGAAGGGGATGGGAAGAGGGGAGGGAAAGAACATGAATCTTGTAACCTTGGAGAAATATTCTAAATTAATTAAATAACATTTTTCAAATGAAAAAAAAAAGAGTGAAAGCTAACAAAAACTCAGACTCCATTAAGGAAAACATTTACAATAGATGGAGGCATTACTAAACAAGTTCCAAAATAGGATATTGCTAAACCATAAGAGATTATGAAGATAATGAATACCAAGAAGCATGGAAACACTTAGATGAACCAGTAAAGAAGCAAGCAAAATGGGCCAAACATCTCCCACGATGCCTACCATAACATAAAAAAGAAATGAAAATAACAACAAAACAATTGAAAGTCAATGCTATGATATTCGAATGGCCATGCTTGATCCAGAGAAGATATGGGAGAAGGTGCCTCTCCTTAATTCTTTGTTGTGGTTAGGGATTGGGTGGGGAATCATTCAGACAATATCCCACTTTTTCCCCAGCTGCTGATTAGCTTTATTAAGTTTCTGTGGAGTTTTTTCTCATTTTTACTCTTTATTATAAGAGATGGTCTCTTCCCCTCTGGAAGGAGAAGAAAAGAGCATCCATAAGGAATGGTGGCTAAAGTGAAAACAAAATATATCAGTGCTTTAATAAGGAGTCCACGAACCCAGGACATTAGGGATGAGAGGAGAACTGTGTTCTTCCCTGGTCAGATGGCCTCTGGACTATTGCACTCACTACACTTTAGGAAGAAATTGGTCAACAGGGATTTGTGTGACACTTTGGGCCAGGCACTGGGATGAGTGCTGAGGACATAAGAGTGAGTCACTTTCCTCTAAGATTCTAGTAGAGGAGATACATAAAGTCCTACTATATGTTATTATATACTTAATGTATGATAAGGGCTTACTAGATGGCAGGAACTATACTAAATGCTGGGAATAGATCCATATATGCATATGGGTGGCTATCTCTAGCTCTCTGTCTCTATCTATATAGCTATATCCTCATGTCTATATCTATCTCTATTTATCTAGTGCTCTTCTGACAATTAAAAATTCTAAGAGACTGGCTTCTGAGTAAGAATAGCATTTTATTAATTGGGCTATCATTAATTAACAGTCTAGGATCATCTCAATAATCAAAAATCCCAAAGTCCCCTCTCCCAAGGCCATAAATCCATTTTGGGAGCTTGGTATTCTGCCCCCACCTCTTGGCCCTCCTAAGACCTCTCTAATTGACAAATAGTCAGTGGGGAGATGGTCCATCCACACTCTCAAGCCCTTCCCATCCCCATGGTGAGAGTGGGCAGTTATGCATTGAGGGTTCTGTCATGAGCAATAATTCCTACTCTAAACCAGTTCTTATTAACTGAGCAAGCTGAGCTTCGTTAGCTCCCCTTTCTATTTCCTAGGCTCTGGGGAGGAGGAGGGATATTCCTTAAAGTTCCTAAGAACAAATAAATGTGTATAAAGGTAAAGGGACTGATTTGAGCTCCTAATTAAAAACCCATATATAGAAATGATTTAATATATTCAAAATAAACCCTTTTGCTATCTTTGTGTGTGTGTGAGTGTGTGTGTAAACCATCCCTGCTCACAAGGAGTTCACACTAATCTACATTCTAATAAGGGAAATTATATGCACAACTATGTACATATTAGATAACTACTGGATTAAGTGGATGTCATCTCAACAGGAAGCCCTAGACATGGGAGATGGAGGAGGTCTCACAGGATGACCTGCAGGATCTGAGCTGAACCCTGAAGAAATGAAGAAAATGAAGAAATGAAGAAGTGCTGGAGATGAGGAAGGAATATGTGAAAGAGGCACCCAAGCAGAGAGTGACTTTAAGCCATTCCAGATAAGACCTAGCTGAAGGAGTAGAGAGAGATTGACCTTGGAGGAGATGAGGCTTAGCAGGGACTGGATGGCCACTGTTCTATGAAAGAAGGAAGGAATTTGTTCTATTTAACCTCTGAGGACAGGACTAGGAAGAACATATAGAAGTTGCCAAGAGCTACACTAGCCCTTTCGTCACCCTAACATCATCTCAACCAGGAGTATTCTATGCCCAATGTTCAGAAATCTATGGGTTTTGATTTGAAAAA
Organism: Gracilinanus agilis; assembly: GCF_016433145.1. Classification (NCBI taxonomy): domain Eukaryota; kingdom Metazoa; phylum Chordata; class Mammalia; order Didelphimorphia; family Didelphidae; genus Gracilinanus; species Gracilinanus agilis. Next base: position 8,150,564 of record NC_058133.1, on the reverse strand, counting down.
GAGAAAAGTTCCCTAATGGCTTGAGCTTTCCCCAAAAAGGATCAGATGCCTTGTGAAGTAGTAGGTTTTCTATCATGGAGAAATTAAAGCAAAGGTTAAATGTGCATCTGTAAGTTATATCAGAAAAAAGATCCATTTTTAGGTAGAATTTGGATGAGACGGCCTTTTGAAAGTCTCTTCCATCTCCAAAATTCTACATGCAGTCCAATTCTGACTTAAAGATTGGGCAAAGGTAAATCATCTTCGTCTTTGGGTCCCTACACATTCTACATTTCACAATGCAGGACTAAATTGTAAAAATATATTTCTGGGTTTAATAATTCATCAGTATTCCAATGGTATCACGGATGCTGAAAGCAACCCATCTGCACTCTCTCATATTATTTTTATCACATCTTTCCATAAATCCTTCTCCAAATAACCGCTCAAGGATCATGGCCTTAAAACCAGAAGGGGCATAGCCAGCTTACTGGGTGGCTACAGCACTAGACCTGGAGTTAGGGAGATCTAAGAACCAATCTAGCCTCAGGCACTTAGTTGTGTGAACCTGAGCAAGTCACTTCACTTCTGTCACCTCTATAATGAAAATAATAAAAGCACCTAACTCCCAGAGTTGTAAGGACAACTTTTTTAAATTAAATTTATTTATTTTATTTATTTGATCTTCATATTTATTTATTTATCTAATTAATTTAATTTATCTAAATTAATTTAATTTACTTAAATTTTTATTTATTTATTTTGTGGGATTTATTTAATTTAATTTTTTTTGAATTTATAAATTAAATTTAAATTAAAAATATTTTTAATGTGCCTTGTCACCTTAAACATGTATAAATGCTGACTATTATGTTATTTAATACTAATGGCCATCAAATCTAACCAGTATAATTTTATGGATGAGAAATCTGAGGCACTGAGAAACTAGATGATCTGCCCAGGTATATGTCTGAGGTAGAATTTGATCTCCCTGGCTCCAAAAAGGCATTAATCCACTAGTTTGTTTGTTTTTAATCCATTGTTGCTAGTGGCATTTTCATTCTCCCTATTTATTCTGTTCCTCTCTTACCTGCCTAACTGCATCATTCTTCTTGCTCCAGTGCCCTTTGGGACACTTGGAAGTTTGGTTTTTCAAAGATCATTGTGTCCTCAGACTCACACCCATACCGTAGCAAAAGAAAACACTTTTTCTGGAGGGAGGGAAGGCTCTAGACTGATAATTTCAGCAATAGTTTAAACTCTTAGTGAACAAATTCCTTATTGGCAGCTCCATGATGACATTGTTTTGGAGCAGGGCCTCAGCCTGATGTTATTATAATATACTAAGTATATTATAATATAAATTAATGACATTATAATATTATAAAACTATTTGGATAACTAAACAAGAGAATTGATTTCCTCTGCAATCCTATGTATTTTATCAGATGTACTCCATAACTTTGGCCTTAGTGAAGGGCCCCTAGGCCCCTCTAAACTGCCACGCCAATATGTGGGACACGACCTCTGTCAGGGCTAGCGTAACTTTCCCATCTTCCTGTCAACAATATGTATCGGAGGCATGACTTCCTAACTCAGTGATGGGCAAACTTTTGAGCTTGGTGTGTCAAAATTCACCAAAAAAAATGAGCCTAACTCGGGTGGTGTGTCACTTTGAGAGAAAAAAAAACATAATTTTGCAATATTTATAGTTTAAATAAAAATGTTTAATTATAATATATAACTATTTAATAAACCAAAATAGGTAAATTAATATAGGTAGAATTGTCATCTATAGTGCACAGAGTGGCTACACTACACTACAGCAAAATGTTTCATCCTTGGCATGCAGCCCCATACTTCTCTGTATACAGCCTCTGTAAAGATGGGTCCAGTTGGCAATGGTTAAGCAAAGAAGTTGCAGCAGGGATAAGCTGCAAGGACTAGCAGAAGGAAGGGGAGTGAGTGAATGGAATTCTTTCTCCTCCCCCATCCCGGCAGTTGCTACTCCTGTAAACTGTTATAACAGAATTCCTTTTTGACCAAGAATGGAGGTTATTTGGACTTGGCTATCCCAGGACTAAACTGGATGACAGGGAATAATCCTACAGAAATTAGCAACTTCCACTGTTAGAAGATTATTTCTAAAGCCTCAGATAGATTAAGTGCTCAGGATGACGTCAAACAGCAGTCCAGCACTCTGGATTACAGCTATGCTCAGAGTTTGCCTGGCTAAAGATTTGGCTATGGCAATATATGAATTGGGTTGGTAAATCTTGAAAATATAACTCTTCACACCCCACAAACTTAACAAGGGAAGGGATTTATTAATTCAGAGAAATAGGGAAGGAGGGATAATTTTTAGGATAGAGGATAAGGTAAAACTATCCACTATCTTCAGAATATTGACAGAAATAGCAATCCCCCAGAGGGGAATGCCTTTAAATAAACTTATTCCCCTAACTCCCTCACAGACTAAACTTTCTCTTAAATCTAATGTTATCAAGTTTAAGATGGTGAAGGTAATCTTGATTGTAGATCTATATTGTTTAGAGATTGCCTGGGATACTGCATATAAGGTATTTTCACAGTGCTCACAGCCTGGTTTAATCTGTATGGAGTAATCAGCAAAGAAATACCTTGCTCCCTGAAGTTAGAGATAAGTTAGCTGAGAAGAAGCAATTCCTACCCCTTTCCCAGCCAACCAGCTCCCCAAAGAGTGAGATTGCCAAGCTGGGTGTCCTGCTTTTATACCCACATTCTTAACGGCCACAACTGCCCCCTCACCTGGAGTTCTGGGGGGTACTGTGGAATTCTCTGAGGCAGTTCACCCCATTTAAGATCATGCATGTTATGCCACACGTCTTCAAAAATGGATACATGTGTCAGTACTCGCACATATGTCATAGGTTTGCCATCACTGTCCTAACTCTAGGGCTGGCCTCCTATTTTCATTATCCTTCCTAGCTGGGAGCCCCTTGTCATTTAAAAGATGAGTGCTTGTGTCTGGAGGCAGTTTAGGATCACCTAAGCCACGGTTCCATTGGCAATTAAGTCCATTCCCATCTTTTCCAATCTGGGCCAAGTCATTAAGGATCTTCAGGGACTCTCCCAGAAATAAGGACCAATACATGACTCTCTGGGCTTCCTGTTTCACTGCGTGTGGATGTATCCTAATTCCTCATTAGAAATCCTCAACAATAATCCATTTTCCTCCTGTTGGCACAGAAAATAGTCATCAAACCACATTCTGTCATCTTTCATGGAAGGGGTGAGAAAGACCAGCAAGCCTTTATTAGGTAGTTCATTGTCATCTCCCAATGAGAGGACTATGAAGGAAATTGGTCTTGAAACATGCACAGCATACAGATTGCTATTAGCATGCGAAGAGGAGATGAAGTAATACCAAGGACACAGATGATGCTCCTGGACTAAGAACTGAAATGAGAATGTAACAGTGCACATCAGGTCCCAGTGAAAATTGGTTCTTCCTACTTATTTCCCAACACAAAGGCTGATTGCAGTTTAACCCATTTCATTTAGGACAAGGCATTAGGGGAGAATTATTTTAGGGTGTCATGAATAGCACAAGCAGTCTGGAAATGGACTTACCCAAAATGCCAGTTCCTTGTGGAGGTATCAGCACGTACCTCCAGAATGATTGGCTTAAGCACTGTTGCAATTATGTGAACACTGAGGAAAATCAACAGTGATTTCTTATTCTTTCTACTTACCTCAGATTGTCATACCAAGAGTATATTTAAAAAAAAAAACATTTAAAAATGGCATTAGCCTGCAGCCCCCAATCCGTGTACAATGGCTCTGGAAAATAAAGTCAACAGCATGAGGTGAAATCTATTCTTTTCTTTAGGTGTCATAATGCAACAGACCTCAAAATCTTTGAAAAATTACTTGTGGAATACCTAACCCTCATGCTAGCATTATAGGAGATATAAGAGGTCCCAAAAGTCACACAACAATAGAACAATAATTCTCAGATTGTCAATAAACTTACAGGACACTGAGTTCAGCTCATTCATTTACATTTGAGTAAACTGAGTCTCACACAGCCCTCAGGTAACTTGCACTAGGTCACCCAGGTAGTAAGTGATACATCAGGGCATAAACTTAATTCCTCTGACATTAAAGATAATGTTGATGGGTTTTTTTTCCACTGTAGGAATCAATCCAAAAGCATTTATTACATATCTACTCTGTTCCTAGCTTCCATCTTCCTGAGTTCTAGTCCAACCTCAGATACTTACTAGCTGAGTGAACCTGTGTAAGACTTTTCTCCTGGTTGCCTCAGTTTCTTCTTCTGTAAAAGGAAATGATAAACCACTCTAGTATCTTTGCCAAGAAAATCCTAAATGGGGGCATGAAGAATCAGACATGACTGAAAATGACTGAACAACTGATATTTCTGGAACTATGCTAAGCCCTGGGAATACAAAGACAAAAAAAAATCCTGTTCTTAAGGGGCTTATATTGTAATGGGATAACAATCCCTCCCATAATAGATTCCTCTTTTCATTGGCTTTTAAAACACCAGTGGAAAGTGGGGGCAGAAACTAAGGGACAGGACCTAAATCAAGAAGGAAATCTTATCTGAGAGGAATGGAGAAACCACGCTGTTTATTATTCTGCTCCTGGTGGGCTGTGGAACAAGCGTAAGGCAATCTTCAGACGGTGTGACAGTGAAAGAAAGCAAGACATTCACTCATAACAGAGGCTTCCCAGCTGTTGAAGAAATGACAGTTCATAGGATTATGGACCTTGAACTGGAAAGAAAGACCTTAAAAGTCATCCAGGCTAGAGGCTCTCAAAATGCAGTGCAGGAAAACCTACCCAGGCTTTCTTTTTTAAGGGGGTCTGTGATGGCAAAGCTACTTTCATAATAATAAATGAAGAACTTTTAAAAATGTCGAATACAATAAATATCCACGGATAGAGTCCACAGAAATAAGGGCTCTCTGTGAGATCCTCACACATTTTGAAGAGAGTAAAGAGACCTGGAGATTAAAAAAAAAAGTTGAGAGCCCCTGGATTAGTCCATTCCCCTGATTTTAAACATACCAAAGACAGAGCTCAGAAAGGTTAAGTGATTTTTCCAAAGTCACATAGTAAATGGCAGAAGTGGGCTCTAAGAGCAGACAGTCTGATTCTTGCTATGACACTCTTGCCAGTGCATTACACAAGCTCCCCAAGGACAGCTCCTAATTCTCCCTAATTCTTCTCCTCTCTTGGGACTTGATGCTAAGAAATGATCACTTGGAGATCTTCAAAGAAGGTAGTTACTAATAGAAAAACTGGGTGATGCTTCACTTTAAACAGAAAACATATTAGAACTAAAAAGAAAATAAAGTCACAAGCAGTTATTAAGTAGCTACTCTATGCCAGCTACAGTGTTGAGCCTTTAGGACATAAAGAAAGGGGTGGGAGGAAGTCCCCACTCCCAAGAAGCTCATGATCTAACAACATAGAATGAATTCTCCTTTGAATGAATTAATTCAATTCAAGTCCCAGTTAACAGATCATTATTAAGCACCTACTGTGTGCCACACACTCTGCTAGATGCTGAGGATAAATGGGCTAAAAATGAAACAGTTCCTGCTCTCAGGAAGCTATTTGGGGAGATAAGGGAAGAGATGATAATGACCTCCATTCCAAAAAAATACTGGGTGATCCTTATACATGCAGACATACACACATGGGTTAAATCTTGATTTGGAATAGTCATTTAGATTTGTCTTTGGAATAAATACATGCATACATTTATTTTTTTTTAATTTGCCACAAGTGTGCGTGTGTTGTCTCTCCAATAGACTATACCAGTGGTTCCCAAACTTTTTTGACCTACCGCCCCCTTTCCAGAAAAAATATTACTTAGCCCCCCTGGAAATTAATTTTTTTTTATTTTAACAGCAATTAATAGGAAAGATAAATAAATGCACCTGTGGCCATCACCAACACCCTGGATCACTGCAGCACCCATCAGGGGGCGGTAGCACCCACTTTGGGAATCACTGGACTATAAGTTCCTTAAGAATGGGAATTTTGGCGTTCTTTGCATGTTTCCTAGCATCTATCACAATGCCTGGCATGTTGTAAGGGTTTCCTTTTTGACTCATTGATTGACCGAATGTCCAATTTACCTGTGTGAAAAAGGTAGGTGGTAAATGGGTAGAGATCATGGGGAGAGCTAGCTTAAACCAGACATACCCAATTCCGCTGGGAAGTTTTCTTTTGTTTCTTAGGAATTAGAAAAATAACTTTTGGAGTCTTTTCAATATAAATGCACAAACACAAATACAAACTCACAATACAAATCCACAAAACTCTTTACAACCATTATCTCCTCTTATCCTCACAACAGTCCTGGGAGGAAGGCTCTATTAATCTTCATTCTCATTTGATAGATGAGGAAACTGGAAGACAGAACTGAAGTGACTTGCCAAGATTCATATGGCTGAGACTGAACTCAGAAAGCTCCTTAGCCCGGGTCCAGCAAGCTTGCTACTTTATGAACATGCAAATAATCCACCTTCCATTCAGACAGATAATCAGCCCCTCAAACAGACCTAAGTTGGTCCTCAGACAACAGATGCAGCATCCCTGGACCTGAATTCGACGTCTTGTCATCATGGTAAGTCCTGATGTAAATCTCAACCACTCACTACACCATCATAAAATAGCCTTTAGAGTCTTTATGAGTAGCCATGAGAGTGGAGAAGGGTTGAGGGAGATGAATAGCTGGAGGGCCTTCTGGAATGGAGGTTGTTTGAGCTAAATGAGGCTGGATCTCAATGAGCCTTCATTCACTGGGTTTCCACATATAAAACTTCCAGAATTGTTATGAGGGAGAATTGGAAGGCCTCTAGCCCAGCCCATCCTTAAGGAATGCTCCCTTTAAGACACCCATCAAAACGTTGGCCTGCCCTTGCTTAATGACATCTCATAAATCAGAATCCACAAACTCTTGAAGACCATTCTGCTGTGTCTGTAGCAAGTGTTTCTTGACACCAAGCCTGAATTGACCTCTTTGCAGCTTCCAATCTTTGCTCCATTTTCCGATTTCCTGAGAAAGACAGGACCCTTCCTAGAAGACAGCAGCTACTCCACCATCCACAAATCAAGTCTTCTTTTATCCTCACTGAATACAAAGGCACAATTTCTTCTTTTGATCCAAATATGATATGACCTTAACATCTATTACTTTTCTTTTCAAAACTTTAATTAGCTTATCAATGACCTTCCATAAAATGTGGCAATCAGAATTGAACCCACCATTCCAGTAGATCATGATTTAGTGCAGTGGATGATCAGTCAGTTAGTCAACAAGCACTTATTAATCACTTTCTCAGTGCCAGACACTCTATTAAGTGATGGGGAGATAAAGAAAGGGAGAAAAAACAACCTTAACCTCAAGGAGCTTTGATTTGAATAGAAAAATCAATAATATAATTAATAATAACAATAAATAATAAACATGATAGTACCTATCATTTATACAGTGCCTGCTATGTGCTAGGCACTGTGCTAAGCATTTTATAAATATCACATCTGATCTACCCTGGGAGATGGGTGATGTTATTTATGATCTCTCTTTGACAGTAGAGGAAAGTGAGGCAATAGAAGTTAAGTGTATGCATCAAGATTTGAATTCAGGACCTCACCACTTAGCAGCACATATAAGATCTTTTTTGTTGTTGTTAGTTTTTGTTGTTTTTATTTTTTAGAAAAATTTTCCATGGTTACATGATTCATGTTCTTACTTTCCCCTTCAACCCCCCCCAACTCCCGCCCCAAAGCCGACACATATTTCCACTGGTTTCTTCATGTGTCATTGAACAAGACTTATTTCCATATTATTGATAGTTGCATTGGGGTGGTCATTGCGAGTCTACATCCCCAATTATGTCTGCATCAACCCATGTGTTCAAACCGTTGTTTTTCTTCTGTTTCCACTCCTGTAGTTCTTCCTCTGAATGTGGGTAGCGTCTTTTCCATAAATCCCTCAGAGATGTCCTGGGTCATTGCATTGCTGCTAGTACAGAAGTCCTTTACATTAGATTTTATCACAGTGTATCAGTCTCTGTGTACATTGTTCTTCTGATTCTGCTCCTTTCACTCTCCATCAATTCCTGGAGGTTGTACCAGTTCACATGGAATTCCTCCAGTTTATTATTTCTTTGAGCACTATAGTATTCCATCACCAGCATATACCACAATTTGTTCAGCCATTCCCCAATTGAAGGGCATACCCTCCTTTTCCAGTACATGTAAGATCTTTTAAGTGAAGGTAATCTCAAAGGGAAGGTATTGGCATTAGGGAATGCTGCTTCATTTCCTGAAAGTTCTGCTTCTCTTAATGCAGCCCAAGATCACATGAGTGTTGCTGGCTGCCATATTCCCACAGTTGACTCATATTGAGCTGGTTGGTATTAAAATCTCCACATGGCAGATGTAGTCTCTCTTTCCAAATTTTCATAGACTCTATGGAATATTGAGATAATGTACAAGATTCTCACTGGGCTTGAGGAAACTCTTCTTTTAAGGTTTTTTTTCTTGTTAATAGTAATTAAAATAAATACAGGGCATAGAGAGGCCCAGAGAAGGTTTGTGGTACTCTTGGATAACTAGACCCAATTCTTATGGCCTTATTTTATTTCCCAGTCAGTTCTGAAAGAGCCTTGGAGTAAAGCGTCTCAATTTTCTGTACCATAGAGCATGAAACGATGGCTTATCTGTGTAAATTCCCTCTGTCTGGATCCTCTTATTACATTTCCTTCTTGGCAATCCCATCCTAGGATACTCACCTCTTAGGAGAGAGGATCAATCCATAATTCATGTTGCCTATCTAAATGTATTGGTCAATTCATTGAGAACTGGAGGAAATTTTTAAAGGAGCCAAAAGTTGTTCTGAGGTAGGAAGGAACACGCGTGATGAGCAAAGTCTTGGAAACATGAAAACTATTAGTGAGAGACTAACTGGCAAAATATTGGAAGCCATTTAGATCTGCTTCCTTCTCATCAGAATCTCCTGTCCTCTTTCTACCGAAAGATAATGCCATCAGCCTGTCAGCAACAGAGTAGAGTTTGAAGTTGGTTTTGATCACATTTCTGGAGTGCAGGAGGTCTTTCCCTGGTGTCCATGAATTGGGGATTTTTATAGATTCTGATAACTGTATTTTTATATATTGGATTTTTTCATAGATATGTGATTTTTTAAATTGGGTGGTTAAGTCCATCATTCTTATGTTCTAAGCAGGTTTGCAAATATTATTTCATTTGATCTTCACAAGAACCCTGATAGGTTTATTATCCTCATTTTACAGTTGAGGAAACTGAGCCAAACAAAGGTAAAGGGACTTGCCCAAGATCACACAGCTAGCAAGTATCAGAGGCAAATATCAAACTCAAGTTTCCTGACTCCAAGTTTAGCATCCTTCCCTCTTCACAATGTTGCCAATTGTACAATGGGCATGCCCTATTGGAATAAAACCTATTTGAAGGCAAAAACTATTAGGTTTTTGTCTCTGCATTATCAGTGCCAATCACAAAGCAAGGAAGAGAGGTGACATTTTAAATACATTTGTATCGATTGATTAAATATCCATATTTAGGTTATTGTGGGGAAACAGTTGAATAAATCCTTTTATTTTATTTTTATTTTTTTTAAAAAACCCTTACCTACTGTGTATTGGCTCCAAGGTAGAAGAGTGGTAAGGGCAGGCAATGGGGGTCAAGTGACTTGCCCAGGGTCACACAGCTAGGAAGTGTCTGAGGCCGGGTTTGAACCTAGGACCTCCCGTCTCTAGGCCTGGCTCTCAATCCACTGAGCTACCCAGCTGCCCCCTGAATAAACCCATTTAAAAAATCTTCATAAATATGGGCTTTATTAGGCCACTTTTCAAATGATATATTTCTCTAGAACTGGACAGACCCTTTCTAGCCCAAGCCCTCCGCTTATTGTTCTACTGCCTCTAATTTTCTACTAATAGATGAAGCTGAAGAAGTGAGTATTATTTGGCTCCCATGGCCACCATCCTAGTTCAGACCCTCATCACCTATCCCCTGGGCCAACAAAAAGGCTTTCTTATTGGTATGTTGACCTCATCTTTCCTCATACCAATCCATTCTCCAAACTGTTGCCAAAGTGAAATCTTAGGCTTGACCATGTCATTTCCCACTATATAATTTACAATGACTTCTTATTACCTCTGGAATCAAACAAAACATCCCTCCATTTGTATTTAAAGCTCTTCATGATCTCACCACATTTTTGCCTTTTCAGATGCCTTATTCACTTTGTATACTCTACAATCTAAATATGGGATGTAGGGGCTGTTCAGAAATGACTAGAACCTCTGGAATGAAGGCTTGCAGAGTCCTTTCCAGGCCTGCTTTCCTCCCTTCAATATCCAACTGCCACCCCAGTTCTCACTTGTGGCTCCAAGAAACTGTAGCATTCACAGTGGCAGGAGGCAGGCCAAACCAGGTGGAGCCACGATTTTCTCAGTGAGTTAGAGGGCCGTCTACCCCAAGCACATGAAGACTTCCCCAAGCGGAATAGGCAGATGAGAACAATTTGTTGCAAAGGCCATGATGGAGGCTAGCGTGAACTCCTAGATTAGAGCTTGATTAGAAATCAAAATTGCTAACATCATCCACTGCAGCCTGCATCATCACCAGTTATCCTGACTTACATCAATGACTCTAGAATAGAGAATGAGGCAAGTCCAATCTCACTTAAGTCTAATTTATGCCCCAGTGAAAAGATATCAACAGTAATGCCATTGTGGTCCTCTTCCACCTATTTAAACTGAGTGGCCTCATTACTCTTTCTCTCTTCCACTTCTCTATCTCCTTTCTCAGGAGTCCCCCAAATGCATTCTTTTGGGGCCTTTTCATCTCTCACCATCTGGCTGAGGCTCTTTCTTTGTTACCTTCCATCTACTCTGTATAACTCTTGCATGTGCCTATTTTTATGTACATCGATCATCCAATTGAAATGTAAGGGCAGACCTGAGGGTAGCAGAGACCATTCCTTCCTTCCTTTAGACCTGCCGTACTTAGCACCCAATCAGCATCTAATAAATGCTTCTTGATGGACGGATCTCTCCATTTTTCCAATCTATGAAGAGTCAGAGAAAAACAGTTAAGAAGTTAAGCTTACTCAAGAAAGCAATCAAGTTCTAATATAATTAAGAAAGTTATCACATATCCTGGGGTTAGCATGCTCCACGGGCTCAGACAGACAGAGAAATATGAATTTTTTTAAGAAGATCAGAGAATCAAGCCAAACGCCAACTCATTGAGCCCAGGATTCCTTCTGGAGACTTCTTTGGATCAGTTCATTTTCTCCTTTGCCCTAATCGGCAGCTCTGTCTTCTTTTGCTTCTCCATTTTTATTAGCACACCTTAATCAATGAGCATGTATTATGCACCTTCTACCTGGTAAGCATTTTCATGGCTATCTGAAAACTAATGCTTGACCAAAAAGGAGGATACATGGCAGTGAGGGGAAATGATCCGGTCTTAAAGTTAGCAGTGTTGGGTTCAAAGACCAATTCTATCTAATTAATGATCAGTATGACCTAGGATAAATTGTTTTCCACATCTCAGTTTTTAAATTGTTCAATAAGTAGATTGAAGACAAAAGGTCTGAGTTCAAATCTCATCTTTGATGCCTACTAGTTTTGTGACTATGAAGAGTCAAACTCTCAGGACCTCAGTTTCCCCTTCTCTAAAATGAAGGGTGGGGAAGATTGGATTCAATGATTTCTTAAGTTTCTTTCCAGTTCAAAATAATTAATCCAGTGACCAGATGATTTCTATGGTCCTTTCCATCCCTCTGTTTTTGTTCAGTCTTTTCATTCACATCCAACGCTTTGTGACCCCATTTGAGATTTTTTTTAAACCCTTAACTTCTGTGTATTGGCTCCTAGATGGAAGAGTTGTAAGGGTGGGCAATGGGAGTCAAGTGACTTGCCCAGGGTCACACAACTGGGAAGTGTCTGAGGCTGCATTTGAACCTAGGACCTCCCATCTTTAGATCTGACTCTCAATCCACTGAGCTACCCAGATGCCCCAACCCCATTTGAGATTATTGTGGCAAAGGTACTGGAGTGGTTTCCCCTTTCCTTCTTCTACTCCTTTGACAGATGAGGAAAATGAGGCAAACAGGTTTAAGGGACTTGTCCAAGGTCACATAGCAAGTAAGTACCTGAGGTCAGATTTGAACTTAGGTCTTCCTGACACCAGGTGCTCTTTCCACTGTGCCACTTAGTTTTCCCTCCAGCCCTAAAATAGACACACAGTATAACTTCTTCTCAAACCAATGGTGGATATAATGGAGATCTATTGATTGGGTGTACAACGTATTTGTGGTCTCTAGACCTACATGATTCAGGATTCTCATTTCTTTTCTCATTATCACTTATTTTACCATCATATTTTCAACAATGGCTTCTAAACATTCCTTTACCTCCCTGAACCTCTAACTCTATCCCCTTCTCACAAATTCTGAGTAGATGCCCTTTTTTTAGAATCATTGATTTAGACCTCGAAAGGATCTTCGGTGCCTTTGTTTTAAGGAATGGAAAATGAGGCCCAGGTTAAGTGAATGGGCCAAGGTCACAGAATTAATAAGCAGCAGAACCGGGACTGATACCCAGGGCTCACTGTTCTTTCTACGGGTCCACTGCCTACTCTACTCAGAAGAATGAGGTTGACAAGGTTTAACCCTTTCAGTGCCTTTTTCCTTGGCACTCTAAACGTCTTGGTACCCTTCTCATCATCTCTTTTTTTTCCTCTAGGGTGAAGCAGACCTCCCACTTGCTAAAACTATGTTCTATAGCTGTGCCTACAATCCTGTCTCCTCCATGACCTCAATCTATCAATCATATCACTCTTCTGCTTCCTCAGTCTCTCCTACTTGAGGATTGCCTTCTCTTTTATCCTGGCTACTGGAATCCTACAAACCCGACCCAGCTCTGCCCCACCACAAAAAGACTTCCCTTGACCTTACTGCCACACAGTCAAAATTCTACATTAAAAATATCTGGCCTGCATTTTTTGGCACTCTCCATGGCTCTCCTGAAACAGCTCTATTTCTCTCATGACTTCCTTAGGAAATGTCATGATTCCTCCTGTCCTCTTGACCCCTTGATCTTTTCAAATTCTGATACTAATAACTCCTCAGTCCTTGCTCCTCCTTGTCTTTATTAACATTGGCACTCCTGTAGTTCTCCTACCTCCTTGGCCATTCCTTCTTGGTCACCTTGGACAGCTCCTCATCCTCCTACAGCCCAGAAACCTGGTTATCCCCCAAAGCTCTCTCCTTAGACTTCATTCCTTCCCAATTTTCATTCTCTGCCTTAGTCATTCCACCCATTTCTATTAGTGTAGACTCACCTCAAAAATAATCTGAGCCCGGTCACCTGGGCTCAAAACCTTAGAGGCCTCTTTGCCATTCTCTTTTTTTAGCCTCAAACATGTAATCAGTTACCTGTCCTATTTGGTCTATCATGCCAATAACTCTTGCGTTCATAAACCTTCTTTTCATCTCCCTTTTGACTCCTTTATTTAGGCCTTTATTACCTTTAATCCAGACTAATATAATGCCTTATGATGTCTGACCTACTTCTGCTATATGCCCTTTCCTATCCATACCTTTGCTATGATAAATCTGAATTCCTCAGGTCGCATCACTCCTCTAAACTTTTCTATGACTCCCTATTGCCTACTAATATTCCTGTGCATATTCCTGATTCTGACATTCAAGGCTCTTCATGCCACCACATACTGGCTCTAATCCATCTTTTAAAAGTCTTCTTTTACTCATTTCCTTCACATACTCTTCATTCAACCCCACTTGACTATTCAGTCTCTCATTTTCATCCTCCCGTCTTCTTTTCTTATGTCGTGGCTTATTCCAGTCTCTAAACCTAGAATAAACTGAAGTGACTTTCCGTGTCTGTCTTTTCGAATTCTCCTCTCTCTTTAAGCCCAGCCCACAAACCACGTCCTCCACGATGACTTCCCTAAAGGCTCTAAGATGAGAATTCGTTCTCTCCCCTAAAATGGCACAAAATGCTTTTCTTGGACTTCTCCTTAAAAACGTTTAACTTCTCCTTACATCATTACAAAGCAGGTAGATGCCCTTTCTCTCTTTTAGACTGGAAATATCTGGAAAACAAGGCTTGGGTTGTATTTCTGTGTAACCCCTCGAACACAGAGCAATATTATGCATCTACGTCCTCACTCCCACAGATCCATGTGTCTTTCTTGTAGCTACAGCCTCCTTCAGTGATGCACTTCATATTTGCCATAAATTCACTGTGGATCAAAAGAATTTTTCTTTTTCAGTCTTTTCAGTCATGCTTGACCCTTCATGGGCTAAACTTGGCAAAGATACTGGAGCAATTTCACATTGTCTTCTCCCCCTCATTATACAGATGAGAAAACTGAGGCAAATGGGGTTCCGTGACTTGTAAATGTGAGGCCAGATTTGAACTCATGAAGCTGAGTCTTCCTGACTCCATCCACTTCATCTACAGCACCACCCAGCTGCCCTGGGGGAACGTAACAGAGGATGACAAACACATGTTTGTCCAATTAAGTCTAGTACTTTGGATAGAGCACTAGAGTTGGATGTGGGAAGCCCTGGGTTCGTGTCCCACTTCTAGCCTTTACTTTTCTCTATGAGTCTGGTCAAGACATTCAGCGTCTCTGATCCAAAGTTTCCACATCTGTAAAATTGAGATAATTCCACCTAGAGTGCCTGTCAAAGGGCTGTTGTGATTCTCGAGTGAGATAATACAAATAACATATATAAAGAGCTCTTCAACCCTCAGAACACTCAGAAGATGTTCAAATGGCTGCTTTTGTTAGCATTCGTCATTAGTATCCTTTTTAATGAAGTGTATTTCCAAAGAGGGGCCAGCTCCTTCCCCATGAGACTGAAGACCAATGACAGAACCTGGAGAAACCTTAGGCTGGGTCAGGCAAAGCCCTCACCAGAATGTTACAGCTGAGTCACTTTTTAGACATTGACTTTCCTGATCTTCTGGATTCCTGGTGCCCTCCTTTCCGAATTTCCTTGGATTATTTTGTACTTATTATGCATGTGAACATGGGTTTGCATGCACGTATGTACACACGCAAATTGACATTTATATTTGTATATTTATATCATTAGTATATTTGCATAAATTTACATAAATATACACAAATGTCTATTCATGCATACACATACATATGCACACATATTGTCTCCCCAGTAGAATAGAAGCTCCTAGAGATCAGGAGTCATTCCATTTTTTGATCCTGAGTCTAATAGCATGACTCGTGCATATGAAGTGGCTCATAAGTGCTTCATGAATGATTGATCTATTTAGAAAATTCATTTAATAAATATTTGTTAAGTTAAATTTTAAAACTAGCCTCAGTACCTTAACGAGAAGTCTCTGACTCACTTCATTAGACTCTAGTTCATGAAAACCCAATGCTAGGCGAAATAGCGTCACCAGGGCAATCGGTTCTATAGGAACAACGTTATAAGAATGATCACTTACCTGGTGTAATGGGACATCACTAAGTTTCCACTGAAGTTTGGATATGATAGATTAAAGGTGTTCTTTTTTTTTTAACCCTTAACTTCTGTGTATTGGCTCCTTGGTGGAAGAGTGGTAAGGGTGGGCCATGGGGGTCAAGTGACTTGCCCAGGGTCACACAGCTGGGAAGTGTCTGCGGCCAGATTTGAACCCAGGACCTCCCTTCTTTAGGCCTGACTTTCCATCCACTGAGCTACCCAGCTGCCCCCTAAAAGTGTTCTTGAGGAATGAAGTTGGTTAGAGCAATAGAGAAACTTATGTTGGATACAAGTAATCAAGTAAACTACAAATATTCCCAGAGAGACACAACGGAAAATCTATTTAAGTGCTTCCTATGCTCCATGTCCTATTCTTCATATCAAATCTCTTTTAAAAGAGTAAAAGTAGTGCCTGCTCTCAAGATACATTCTAAGGGGGGGGGAGAGACATTATATACATTTGTAAGTGTATACAAGATACATACAAGATTACAATTATACAAGTAAGAAAATACAAGATAACATTAGAGAAGGGTTTATTGTTTGAGGAGGCGTGCAGGGATGTGGGGGAACTTGGAAAGGCCTCCAGCAAGATGCTGCTTGAAATGAATCTTGAACTAAAGCAGAGACTTCCAAGAAATTGAGTTGAGACAGCAAAGTCCAGGCATAAGAGAGAGCAGTCCAAAGGAATGAAGATGGAAGACAGGATACCATGTGCCAGAAAGAACAATTCGAACAGCAAGGCTAAACTATCATGGAGTCCATTAAGGGGAGTAATCTAAAAAATGACTGAAAAGATAAGAAGGGGTTCAGTTATAAAGGGGTTTTAAGTGGCAAACAAAAGATTTTATAATGTATGTTTCCTATTGTCTTGGGCAGAAAATGAAACCAATTCAGTTAGTTCCTTTATTTGCCTATTTTAAAAAGAACCTTTGAGGTATTATTCCATATAGATGAAGTTTCTTTTTTAATGAAATTTTGTTTTGTTTTGTTTTATATATATATGTGTGTATGTCCATATATATGTGTGTGTTTATGTGTGTGTGTGTCAACTAAATTTCTTTCCGTTTCCTACCTCTTTTAGAAAATGAATGAGGAAGAAGAGTTCAAAAAATCAGCAAAAACCAAACAGTATAGGAAATATGTCAGAAAATATTTGTAATGTAGCATATCTAGGGACCTCCCTCATGTGTAAAGCAAGGCTATTTTCCTACTTCTTCTTTGGAGCCATA
Organism: Gracilinanus agilis; assembly: GCF_016433145.1. Taxonomy (NCBI): domain Eukaryota; kingdom Metazoa; phylum Chordata; class Mammalia; order Didelphimorphia; family Didelphidae; genus Gracilinanus; species Gracilinanus agilis. The sequence goes on along the minus strand of NC_058133.1, from coordinate 8,133,755 downwards.
CTTGTTCTTTATAATTTTGAAATATTCGCTTTTGATGGTTTTAGGGTTGTTCTTTCCATTTACATTGTGGTCAACAATATGTACTTGGTTTTTTTGGTTTTGCTTTCTTCTCTCTGCATCTGATCATATAATTCTCTTCCTGCCTCTCTGTATTCATCACATACCTCATTTTTACATCAGGATAATGTTCTATTAGATTCGTGTCAAGACATCACTTCATTGCTTACCTTTTTATGTGGTGAACATTTGCTTTCATGCTGTCTTATATAATAATTATAAGACTAGTTTTAGGGGATTTCACTCAGAACATAATTTCCATTTTGTCTATGCCTTTGCTTTTCATTTCTATTTTCTCATAAGCTTTGAAATCAGATTTTGTTTTGTTTTTGCTGTTCTAATATATAACTTCATTTAATTGGCTAGTTCAACCCATTCACATTTAAAATTGTAAGAGATGGGTTTATATTTTCCACCTTTTCACCAATATTATTTTATTTTATATTCAGATTTTTTGTTATTGCTTCTCTTCCTCTGCAAAAACAATACTTTGTCTTGTTTGTATGTTGTTTTTTTCTTTATTGGCTTTAAAATACAACTATTCCCACCGGCTGTCTTCTTCAGCCTTCACTACCCTCTCCATTCTCATTTGTCACCCTTTCCCTTAGTTTTTTATTTTACTTAACTCATTCTTGCTTTCATCTTTTAATTTAATTATTTAATTATTTCAATTTTTATTCCTCTAGTTAAGTATTTCAATACAATCCCCTTTTCTTCTCCTTAAATGTATTGTATTTGTTGGATTATTTCATTTTTCAATATTTTTTATAAAAGGGATTTTTCCTTCATTTTTCTTATCGATTTCCTTCCCTTCTCAATTATTCTAGACATATATTTTGATTTATGATTTTATACCTATTTTTTCCTTCATTAGTTTCTTTATTTTTCATGGCACTTAAGTTTATACAGTACCTATTTCAGTTCTATATGCTAAAAAAATTCTGTTTAATTCCCTTGCGTTTCCTTCTCCCTCCCTGTTTTTTTCTGGTTTTGGCTCACTTTTAGGAAGTGTTCCAGGAATAGATGGGGGGATAGAAGTATTGTCCCTTAGTGGACTACCACCTACCCTCCCCAAGATCATTTTTTCCAATTTGCTATGAAATTGCCTCTCTGGACCTATTTCCTCTCAACCTTCAGTTTTTCCCAGGAGCTCTTATTCCCTTTTTCTTAAAGCAAGATGCTATCCAAAGAGACACAGTAATCTTCAGAGGTAGTTGGCTCTCTCAGCAATAAATCCCACATTAATGTTCCCATTTAAGGTTCACATCTCCTTCTACAAGGTATCTATCTCCCACCTTAAGAATGTTCTTCACTTGCCCTACCAATCAATTGAGATTTCATTTTTTCTTTCCCCTTGTTTTAATTCCTCCTTTCACTCCCTTACCCCTCATGCTTTCTTCTTTCTGGAGATTACAGACGTTATTTTCCCTTCATTGTTTAACATTGGTTTGGTTAAGATTATCACTATTATTCTGTATTCTTCCCCCCTTCCCATTTTTATGAACCCTCTTATTCTGCAATGTAATTACAGAAACAATATTGACTCACCAGTACACAGGATGCTATAAGGTTTGCCACAGTATTTCAGACCTATTCTTCCACCATCAATTCTTTTATTTAAGGTAGTCTTTGACCCTTAGCTTTGTGTAATTTTAGAAAGAAATTTCTTAATGGTCCCTCTGTTATTCTAATATTGATGTTGTTATCCTGATTTTAACCCTCCATAAATGTCTTTTTTAACTTTTTCCCACCCTGGTGGTAATTTATTTTATCGCTTTGGTCTTGCACACTTTCTCTTTTTGGCTACTTTTCTCGTGATTCCATTGTTTGGCATATTTATAAATCAGATAATCTGTTCACAGATTTTTTGTGGGGTATAAGGTATGCTTTAAATATCTTTCTTTTTGGACTTCATTTTTTTGTTGATAATTCGGTTCAGATTTACAGGCTATGGCATTTTGGGGGTACAGCCTGCACTCTTGTGCTTTTCATTCCACATGATTCTATTTCTTCTTTCAGTTTCTAGTTGTTAAAGACTATTTTGGGGGCAGCTGGGTAGCTCAGTGGAGTGAGAGTCAGGCCTAGAGATGGGAGGTCCTAGGTTCAAATCTGGCCTCAGCCACTTCCCAGCTGTGTGACCCTGGGCAAGTCACTTGACCCCCATTGCCCACCCTTACCAATCTTCCACCTATGAGACAATACACAGAAGTACAAGGGTTTTAAAAAAAAAAGACTATTTTTGTGTAGTTTAAATTCCTTTCTTTCATATTTAAAGATTTTCCCTTGGTTGCTTGATGAATGTGTTCTTTGACATTGAAATTGTTAAGTTTAACTACCATGTGTATTGGAGTTAGCAGAAAAGGTTTTCCTTCCCCCTTTGGGAGGTAATTTGTTGATTCTTTGTTTAGCACTTAATTTTCTGTGCTCAGATATTCTGGGAAGTTCTATGTACTATTTCCTGAATTAGGGATTTTAGGGGTTTTGGCATGTTGTGTTCTTCTGGGAATCTTGTTCCCCTCAATTATCCCTATACATTTTTTTCTTCAAGATCAACTTTTTTTGTTTGCATAGAAAATCTATTTTATTTTCACTTTACTTTTTCCCCTTTGTTCTTTCCAGATTCTCCAATACTTCTTTGTATTGGCAATCCCAATCACTCATTCTCTCCTCTATTTATTTGGGGACATTCATCAACCCAAATTGAAGTGTTTCCATTTTGACAATTATTTCTACTAGACTAACCATACTTTCTCAATTTTTATTTCTCTTGATGCCTTTGGGAACATATTATTCTGGTTCCATATTCTTCTGGGCCCAGGGTTTGCCTCACCAGGTGGTGACTAATTTGCCTTTGTCTTCTAATATTTATTTAGAGATGCTTGGGCATTAATTTAGATGACCTGGAGGACATCTTCCTTTCTATTATCCATACTTTATCTGTTGTTTTATCGGTTTGTATTCAAGGATTTTCACTGAAATCTTTTTTCCCTCCTGAGACTTCAGTAAGTTCAGTCTTCCACCCTTATATTTCCCTATCCCTCATTTTCTTCCTCCTTTCCCTTTGATTATCTATCTCTCAAGGACTGAACCTCAAAGCTAAATCACTGTCTCCTCAACAGTGGGGATGAATTTAAAAGCTTTAATAACCATCTACATTTATTTTGGGGGTAAATAACTGACCCCAGGTAGATTTTAGTCCCCTTTCCTTCAGACCATAGGAGTTTCATTCTCCACACATTCTGATTCCAGTTCCTCCTTTGGTTTGCATGTGTGTGTGTGTTTGTGTGTGTATTTAGTATATATATGTACATATATATACTTCATGTGTGTATATATATTATTTATGTATATATGTATATATACATATACATATATATAAATATACTGTTAAAATCATTAATCTGGGATAAGATGGATGCCACCTTGACTGACAGGGATGGAAGTTGAGAGATTTGGAATGTTCTCAGGTGCCATGATCCAGGGGCAAATGTCAGTTGGCCTCACCCTATAAATACCCCCTAAGAACTACAGTTGAGGGCTCAGAACTCAGAGGTCTCAAAACTGAGAGCTGGAGAGTTGAGCAAACATCTCTTGGAGCAAGAACTGGGAAGAGGAAGAAGAAGAGGAGGAAGAAGAAGGAGAAGAAGAAGAAGAAGAAGAAGAAGAAGAAGAAGAAGAAGAAGAAGAAGAAGAAGAAGAAGAAGAAGAAGAAGAAGAAGAAAGAAGAAGAAAGAAGAAGAAAGAAGAAGAAAGAAGAAGAAAGAAGAAAGAAGAAGAAGAAGGTAGGACTGAACCTAAACCTGTATCCTGTGCTTGACTGAGAGAGAGCTAGTGATCCATCAATATCATTGGTAGTAGAGCTGAGAGAATACACAGATCATCAATCCACATCTACATCAATAACCTTCCCTATTCTCTGGCTTGGCTGTGTCCAGGTCAGGTCAGAGATAGTGAGAGGGTGAAGAGCTCAAGCCTCTACCATCCTAGCAGTCTCCAATCCTGATCAATGATTAGCTTAGTAGCCAAACTATAGCAATAGGGTTTTCAATCCCCAAACCTATATTACCTTGTTATCCTTTCCCCATCAATAGATAATACAGTGATTTAACAGCAAGTACCTTCTTGAGTGGTCATTCCATCACAGCCCTTAGGAAGGGAGAATTAATTATGCAGTCCGATATCAATCATTTCCAAAGTTGATCAATAGCCTATTTACAATTAATCCAATCTCAGGTTGGGCCTAGAGAGGTTAACCATCTACCTTAAACTCTCAAGGGGTCCCAACCTGGGCAGCTGTTAGAAAGAAGCCGCTGACAGGTTTAACCAACCAAGCCTGTCAGGGAGAAGAGGGATAGATTACAGCCAAAGCTATTGTGAGAGGAGTGGGTGTTCCTCCTTCACCAACTGCAGCAGGCTTAGGCCTTGGGCCCTGGTCCCTCCTTCATCCATACCACCCTAAGATCTACATACCAGCCATCCTGTAATATCTAGTAGGATATAGGGAGATAGTGGTAGCAGGAGGAGATATACAAAGAAAAAAAGAAATCAGATCTCAGATCAGGGATCACATACACACACACACACACATATATGTATATAGATATATAATCTCCATACTCATTCCTTTTAACAATCCTATAGATGTGCATGTATGTAAATAAATAAATGTATGGCTTTGTATATATATGGATACAGATACACATATATTTATATATATATATGAAATAAATATAGCCAAGAAAAAATAGAGAGTGATATAGATCTTTAAAAACCATATATAAGTTATAGATCTGCTTATTTCACTTTTATCAGTTCATGTAAGTCTTTCTATACTTCTCTGTATTCATCATTTTCATGCTAAGCAATCTTCTAGGCATCATTCATACACATAAGAAAGAGCAATCCTTATTCTCAAGGATTTATTTTCTTTAAGAGACAACAACAATTTATATAAGTAACTAAAGAATAAATATAAAGAGAATAAATCTGAATAAAAGCCAGATAGTTACTAAGTAGTTGAGGGATCATTTGATCATTCACTCATGCGTACATTTATTCAATCAACAAATATCTCTGATCTCAACTCCTCAGAATTCTTCAAGGAAAAACTGAGTGATCAGTTCTTAGATGTCATATCGTGCGTGTTCTCTCTTATTCATACGTTCCATTCCATTCCATTCATATGGATTAGATGGTCACAGAGGTGCCTTCCAGATCTCAAATGCTGGGATTTCATGATTCTTACACACCTGTCCTGAAACCATGTCAATATAAGGGAATGTGTGAAATGAAAAAGAATTGCATGTCATGGCTATGATACCAGAAATCATTTTTTCTTTGTTGACCCTCCTGCCCAGAATCATGGGTTCTTCAAGTAATCTAACACGTTCCCACTTAGCTGTAATTGTCATTTTTAGTTCAAGATGGAACAGGCTAACTTTGGGGCTTAAACTATAGAATAGAGTTTAGAAATGCTGCTTTTCATGCACATAGGCATAGAATACTTACAGTAAGAATGTCTTTAACATTATCTGTTATATATATGCACATATATATGTATGAAATAGCACTGGAGACTAAATGACAATAAAATAAAAACTTGAGATTTGAACCATTCTGTTTTGTACCATCCAGCAGTCAGGTTTCAAAATTTGTGTTCTTTGAAAGCATCATGGAACACTCGGTGCAGAAAGGCATAAGGAAACAAAAGACATATTGAGATGCCTCTTGAGCCAAATCAGAGGATAGACAAGACAAAAGAGAATGGCAACACATAATGGGGGAAATGACGAAAGGCAGTGGGATCCAGTGGATGGATTTCTGCACTTGGAATCAGGAAGGCTTCTATGAATTCCACTTCACATACTTAGTAGCTGTGTGACAGTGGAGAAGTCATTTAATCTCTCTCTGCCAGTTTTCTCATCTTTAAAATTAGGAAGTTAGACTGGGTTGTCGCTATGGTCCACTGAGGGCCTGAAACGACAGTGCTATGAAGTGAACACATTTGTGAAGTTGCTTCTATTGCAGCCCTCCTCGGATAACTTGTGGAGGTGACCCTGGGTTTTGAGGTATTCCAGGGCCTCTGATTCATGCCAGGAAAGACCATTTTGACTCTTGGCCTGATGATGAGCTAGAGTTCAAATCCCAACGTCTCTGTGTCAGGAGACAGTCATTACTAATGCATTAGCCACCAAATGATGAATTTGGGGGTCACCATACCTTATGAAACCATCTAAGGTGGGAAGGCAGAGTCAAGCATGGAGAGAGTTGACTACATTAGTGGAATCACAGCCCTTTTGAAGCTGACACTGAACTTAAAGAGGTAGAATGGCGAACCAAAGGAGATGACTGAAACCAATGAAGGTAGAGAATTTCACTTCTCTGGAAGAAAAGAGCGAAAGGAAGACACTGAAATCTCTGACTCCCTTTAACATTTTTGACAAGAAAGGATAGAATAAAGACTGTGCAGGCTGAGTGTAAAGTCTCAGAAAAACCATACTGCCAAAGCAACATCAAGTAGTCTTTCCAACTCCCCTTTCAGATGGCATTTTTACGTATATCTTGCCAAGGTTGCCTCCTTTTTTTTTTTTTTTCAGGGTGGAGGGAATAACTTGAGGGATTCTAGGATTTTTTTCCTCTAAGAGGGCCACAAGTCATCATTCTTTATCCTATAAGCCTTTGTGCGCTATTGAGTAGGAAAAAAAAATCTGTTTTGGAAAATGGTGTCAGCAGAAGAACCTTTAGACAAACTGCCGAAAACAAATAATGCCAAGAAATGAAACCATTTTTATTGAATGTTTTGAGTTTTAGATGTCTTTCCCATCCTCTGCCAAAGTTCTGGCATCTGAATGAAGCTAAATTTTTAAAAGAAAGTATAATCAAAGCTTTAACCAGGCATTTGGTATGGTAAAAGTTTACTGCTCACTACAAAAAGAATGAGTCTGGCCTTGAGGAGAGTCTTCAAAGTCAATGGACTTGTGTTCAAATCCCACCTCTGACACTTAACGTCTATGTGACTTTCAGCAAGTAAATCTCCTCATTTGTAAAGTGAGACAATTTCTAGAAATGGTATATCATGCTCCTTCCAACCCTAGATCACTTCATCTCCCTGGGCCTCAGCTTCCATATCAACTAAGTTAGAGGGTTAGATTCACTGGTCTTCAAAATCCATTCCAGACCCAAAGCTTATGCATTGCTTGGGCTATGTTGTAGCCCCTGGTCCATCCACTGTGAAACTTGGTTTGTTATCTTTTTCCCTAAAGTAATAATCACCCCCCAAAATGATTCAAATCTTCCTTCCTTCTGCTCAGCAGAACCTAAGGACTGATCAATGCTATTTTTAAAAATGAATAATGATGGGGGCAGCTGGGTAGCTCAGTGGATTGAGGGCCAGGCCTAGAGACAGGAGGTCCTAGGTTCAAATCCGGCCTCAGACACTTCCCAGCTGTGTGACCCTGGGCAAGTCACTTGGCCCCCATTGCCCACCCTGACCACTCTTCCACCTAGTAGCCAATACACAGAAGTTAAGGGTTTAAAAAAATGGATAATGACTTATGAAAAGCTATTTCACTTATTGGATAGAAAGCATCCTCCAGTCAGGAAAATCAAGCTTTGGCCCCACTGGTGAACCATTCTGCTGAGTGACTCTGGGCATCTTACTTAACCTCTCAGTGCCTCAAGGCAGCTCCCAAAGGGGAGGTGCTGATCTGCATTGACAGAGGGGATTCCTCCCCTAGAAGTTCCCTATGTCAGTCAAAAATAAGCGTCCTCATAATAGCTCACATTTTCTAGCTTTGGGGGTTACACAGTAAGTGACCAGTTGTAAGGAAAATTTGGCTAATGATTACAATTGCCCCAAAGTGGAAGGGGCTGCCTTAGTGGGCAGTGGGTTCCCCCTCACTGGAGGCCGGAGAAGCCCTCATTGGGAATATTGTATCTGAAATGATTGCTGACACCCATTGGACTAGACAGCCAACATGGACCTTCCAGAGGGAAGCTGTGAATGAACTGTGGATTCATCCAGCAGTCTTGGAAAACAATTTGAAATTATTTGTTCTTTTTGTTTGTTTTTTTTAAACCCTTACTTTCCTTCTTGGAGTCAATACTGTGTATTGGCTCCAAGGCAGAAGAGTGGTAAGGGTCGGCCATGGGGGTCAAGTGACTTGCCCAGGGTCACCCAGCTGGGAATTGTCCGAGGATGGATTTGAACCCAGGACCTCCCATCTCTGTGCCTGACTCTCAATCCACTGAGCTACCCAGCTGCCTCCTATAATTTGAAATTATACAAGAAAAGTAACTAAACCGCAAGTTGCCTTTGACCTAATGATTACAAAACTGAATATCTAGCCCCGAAGAAGACAAAGACAAAAAGAAAATCTCTACACTAGAGATAGAATTACTTAATAGTGGTTGAAAAAAAAAGTGGCTTGTATAATGTCAAGCACAAAGTCCAGGATACAAACAAAGCGGGATATTGTTGGGTCATAAGGAATGACAAATTAAATGGGAAAACTTTTATGGATGGATAGAACAACAACAACAAAAAAGCAAACCCTGCCTGCATAAGTGAGAGACTAGGATGCAGAATTTTGCAAATACTTAACTGTTGTTCTTTGTTACAACGGAGGATACAATGAAGAAAAATATCTTTTGGTACCTTGACAGTGATAAAAAAAAAATTAAAAGAGACAATAAAGCATTTTAGGAGGTGAGGGAGGGGAAGAATTAGGTCCATCCTGTTTGGCTCACGGGGACCGGACTAGGATCAGGGGAGGTCTGGGCTTTGTGCTGAACAATCCAATTTCGATTTAGGAAAAAGGAAGTTTGCTAAGAACCGGGGTTCTAGAAGTGGGGAGGCTCACGTCCAATGAAGCCTTCCGGCAAAAAGATGGATGATTATTTAGCAGAGATGTTAAAGAGAGGTTTCTTCTTTGACTTTAGGTCAGGCTAGATGGCCCACACCATAGTCCTTCCTTCCCAGCTCTGAACTTCCTAAAGGCTCCGCGTATGTGTGATGGCCAACACTGGATGTTTCCTTTTATCATGAAAAATGAGGAAAACTTCACTGAGGTTAGAACAGCAAAGCAAGTGTTAATATCAGTGTTGTTTATCCCTTTCTACAAAAAAAAAAGGGGGGGGAGCCTCTTGGATTTTGGGGGAAATTGTGGTCAAATAACAGTTTATTCTCACTGAGATGAGTTCTAGCTTTAGACAGTTCTTTTCAATCAAATTAGAAGGGTCTTTCAAAAGCAAGTCAGGTATTTAATTACAATCACAAGAGCACCTGTGCTGTCACGTGATTTCCAGTGATAAATATCATCAACAGAATTGGATTCTCAGAGCATTTTTTTTCAGAACCGACTCCAGGTTCGAGAATATTCTTTCAAGGGCAGGAGTACAAAATGGGAAGAATGCTGCTCTGAATGGAGGCTCCCTGGCTCAGGCTGACCTTGAGTCCACATTGAGGATGGAGAGCTTCGCAGCCTGGGACAATGGAGAGGGGTAGGAGGCAAACCCAGCACAGAGAAGACTGTCTTTTCTTTATCCCAGAGAGGTACAAGCTGCAGCAATTCTGGCGATGACCTGAATAATCAGGAAACCTTTGCATAAATTTTCACCTTGAATAAGTGTGCTGAACTTTGGATTCATCAAAGAAATTGTGCAGAAAGTTTTCCCTTCATTAATGCTCACTAAAGTAAATTACTTTGAAAATAGAACCGATTCTCTCTCTTTTTTTTCATATTAAGATTGCCATGTTTCTCTTCCATGAAGGTAATGCAGAAGGACTAATCTTGGATCAAGGGAAAGAAATTTCCCCCAGGCTTAGCTTGGGATTTGGGGCCCAATGGAAGAAGCGGCCAAGACATTAAGTCCAGAGAGGGGCGTGCAGCTGTAGCTACGTGGTGCTAATAATGGACACTGCAGTCAAAAATATCTTTTATTTGGTTTTTCCTATGTGGATGGGGGTTGTAGGGAGCTGTTCAGTGCCTTGTATCTAGTGGCCATTCTTATTGAGGTATTTAGGTAGCTGAGTATATAAGTCAAGAAGACCTGAGTTCAAGTCCTATCTCAAATGCATCCTGATAACCCTAAGAAAGTTATTTGATTTTTCCCAGCCTCAGTTTCCTCATCATACAATGATAACAGCATCTTTTTTACAGGGTTATTGAGAGGACCAAATAACTGATGTCATAAAGTGCTTTATAAATCAGAAAGCTCTCTCTAAATGCCAGCTATCATCATCATCATCATCATCATCATCATCATCATTATTATTATGGAAGACATGCATCAAGCACAGAATACGGTAGCAGCAAAGATCAGAGCTAAGACCTCACCTCTCGTACTCCCATCCTGTGTGCAACAAGGAGGCATTTTTTCTTAATCCTTTGGGTCTTCATTTCTTCATGGGTCACCCTGAACCAGGTGACTCCTGAGTTCCTTTGGCTGAAAATCAAGAAATCTGCAGTCACTTCTTGTTCCCACCTTCTACCTCAGTGTGCCATGAATAAGCAGGAGAGCCAAGGAGAATCAGACTCGAGGGAGGCTTAAGCAACGGGGCACCCTATTTTCTTATTTTCCTTCCCATCCTGGACCTCCTTAAGGACTTGAGACCATCTTTGCTGATCCGTTCTGCCCGTCAGCCAAGGTGACAACTTGCATAGAGAATCCTATAATAATAATAACAACAACAACAACAATAATAATAATAATAATAGCTATATAATGATATATAATAATAATGGTTATATAATAATATAATATATAATAATAAAGCTAGCATTTGTTTAGTGTCTATTATTCTGATAAGCAATTTACAAATATCACCTTATTTGAGCTTTACAACAGCCCTAGGAGGGAGATGCTATTATTATCCCTGTTTTAGAGTTGAGGAAACTGAGGCAAACAGAAGATAAGTGATGTAGATAAGGTCGCATAGCTAGAATGTGTCTGAGACCAGATTTGAGCCCATATATACATATATATTTTTTTCTATTTTTATTTTGAGTATTTTCCCCTAGTTATATATTTCATGTTCTTTCCCCCTCCCCCAAGCCCCTCTAACCTCCCCTTAGTCGATGCACAATTCCTCTGGGTTTTACATATATCATTGATCAAGACCTAATTCCATATTATTGATAGTTGGACTAGAGTTATCGTTTAGTGTCTACATCCCCAGTAATATCCCCATCAGCCCAGGTGTTCAAGCAATTGTTTTTCCTCTGTGTTTCTCCTCCCACAGTTCTTCCTCTAAATGTGAGCCCATGTCTTCTTGACCCCAGGCCCACCATTTTATGTACTTTGCTCCCTAGCTGCCTCCCCATTAAACTGTGGAGAGCAGAGGGAGAAGCTTAGACTTCTTTATTTGCCTTGCTCTCTAAACCCCACGTTTATTGAAAATGTTTAGTCTCCTATTTCTAAGAATCTGTTCTAAGCTCTTGGATTTGGAAGCAACCTCAGGTTCTCGAAGGCTCTGCCAGATGAAAGTAAACCCAGAAGACTCTACCAAGGTGGAGAAGAATGCCAGTATGATGGTGGCGATTGTCTCTAAGCAGTGCGGTGTAGTGGCTAGCTCTCAGTATCTGGCCTCGGAGGACCTTAGATTAAGAACCAGCTTTTCTTCTTTGTACTTGGGTGTCATTGCTCAAGTCACCCAGCCGCTCTGAGCCTCCCTACGTATACCCATCTCTAAAGTGAGGAGATTGGGCTGGTCGCCTCGGATGCCCCTTCTCTCTCAAGGTGTCTGATCCTTTGTTCCCCAAAGAGAGGCCAGTTAAAATCCATGAGACTCACCAAGCAATCAAGGCCATTCATTAAGCTTCTATCAGCTGCCAAATGCTTGGCTTGGTTCTAGTGATAAAAGGACAAAAAAGAAATGTTTCCTGTCTTTAAGGAGTTGGCACTGCAGCAGTCTATTATTGGCAAAAGCCTTTCCTAGCTAAAGGCAATAAAGAAAAGGGAAAAGAAAGAGTTAACGAGGATTGGGAGCTCAGGCTGATTGCAAGTCATCTCCTCCCCTTCAGATGAGAAACCAGATTGTGCTGATGGAATATTCTGGTGGGTCCTTGCAGGACTAAGAAAGAGACAAGGCCAGAGCAGCATCCAGCATCTAGGAAGCAGAAAAAAGGGCTAACATTCCTGGAGAAGGCAGGACCTAATCAGCCACCAAAGTCAGGCTCAAGCAAGACTTATCTCCACAAATCAGAGGAATGGAAGCAGAGTTTGATCAGAGCAAAAGCCTCCTGTCCAGAAACTGGGTTTGGAAATGGGAATAAGGAAAAGAAAATGCTGAATAGAATGAAGAAATATGTTGGACTGAAAGAAATCCAAGGAGTAAGAAGAACAACTCCAAAAGGCCAATGAAGTCTCAGAGAAAAGAATGTTCTGGCTGCAAAGACAACATGAGATCCCAGAAAACATTAAATAAGAAATATAAAATGAATACCAAGGAAGCAAAGAATGAGAAGGGCAATTAATACCTTTGAATGGAGGGCAAGAAACCTTACCCAAGAAATGAATTCCCCAGAAAATAGAATCGATTAAATAGAAAACAATGATTCTATGAAAGCACAAAATTATTAAAATAAAATCCAAATGTTTTCTTTAAGAAAATTAAAGATTTATATATAAATTTTAAAAAACTGACCTGAGAACAGGCCAAGGAACAAGCATTTCAGAATTTGTTTGAGTAAAAGGAATAGCAGGTTATTAACTTCTTTTGTGTCATCTGTAATTAAATTCTCTTGGAGTGAGGTTGTTACTGAACTGTTTAAAGACCACCCCTCCCTCCATGCTTGTGTGTGTGTATGTATGTGTGTTCTATCTCATCTTTATTACAGCCCTGTGATGTCAGATTTTATAAATTTTATTATGGCCATATTAGAGATAAAGAAGCTGCGGAAAGATTTTATAATGAACCAGAATAATTTTTAATCAGGATTGGAGGTTTCTCCTGCTTTCTAGTCTTGGCCTTTTTTCCCAGTGATTCCTGAAGCCCTAATGCTGCAGAGGCATCTTCACCTTGCTAGTTTTAAATTAATAACTCTAGGTTCTTATTTTCCATAGTGTTTATTAATAATCACTTGAAATAAAGAAAGCAGATAGGTATAGGTTTAAAGTTTGTTTTTCTACTTTAAGTTTGACCACATGTTGATACTCCCTCATGACTCTCTATCCACCTCTTGCACTGTGGCCAGGGAAGAAAAGAGAGTGGGCGCAGCTTGCAACATTCCCTTTATAGCCCAACATGCATCACCTGTGTGGTAACATCTAATAGGTATGCAAAATGGGATGCAGAAAATATATAAAGAATCCAGGAGGGGGAGGGGATGGAAATACCCTTTATACAATCCCCCCTATGATTCTATTGGGACATGAGCAAGTTGAAATCTCCCAGATTTACATGTTTAGTCTCCCTAAGAAATCATTTCACATGATCAGCTTATACCTCAAAAGATTTACTAGATAGAAGTGTATAAAATATTGCACTTTACAAAGGGAGAATTATAACAACCTTGTTTTTTATTAAGTAATTTTGGTCATGTTCCATTCTTCTTGACTCTTTTTGGGGTTTTCTTGGCAAACATACTTGAGTAGCTTGCCATTTCCTTCTCCAACTCACTTTATAAATGAGGAAACTGAGGCAAAGTGACTTGCCCAGGGTCATACAAGCTGACATGTAAGTGGGACATTTTCATCCATTTTTCTACTTAATAAATTTCCCAGGGAGGTATGATGGGCATTTTCATTTAGCTCTGGTCCCATCTCCCTACTTTTTCTTTTTTGCCCATTGACTTACTTCTCTTCATTGACAGGTCTATTGAGAACACTAGGAAATAGTTTTAATTCTTCCTTGTAATGTTCCCCTATATTCTGGAGGGTTTAAATCAAGAAAAAAACCTTCCCCTTTACCTCCAAGGTTTCAGTCAATGCTGAATGCTAGGAGGGTTATAGCTGAGTTCTTAATTATTCAAAGGGAGTCAAAAGAGTCAGAAAGCAGGGACAGACAGGAGAGACTGAAGGAGACAGAGAATTGGTGTGGAAGTCACAAAAGTAGAGACGGGGAGCCAGAAACCAGGGAAATGGAAAATTCATGACTGATTCATTAGGACCCCCTCAAGTATGCTTTAAGATGGTGAAAATCAATGTGTCTTTCAAGCATATTATTACATGACTATGTAATAAAATTAAGTCCTAAGACAATTATTCCCCCAAGGATGCATATGTATATCAGCATTCTAAGGATTCTAGCAACAATTAGGATTTTCTCTTGGTTACTTGACTTCCTATTCTAGTAAAAATAAAAAAGATCAATGATGGAGTTGGATAGGAGACAGGGGCTAAACTAGCATTTCTTGTTTAGTCACTGGAGTAAAAAGCAAAAAAATAACCCGACCAGATGTGAAAAGTAAGCACAACATTTGGGAGACAGACTGGGTACACTGGAGAGTTCCAGATTCTATGAGGATATAATAATTACTATGATGATTATTAACAAAATTAAGATTTCCAAAGTGCTTTACAATTATGAATTTTTAGGTATTATTTTAATCCCTTTTTCACAGATGAGGACATTAAGGCCCAGAGGAGTTTAGTGACTTGCCCAGAGCCAGAGTTAGTAACTATCTAAGGCCATATTTGAGCTCAAGTCATCCTGACTCAAGGTCCCCTGCTCTATCCATTGTACCACTTAGCTGCCTGTGGCTCTTGACCAGAAGTATGTATGTGGATTGTGGGGGATTGGAGGGGAGGCAAGCTAGGAATTGTGTGAATTTCATATAAATGTGTGCCCCTCTTTCCTTTTGGAAAAGAAAGTTTTGCAAATCCATTTTAGTCAACCTTACACTTTGACTGAGCACCCTTGTGTACTGTGGGAGGAAGCCAGAGGTCTTGTGGCTCCCTGGCATCCTAGAAGATGTCTGACCCTTGTGCCATGTGACTTTTGGCATCCAAAATACTGTTCTCTGACCCAGAGTGAGGTCACATCTGTCCAACCAGAGAAACCCAGAGGGAGTGACATCAAGGGAGTCATAAGCAAAAGATCAAGGAAGCAGCAAGGCCCTCAGTCTGCCAACTTGCCTGATGGGGCAGCTGCCCATGGCCTCTTGGCTAGGAAACAGCCCGAATGAATGGGGAATAAAATGAGGGGCAAACTCAGATTAAATTCATGCCTCTCTCTCTCTCTCTCTCTCTCTCTCTCTCTCTCTCTCTCTCTCTCTCTCTCTTTCTCTCTTTCTCTCCTTTTTTTCTCTCTCTCTTTCAGCTTTTATATCTACTAAATAATTCTAAATTAATATACAGTCTCCAGAGGATTTTAATCCTAGCAGAAGTGACATGGTTGTGGCTGCTGAAGGGAAGAGGCTGCTCTCGGGGAGCCTCCTCTTTTAACCAATTATTCTTGCTAACTAGATGTGAACTTCAGTTGTTTCCATGTCGATGAAGGTCTGACAGGGTAGTCAGGACCCCCTTTAACTGCCAGTCCCCCAGGGAGAAGGCTCTGCCTCCCCTTGTTCTAACTCTCAGGAGGGCACTCCAAGGGTCGTAGCTCCTCATACAAATTGATTTTCTCAGGAGTAAGCTAAAGTTTCATTCAACCAAACAACTGGATAATTGACTTAATGTAAACAGTTTGAAGCTTGGCATAATAAAATCAATTGCATGCATCCTGTTAATAGCATTATGCTTCTTAATACTCCGAGGATTGGGGATTTTGACAGGGGAGGCGCTCCCAGTGACAGCTCTATCAGCTTCAAAAGTTGCTGTGGCCAAAGCCGATCGCCCTGGCAATGGGTGTGCTGCTGATGCCCTCAAACGAAGCTCATCCCATCGTTGGAACAGCCCTCTTACACCATCATTAGGTCAGCACATGAACTTTCCTCTCTGATAAGATCTCTCAGAATTTGAGCCCCCATCAGTGTAGGTTTTTAGGAATAGCACTTCTCCCTCCATAAGATCCCAGAGGAGCCTTGAGGAAACACCTAAATCCTCAACTTTAACCGAAGCAACTCCAAATAATTAAGGGACGTTTGCTCTATTTCAGGGTAGCTAGGTGGCACAGTGGAGAAAGTGCTGGGTTTGGAGTTAGAAAGACTCATTTTCCTGAGTTCAAATCTGGCCTTAGACACTAACTAGCTGTGGGACCCTGGGCAAGTCACTTCACTCTGCCTCAGTTTCTTCAAATGTCAAATGAGTTAGAGAAGAAAATGGCGAACCCCAAGTGTCTTTACCATGAAAACCCCAAAAGGGGTCATGGAGAGTTGGATATGATTGAAAACAACTGAACAGCATTTATTTCAATAGTTCAGAGTAGACAGCTTTGCCAGACTGATGTAGTGGAAAGCACCTTAGGTCTGGAGTCAGAGGACTGTGATTTCATCTCTCCCCTTAATACATACAACCTGTGTGGAGTTGGGCAAATCACCTCATCAATCTAGGCCTCAGTTTCATTACCCAGACAAGGTGCCCAGGCTCAATGGCCTCTAAAGTATCTTCCAAATGTAAATCTAGGCTCCTCTAATTGAATTCAAGATGCTCTACCTAAGTTTCTATTACATGTCAAACACTATAGCAGGCTCTGGAAGTAGGAGGACCAAAAGGAAAGCAATCTCTGCCTTCCAGGAACCTACATTTTCTTGAGAGGAAATAATACACAAAACATCTACAAAGTGATTTCAGTGGAACTTTGGGGCCTCACCTACAAGCCTCAAATGCAGCCCTACCTAGACCGTCCCTTTGCCATTACAGTCGCTGTCTCTTCAGATGAGTTCCTTCTGGGGGGTCCATTTAAGGAGAAGCCTAGACCGAGCCTCTCTCATGTTCCTCCTCGCTCTGCTTCTGCATCCCCAGACTCTGACACCAGGCCTCACTAGGCACCATCCCCATTGTCCATCCCTTTTCAGCTCTCTTCTGTGTCTTGTCTCACCTTACTAGAATGGAAGATCCTTGAGGGCACAACTGCTTTTTCCCTTGTATCCCCAGGACTTAGGACAGTGCTTGCCATGGAGAAGGTGCTTGATAAATGCTTATTGTCTTGCCTTGACTTACCTTTAGAAAGCTCTCCTATGGGATGTAGCTCAGAATTTGAACCATCCATTGACTGGAGGTGAGGAAGTAGATCATTATAGGCATGGAGAATTGACAAAACACATAAAGGCAGCAAATCAAGCACCCTGTGTTTAGAAGAGCTAGCAGAACAATCTAGTTGGAATCTAGTACAAGCTGTGCATGTACACATCCCCTCCACACGTTTCCATACACTGTACCCCAAGGCCAAGTTCATTATGCTTCATATATTCTGTGGCACTTGGCCATTTCAGTACCTCTTGCAATGATGGGCTCCCATTCCAAGGGCTTCCATAAGACCAGTGTCACCTATAGTCCCACAGTAGCTGGTGGTACCCTTGTTCCTCCATTGGAATTTCAGAGTATTGCCTCTTTGAGCTCATTATCCCTATCTATGATGGGCTAAATTTAGTTATTTTAATGCTGTTGCAGGTAATGAATACATTACGATCATCTCTAAGTGGAAGCACCTAGAGGCCAAGTCTCTGTGTTCCCACCCTCCTTAGAGCTCCCATGGGGGCATTCCAGGGCTGAATTCACTCATAGAAATGGATCTATTTCCTGAATGGCTTCAGAGTAGTAACATGATTCTAGCCTCAAAGCCTCATGGGTGGTGTTCTCAAAGTTCTCTTTCACTTTGTAGATATTTCCTCTCTTGTATGTGGTTGTTGATCAGCCTTCACGCAATGGAGCATGGTAACATCTGTAGCCGCTCCCACCAACGCGTTACAGTAATGGGCCCATGCTAAGTAAAGCAGATGTAGCAAAACTGGGGATGTGTAAATCAAGCCATTAATGAAGAAGCGTTCCTCACTTGTGAGAGTTTGGGGGAATGAGCCTAAGAGGGCTGAAATAGGGCACTGCAACTTAACAGTCGATTTGATTGGAGAAATAAATCATCAAGCTTCTGAGCAAACCAAGAAACTTCTCACCAGGGTAACAGTTACAGCCATATGAATATGGATTTAAAGTGCAATGCTTTAAGGCAAACAAATAAAAACTTTCCAAGGGATTCATTGAAAGTCAAAATGCCATGGCCAGCTCTTTTCTGTCCACCTAAGTTTACCACCTTTCCCAAGACCCAGTCCAATGATGCCCAAAGGGTTTAGCATTATGCACAGCCTTTGATTCATCAATACTACAACTAGATCTTTATCTCAAAGAGATTTTGTAAAAAGTCTAAGGACCTGTTTGTACGAAATAGTCCCTGCAGCTCTTTTTCGTGGTAGCAAAGAATTGGAAATTGAGGGAAGAAGAGGAAATTGGAAATTGGAAATCGACTGGGGAATGGCTAAAGAAGCTGTGATATATGGTTGCAATGGAATGCTAAGATGCTGTAAGAAATGATGAAAAAGATGATTTCAGAAAAACCTGGGAAGACATCCATGAATTAATGCAAAGCAAAGTGACCAGGACCAGGAGAAGTCACAGCAGTATGGTCTGCTGAACAATTGTGAATCACTTTGCAATACAGAGAGAGGTCCAAGACAACCACCAAGGACCCATGCTAACATTTAGATACTCCTTTAAGGTTTGACAAGCACTTTATACATATTTTCTCATTTCATCCCCCAGAGGTAGGTGCTATTATTATCTCCATTTTGCAGACAAGTAAGCTCAGACTGAGACAGCTTAAATGATTTGCCAAGGGTCATCTCCAAAACAGAATTTTAACTCGGGTCCTCTTGAAGTGAGGTCATAATGTGTTTCAATCTCAGGGCGATGGTACCAGCTTCTGGTGAGGGGAATGTAGCATGCACAAGGTCTGCCCACTTTTCCCAGGGTCCAGATATACTCTTAACTCTGTTACTTTCTTAAAGACATTGCCCAAGATCTTTGATTGATCTTTCTCTATAGACATAATGAAAATGGGTTGTTTGGACTGCCTTAATTCAAGCGAGACAAGAGATGTTCATTCTCCTCTCAATGAAATGCCATGCCCTAAGTCCCTACCCATGTAGGGAAATGGAATTTCAATGCCAAACAAAGGTCCACCTCCCTTAGAGAGATGGCATCCAATTGATCAGACTGCTACAATGACAAGTCTTCATTCTGACTACACAGACAATTAATATAGGAATGACTCTTCTAGCCAGAATAAGTTGACTCTTGTCTATTAAAACAAATTTCATTTTATGCTATTTTTGGCTCATCATATTTAATACCTCCCCATTTCATTCTTAACAAAGGAGCTCATCACGATCACTAAAAATAGGAAATGATTATTTGTCTTGCTCCATTCTTTGTGCCTGGATCCTCAGAAGCTCGAATAGTATCTCACACATAGTAGGTGCTTAAAAAATATCTTTGATCATTAATGTTAGGCTTTTCATGTTTTCCTTTGGTTTCACAATGGTATCAACTTCACAAGTTCCTTTACTTGTCTTTTCTAGGAGAGTGTCTTAACTGGCCTCCCATTTAGCCAAACCTTCCCTTCTGTCTTGTTTTCAGATGTTTAATAGGACAATATATTACAGTGTCAGCAGGGATTCTTCTGGGGTATGGATTGGGCCAGATAACCAGGGACATGTTTTCTAAGCTCTAAAATTCTCTGATTCTCTCCTAATGATCCTTGCAGGGCAGAAAACAATCCATTGTAGAAGTAATAATATAACATATATTCTTTGGATCCTATTCAGAGGTCATTGGCTCAAATTTCTCTATTTGGCTGGAGATTCACCTGATGTTAGATCAATTGTTGGCAAAAATTGATGGACCCTAATTCATATATATATATATATGAATTAGGGTCCATCAATTTTTG
>NC_058133.1:8097101-8112101 GCF_016433145.1 Gracilinanus agilis | reverse complement strand
ATGTGGCAGGTGCTATTACAGCAATGCGAGTCACGTCATTGGATGATTAAAATATTCCAATATATACATTTTGTTTCCTAAACAGTATTTCCAGAGCTTCCAAGGGAAGGTCTATCTCATTTCTTTTGAATCTAATTTCTTCCTTCCCACCTCCAGGTACCTAATCCAGGCCTCTGCTCACAGACAGCACTCATAACATGATCATTTACAGTCGCCTACTTACAGGTGGCTATAGAACATTCCGTTACTCTAAGATAGTATCCACCTTCCCTTGCACTGTGGCCTCTGCTAGTCATCATACAGGATCAGTAAGCATGCTAGGATTTTAATTGTGAAAAGGAATCTCTAGTCTATGGTGACATTTTTGGGCTGCTGAGGTCCTCTTCCACCATCAACGTGATACTAATGCCAACTTGACTATGGAGAAAAGGAATAGTCAAGTTTCTTTCATGTCCTGAGAGGAGCAGAACAATATCGCCTTGATCTTCAGTGACACATAGTAGAAGTCAAATAAAGAATGATCTTCTCTCCTGTTCTGATCCTCTAGTCACAAGAATTGTATTTAAGTATGAGATATTGGCATTCTGTCTGTAAACCTAAATTTTATGTCAAAACTTTTTTTTCTACAGCAAGAGAGGTTGGAGAGGGGTGGGGAACCATCTCATTGATCACAGGATAAAAGGAATTTTCAACTTGGTCTGCCCCCACTATATTGTGGCTCTCCCCCTCTTTTGAAATTTCATGCCTGTCCCCTTAGTTTTCCCTCACTTCATTTTATCTCTTCATATACTGATCTCCAACCTTCCTCAATCTCTTCCCTTCCACACCTGTCCCTTCGCACATCTTTCCTCAAACTTTACCAACATGCTGCTTCCTCCCCGCCCCCATTCCTAATTTGTCCCTGTCTCCTCATGCTCCTCCTCACCATCACCACATTGAGCCTTCATCTTTTTCTCTTATCTTTTTTGTTTTATCAGTCCTCCTACTGACACTTGTGTTGGAGTCTATGAAAGGGATAGTAACCCATAGAGTGAAGAAGAACCTTAGTTTCAAACACTCAGAAGAGTAGATGAAGGAAAAGCTATATTTACTCTGGGGAAGAGAAGGTTCAGGGGTGGGGAGCAAAAGGGTATGAATGCTCTCTTCAAGTCTCTGAAGGGTTGGCATGTGAAAGAGAGCTTAAGCTTCCTCTATTTGGCTCCAGAAGACAGAATCAGGAGTCATCAGGGAAAGTTACAAGAAGGCCAATTGAAGCTGAATTTGCAGCCAAACTTGCTAAGCATTAGAGCTTTCTCAGAATGGTGAGGGTTGCCTTAGAAGATAGTGAGCCCTCCTCACTGGAGAACTTCAAGGAAAATCTGGACAACGTTGTCAGGATGTCATTGTGAGGATGCCTTGGAGGGATAAAGGTTTGACTCAATGGCCTCTGGAATCCTTTCTAAGTCTGAGACTCTATGTCTCTACTGCAAGCAACCCCTTACCATGGTAACCAAGAAATGCTGCTGGAGACAGGAAGTATTTGTAACTAGGTATGTCTGGAACTTTGCTGACCGCTCACAGAGCATCACTTTGATTGATCTCAAGGCATATGAGAGTACCAGGGGAGCAGTTTTACTGATGGATGGATCAGAGTTGGTTATTTCTAAGGTCCACTCAAAAGGAAAGAGATGTTATGTTTTCTTTCTCCAAGTTTAAATTGTTTTGGCCTAATTTTAAAAGGAAGGTGTATATGATTATATTTGTGGCTTTGTGAATCTAGGGTGTTCCTTAAAGAATTCTATTGAGGAAATAGGCAAACCAACTGACCTAGTTGATGACAGGATCTTAGGGACCTGAGAGACCATCTCCTCCATTTTCCAGATGATGCAAGTGAGGTCCACAAAGGTAAACTACCCAAGGTCACAAAAGGATTAAATGGCAGGACTGGTATTGGAATCAAGGTCTTCTGACTCAAAATGTAACACTGTTCACTGTGTCAAGAGACAAATTTGAGGATGGCATCTAAGGTGCAGGTAGGCCAAAAGACTTGCCTTAGGACATAGAGCTGGTGAATGTCAGAAATAAGATTCAAACACAGCTTTTCCTGACTCTACGCCCTACAACCGATTGCACCACAAAGACTCACTATTCTGTATTGCCTATATAAACACTATGTGTACATTCTTACATATAGGTCACATAGTAAATCTTAAAATTAAGTCATACAAGTATTATTGTCCTTCTAATTTGACAAATGAGGAAACCAAGGCTGAGAGGTTAATGGGCTTACCAGTGGTCACATGGTCAGTATTAAAAGAGAGGTTTGAATAGGCAGCCTTCTGCCTCTAAACCATCTCTCTACCCATGACAGCAAGCTGATCCATGTAACTGTGGTTAATGGGAGGTTATTGTTGTTGTTTTCATGAACTAGGATTAATAAGATTGGTAATAATGAAATTAATGAGCCTTCACAATTAGGTTGAATTCAAGCAGGATCATTGAACGGACAGGGAGTTTATTCAGTCTAAGTTTTAAGGCCAACCAGAAATATAATTGAAATAGAGAAAGAGACAGACAGATGGAAAGGAAGAAAGAAAGGAAGAAAGGAAGAAAGGAAGAAAGGAAGAAAGGAAGAAAGGAAGAAAGGAAGAAAGAAAGAAAGAAAGAAAGAAAGAAAGAAAGAAAGAAAGAAAGAAAGAAAGAAAGGAAGGAAGGAAGGAAGGAAGGAAGGAAGGAAGGAAGGAAGGAAGGAAGAAAAAGAAAAACAACTGATAGATAATATATAGTAGATAGATAGTAGATGGATAGATATGTTGATATTCAGATATATATGTATAGACATCTATCCACATATTAATATTATAAAATATAATAGAAAATATTAATATATAATGTATTTAGGTAATAATACATAATGTATTACATATGATATTTTATGCATGTAGTCTATATGCATTTCATGTCATGTGTTAGATAAAAACAATATTGGTCCACTTTGCCTGGGTATCAATGAAAGAAAGCAGAGATTTTAGCAAATTCTCTTAAAATTCAATATAGTTCACTGTAATTATTCTCAAATACCTTTAGAAACAGAGGTCAGCCTCTTCAAATATATCCCAGAATATAATATGATATTTTAAAGCCTTTCATTAAAGAAGAAAGGAGAATGGTTCAGTAATACATCTGCCTGAGCCTTTTATAGCTATACATAGAACTTGCTATGAAACAAGTTTCCCTAACTCACTGCAAGCAGGCTCTTCAACTCGTTGCTGGGATACTCCCAGGATTAAAGCTGGTACAGTATGCTGAGGACTGGGGCGTTTTCATAGATGTTTTAGCCAAGAAGGAGAAATATTTGGATTCCTTCTTGGATGTGCGTCACAATCCCAAAGAATTCATTAAGATTCAGGCCAGACGCACATGAAATTCTGAGGAGTGAAATGAGCAGAACCAAGAAAACATTTTCTACAGCTACAGAAAGATTATTTGAAGAATGGCTTGTGTATGTCCACCTCCAGAGAAAGAACTGATTAATAAAAACAAGTAAAACAAAGTTTTATATATACATATTTCCTTTTCTGTCAAATGATGCCTTCTTTAATGGATGAAGGGAGCAAGTTAACTATTTTAATATAATATACTGAGAAATTTATCAATTAATGTTAAAAGCTGTGATTTTTAAAGATTCAGGCCATGTTTCAAGGAGGCCACTGGATTTAGCTCATGTATGTCCTTGTCATATATCTCATTGGTCTCACTAGATTGTAAGCTATTTGAAAGGAAGGACTTTGTGTTTTGTTTTTTAATCTCCTGATGCTGAGAATGGCCCATTATTTGATTTTATTCTAAGTGGAGGAAATCCCCTTTGTCAATATAGGTTATCAGCTTTGCTGTAATTTATTATGTTAGAGAGTTGCCTAGAACACTATTGGTGAAATGTTAAATATCAGACAGCCAATATAGATCAGAGGCAAGATTTGAACCCATATTTTCCTGCCTCAGACTAGTTTTTTTGTATAAGTTATTCTCTATAGAGTAGTGAAATAGTGTAATGGAATAGAGTAGTGTACCCAGAATGAGAAAGACTTGAGTTCAACTGTGGACTCAGAGAAGGACTAGCTGTGTGAACTCAGGTCAAGTCATTTAACCTCTATCTGCCTCAGTTTCCTCCTTTATAAAAGGGAGATAATTGGAACACCTGTCTCTCCGGGTTATTGTGCTGATTAAATGAGATAATAACTGTAAGTGCTAAGCACTATGCCAGGCAAAGAGTAGACAGTGAATAAGGGAGTGTTTCTCCCCCACCCCCACTTTCTCCTAATGCTTAAAATTCACAGCATTCCTTAGCATCAGATTTGCATTCACTTTTTCAGAAGGAGACACAAAAATATAATTTGGTTCAGCTGGAAGGCAGGGAGAATTGGAATTTTGTAAGGGTAACCACTCTAAAAGAGCATTAATTCTACCTGTTATTTTTTTATTTTTTAGAAAATTTTTTTCCATGCTTATGTGATTCATGTTCTTACTCTCCCCTCCATCACCCAAACCTCTCCCCCCCCACCAAGCCTATACACATTTCCACTGGTTTCTTCATGTGTCATTGATCAAGACCTATTCCCATATTATTGATAGTTCTACTAGGGTGGCCGTTAAGCATCTACATCCCAAATCATGTCTGCATCAACCCATGTGTTCAAGCAGTTGTTTTTCTTCTGTGTTTCTACTCCCACAGTTCTTCTTCTGAATGTGAATAGCATTCTTTCTCTGAAGTCCCACAGAATTGTTCTGGGTCATTGCATTGGTGCTACTGCAGAAGTACATTACATTCAATTCTACCAGAGTGTATCAGTCTCTGTGTACAATGTTCTCCTGGTTCTGCTCCTTTCACTCTGCATCAATTCCTGGAGGTCTTTCCAGTTCACATGGAATTCTTCCAGTTTATTATTTCTTTGAACACAATACTATTCCATCACCAATAGATACCACAATTTGTTCAGCCATTCCCCAATTGATGGGCATACCCTCATTTTCCAGGTTTTTGCCACCACATAGAGCACGGCTATAAATATTTTTGTAAAGTCTTTCCCTATGATTTCTTTGGGGTACAAACCGAGCAATGGTATGGCTGGATCAAAGGGCAGGCATTCTTTTAGCACTCTTTGGGCATAGTTCCAAATTGCCATCCAGAGTCTTTGGATCAGTTCATAACTCCACCAACAATGCATTAATGTCCCAATTTTGCCACATCCCCTCCAACATTCATTAATCTCCCCTGCTGTCATTTAAAAAATCGCCAGGGCCTGATGGTTTCACAAGTGAATTCTATCAAACATTCAAAGAACTAATCCCAATACTATACAAATTATTTAACATAATGAGGAAAGAAGGGGTCCTACCAAGTTCCTTTTATGACACTAATATGGTACTGATTCCAAAGCCAGGCAGACCAAAAACAGAGAAAGAACAATACAGACCAATCTCCCTAATGAACATAGATGCAAAAATCTTAAACAGAATACTAGCAAAAAGATTCCAGCAAGTGATCATGAGGGTTATCCATCATGATCAGGTGGGATTTATACCAGGAATGCAAGGATGGGTCGACATTAGGAAAACCATCCACATAATTGACTGTATCAACAACCAAACCAACAAAAATGACATGATTATCTCAATAGATGCTGAAAAGGCTTTTGACAAAATACAATAGCCATTCCTATTGAAAACACTAGAAAGTTTAGGAATAGAAGGGCCTTTCCTAAAATAATAAACAGTATATATCTAAAACCATCAGCAAGCATCATCTGCAATGGAAACAAATTAGAAGCCTTCCCAATAAGATCAGGAGTGAAACAAGGATGCCCATTGTCACCTCTATTATTTAACATTGTACTAGAAACACTAGCAGTAGCAATTAGAGAAGAAAAGGAAATTGAAGGTATTAAAATAGCCAATGAGGAGACTAAGCTATTACTCTTTTCAGATGATATGATGATCTACTTAAAAAATCCTAGAAAATCAACTAAAAAGCTAGTAGAAATAATCAACAACTTTAGCAAAGTTGCAGGAAACAAAATAAATGCACATAAACCATCAACATTTCTATATATTTCCAACACATCACAGCAGCAAGAGTTAGAAAGAGAAACACCATTTAAAATCACCCTAGACAATAAAAAATACTTAGGAATCTATCTACCAAAACAAAAACAGGAATTTTATGAACACAACTACAAAACACTTTCCACACAATTAAAACTAAATCTAAACAATTGGAAAAACATTGATTGCTCACGGGTAGGATGAGCTCACATAATAAAAATGACCATAAAAAATTAATTTATTTATTTAGTGCCATACCTATCAAACTACCAATAAACTTTTTTTACGGAATTAGAAAAAAACTATAATGATGTTCATTTGGAAGAACAAAAGATCAAGAATATCAAGGGAAATAATGAAAAAAAATTGAAGAATGGTGGCCTAGCAGTACCAGATATTAAACTGTACTATAAAGCAGCAGTCATGAAAACAATATGATACTGGCTAAGAGACAGAAGGGAGGATCAGTGGAATAGACTTGGGGTAAGTGATGTCAGCAAGACAGTCCATGATAAACCCAAAGAGCCCAACTTTTGAGATAAAAATCCACTATTTCACAAAAACTGCTGGGAAAATTGGAAAACAATATGGGAGAGATTAGGTTTAGATCAACATCTCACACCCTACACCAAAATAAATTCAGAATGGATGAATGACTTAAATATAAAGAAGGCAACTATAAGAAAATTAGGCGAACACAGAATAGTATACTTGTCAGATCTCTGGGAAAGGAAAGATTTTAAAACCAAGCAAGAGTTAGAAAAAAATTACAAAATATAAAATAAATAATTTTGATTACATTAAATTAAAAAGGGTTTGTACAAACAAAAACAATGCAACCAAAATTAGAAGGGAAACAACAAACTGGGAAAAAATATAACAAAAAACTCTGACAAGGGTCTAATTACTCAAATATACAAGGAGCTAAATTAATTGTACAAAAAATCAAGTCATTCCCCAATCAATAAATGGGCAAGGGACATGAAAAGGCAATTTTCAGATAAAGAAATCAAAACTATCAATAAGTACATGAGAAACTGTTCTAAATCTCTAATAATTAGAGAAATGCACATCAAAAAAACTCTGAGGTATCACCTCAGGAGTAGCAGATTGACTAAAATTCTACCTATTAAAATAAACATGCACATAAATATATCTAGGTATGTAGATGTCTACCTCTCTATCCACAACTGCCTCAAGTTGTCCTGCAGTAGATTTTAGGGATAAACATGATGTAGGGAAAGAATATACTAGATGGCCTCAGAGGTCCTTTCCAGATGGGGAATGGAGGCCACATGACTGAGTTCAGTCTGGGACTTGGGGACATTCCAAGAAAGTGATTTTCTTAAAGTTCAAGTGATGCCTTTCTCTTATCATTTGTCTCTGGATGGTAAAAAAATGAAATCCTATTTACAGGATTACTTTAATTACATAATTATCCTAATTATTCATTAGGTGAGCACTGTAATAAAGACTTCTTTTGGTTGGTTTTTAGCATTAATTAACATTTGTTAAGCCCTCACAATGGGCCAGATACAAACTCTGCTAGGTGGGGGCACACCAAGGAAGGTAAAACAAAGTGCCTGCCCTGGAGGAGTTTACATTCTAATGAAGGAAGGATACTTGTAAAAGGGAGCTTTAGAGGGCAAGGGAAATGTGGCAAGGTTCTTAAGAGTCAGAAGGAAAGCTAAGAGAAGAATGAAGGATGGCTGGCCCTTCCTCGAAATGGAGGTTTGGGAAATGATTTACCTAAGGAACAAGGGGAACTCTGGATCAGGGGAATGGTCCAAGGTGAGAAGCCCATAGGTAGATCTACTTTTAGTGAACAGAAGTCAATATTGTCAACTATGCCAAAAGATTCCACTGGCAAATAAGTATTCTCCTCCTTACAAGCGACCAGCCTGTCTAGCAAAGACTTTCTTTGGATCAGAAATGACTGATTTTGGAGATGACTGAATTAAAGGACTATTCATACAATATGACTCAGAACACCCTACAGCGGGTGTTTGTTGTACATCCAGTAATTGGGATTTTAAATAGTTCCTGGGGGTGTACGAAATGTGCAGAAACTTTTGTTACTCATTATGCTTAAAATGCATTAATGTAATAAGATTTGTGGAGGAACAATACAGCAACTGACAAATACCTTCATTTTTTCCAGGACCTAGACTACGTTTCCACCTTCTCTAGCCCCAATCACAGAATCACAAATTTCAGATGCTTATGGAAACTTAGAGGCCATCTTTTCTATTCATATCTGATCAAGAGCACAAGACTTGAAGACAGTAAGATACAAGTTTGCTCCTGCCTCTGACATTTGCTAGCTATGTGAGGAATGAAATCACTTAAACACTATCTGCCTCAGTTTCCATACTTGTAGAATGGGATGACAGAAGTAATAAATATCTACTGCACAGGGATTTGAGAATCAGATGAGTGAAAGAGCTTTGCAAAGCTTAAAACACCACTTAAATGCTAGCTATAGCAGCAGTATCATATTTGTGTGCTAAATGAAATTTGGGAGGACTCCTTTGACCATTTTCCCCAATAGTTCTTATAATATTGCAATGAATTGTTCTTCAAATATTCAGTGGAATTTATTTGTGAATCCATATGGCCCTGGGGATTTTTCCTTAAGGAGTTCACTAATGGTTTGTTCAATTTCTTTTTCTGAGATGGAGTTATTTAAGCATATTATTTTCTCTTTTGTTACTCTGGGCAATTTATATATTATAAAAATATTCATCCATTTCACTTTGATCAATTTATTAGCACATAATTGGACAATGTGCTATAAGTTAGAAGGAAATCCCACTGAAGTAAGAAGCCATGTTCCATTTTTAAACAATGAAACACTTCACACATGATCAGAGGATTTTAAACTGGGAGGTACTATGGAAACCATTTAAGCTAAATACGTCATTTTATAAATAATGAATCCAAGGTTTAGAGGATTAAGTGACTTTTCCAAAGTCATTCATAGCAAGAAGCCAGGAGGGAATTTGAACCCTTATCTTCTGACCCCAAATCTCTGTTTCCTTTAGACTGCGTTACCTGGTTTAGCTGAAAGATTGTCAAATTAATAAAAAACAACTGTAAAGTTAGAACTTCCAGAGAGAAAACTGGCAATGCTAATAAACACCAGAAATAGTCAATGTTGGAGGGCCAGGGCCCATTAGTCCACTGTCAGGAGAGCTATGAATTGATACCACAGTCTAGAATACGAGTTGTCGTGATTTGAGAAAAGTGATTATACTGTTCATGCCTTTTGGCTCAGTTATATCCTTTTTAATTATAGACTGTACATAAATTCAAGAGTTCAAGGACAGGACAGATCCCACCTCCGTGTGCCAAAATATTCTTACTGACATTTTTATGGCAATTTTAGAAACCCTAGAAAGAAACTGGATGACTACTATTTGCCATCTAATTTTCTTTGGGTTTGTTTTTTGAAGATAGGGTTGGAAAAGCTGACCTTTAAAGTGTCATCTAGCTCAAAATGTACAATCTTGTAATCCAGAGCCTTGGTCATTTCTGTTTCTGTCAGTCAATAAACATTTATGAAGCCTCCACTCTGTCCCA
The DNA here is from genome assembly GCF_016433145.1 of Gracilinanus agilis. NCBI lineage: Eukaryota > Metazoa > Chordata > Mammalia > Didelphimorphia > Didelphidae > Gracilinanus > Gracilinanus agilis. Next base: position 8,102,438 of record NC_058133.1, on the reverse strand, counting down.
GGCACTGGGAAAGAAGCCTTTGGGATAGAAAAAGAAAAGATCAAAAAACAGCCCCTGCCCTTGAAGACCTTATTAATGTTTCTTCTTCAACTGCAAAATCTGTGCATTCATATGTGAAGCCAGATGTACGAGGGCAAAACCAACCCTTCTATAAATAATTTCATTTATGATTTCCTTTTTATGTGGCAGTTCCATCCAGACATATGATTCCACCCATGTGGGATATTTATTCTTAGCATGGAAATCCCTTCCACTGAAGCAGATCACCAACTCTCCCGAAATTTATCATCCAGGGGAACAGTATGCGACATGCAGAAGAAGTTATCCACTCAGGATCTCACGGGGAAGATAAAGCAGAGGCAAGACTAGAGTTCAGGTCTTCCTGCTTCCAAGGCCAGTCCTATAGCCACTATCCAATGCTCCCTGTCCTAGCTGTTTCAACTAGTTTTTAATTTCAGTACAAGAAAAATAAGAGGCTTCTGTTTGTTTGTTTTTTTCTCCCCATTTGACTTTTGTCTAGTTTCATTGTAAATGGTGTTCTTTGTGAATGGGGGCAGTGAGGGTAATTACAAGTCACTGGAGCTTTGCTATGTAAAATGTGAAAAAAGGCATAGCTCACCATCAATTTCTTAATGAAAAAATAATTCTTCTCAATTAGCAATGAAAGGAAAAATAGAAAAGGGTAATGACTAGAACTCTATGGCCCTGAATTGTCTCTGTGACTTCTTTCAAATCCATTGGGAAAAATCTCAATAGAAAACCCAGAGCCATCCTATGCAGAACATGTCTTCAGTGTCCTTAATTCAACATATGATCAGTTACATGATCATTAATAGAGCATTGCTTTTGGACAAATGCTGGATGCTGAGCAAGACCAATACCAAATAATACATGGTCTCCCCAGGAGCTTGCAACCTTCCCATCTCCTCAAATGGCAACCTTCCCATCTCCTCTTTCAAGGATCTTGCTTGTTTGGGGGAAAATAAGCATTTGTATAGCATCTACCACATACCAGGCTGTCCTAGACACATGATAAAAATTAACTCAGATAAAGTCCTCCTGATCCTATGAGGAAGGTGCTATTATTATCTTTGTTTTAGATTTGGGGAAACTGAGGCAAACAGAGGTAAAATCTCTTTCCCAGGATCACACATATTATTTCTGAAACAAAATATGACTTCTGGTCTTCCTGGATCCAGGCCTGCTATTTCTATCTACTAATGCCACTGCCTGCCTCAATTATTCCTCCCTCACCATTGTCTTTCTGCTTCCTAGTGGCCCAGAAGTGACCACTGTGACCTCTAAACTAGTCAGTGCCCTAGCCTGGACTTCTTTTGCACATACTTTTCTTCCATCATATCTTCTTTCTTGGTGATCTCATCAGTCCTCTGGATTCAATTATCATCTCTACTCTGATGATTCTCAGATCTACTTGTCTAGCCCCAGCTTCTCTCCTGCCCTTCAGTCTTATGTTTCAAGTTATCTGCTCACAAACCAGATTTCCATAAGTATCCTAAATTTAACATGTCCAAAACTGAACTCTCTATTTCCCCTCCTAAAAGGTCCCCTTTTCTTCACTTTTTTTTTACTCCTGTTGAGGGTATTACTACCCTTCTATTCACCCAGGCTTGCAACCTAAGTATCATCATCAACTCCTAAATCTCGGGTTTCCCCTGATATTACATCTATTGCCAAATACTGTCAATTCTGCTTTCCCGATATCTCTCATACTTCTATCCCCCCCTCTTCTTTGACATGGCCACCATCTTGGAGAAGGTCCTTGTCCATTCACACCAAAACTTTGCAAGATTTTCTAGTCCATCTGTCTGAATTCTCACCTCATTCCAATTCATCTTTCACTGAGTTGTCAAACTGATCTTCTCCATGTCACCTCCCATATTCAATTAATTGGAATGGATCCTTTTTGTCTCTAGGATCAATTATAAAACTCTCTGTTTGGCTTTGAAAGTCCTCAGTAGCCTAACTCCTTTGTACATTTTCAGATTTTTTTATATATAACATTCTTCCTACCATGTAATCTGTGAACCAGTGACACTTCTCCTTGCTATTCCTTACACTGGACACTCTGTCTTCTGACTGCTGCAATCTTCACTTGTCCTCCCTTCCTGAAACTCTCCCCATGCCATTTCTGTTCCATAGATTCACTGGTTGGGTTCAGGTCTCAGGAAAAGTCTGATCTTATGTTAGAAGCCTTTCCTAACCCCTTGTAAATACTAGTATGTTCTCTCTATTGATTATCAACAATTAATCCTGTGGATACCTTCTTTTTACATAGTTGTTTGCATTTTGTCTCTGCAATTATGTTGTGAGCTTTTTATAAACAGGAACTGTTTTGTCCTTTCTTTAAATCCCCATCAATTAACAGAGTGCCTGGCACATAGTAATTACTTAAGAAATATTTGTTCTTGTTGTACATTTTAGAAATATAATTTTGGCAATATTTAATGACAGGCAGTGTTACATATGCTCTATGTAAGTTCTATGTAGACAGAGAATATGGATGTAAATTAATTATGTTGCACTGATTTCCAAAAATGGATGCTCAAGAAAGAGGAGTGTATTGGGAGAAAGGGAGAGGGAGAGGAAGAATATGCATAAAAGAGACTTGCAAGGAAAAGCTTTTATACTGGAGAGGGAAATGGAGGTAGGGCAATGCTTAAACATTAATCTCAACTGAATGGGTTCAAAGTGAGAAGAAAACACACACACATACCTTAACCCTAACCCTAACCTAAATTTTTCTTACCTATAGGGAAGTAGGAGGAGAAGGGAGATGGGGACAGAGTGATAAAAGGAAGGTAGATTAAGGGAGGCAGTAGTCAGAAGCAAAATGGACTTTTGAGGAAGGAAAAAGTAAAAAGAGAGAGAGAGGGAAGTATGAACAGAAGAAAATAAGACTCAGGAAAATGCACAACTAATAATCATAACTATGAAAGTGAATGGGATGAATTCACCCATAAAACAGAAAAAGAACAGCATTCAATAGAAACCAGAATAAAACAATATATTGTTTATAAGAAATACATTTGAAATGGAGACAAACACAAAGAGTAGAAATAAGGAGCAGGAGCAGTATTAATTATACTTTAGCTCAAGTGAAAAAGACAGAGGAACCAATCATAATCTCAAAGTAAAAACAAATGAGCTTGATTAACAGAATTAAGCAGGGAAAGCATAGCTTACTAAAGGGTATCTCATAAACAATTAATTAATATCAACATTAAAAATATATGAACTAAATGGTATAGCATAAAAGTTCTTAAAGAAAAAGTTGAGTTTTAGTAGGAAATAGACAATAAAACCATATCAGTGGAGAATCTCAACTTTCCCCTCTCAGATCTAGATTAATCTAATAAAAAAAATAAAGAAGAAGGGAGTTAAGAAGATAAATATAACTTTAGAAAGGTTATATATGAAAGACAGAGCCAAGATGACAGAGAAGGTATACAGATCTATCTGATCTCTACCAAACTGCCATCTAAAAACTATGATATAATGCCTCAGGATGAATAGTAGAGCATGATAACCCATGAAAACATGGAATGAAGTAATTTTTCAGCCCAAAACAACCTAGAAGACCAGCACAAGAAATCTAGTATGCTTAAGTAGAGGTGAAGCCCAAAGCAGCACTCTAGGCCAGTTCCCACAATGGAAATTGGCCTTGGACCAGCTGAATGAAGTTATTCATGGATTAGTGCACAGGCTGGTAGAGTATGAAATACACCTCTCCTTATATCATACAACCTTAGAAGAACTGAAAGCAAATACATTCCTGGAGCCAATTCTGAAGGCATCTAAACAAAGAACCTGAAGCTTGGAACAGTGTTCCCTTCACCATAGTTAAAGATCCCAACTTTACTCATACTTTTATGTTAAAAGAAAAGGAAGGGGGCAGCTGGGTAGCTCAGTGGAGTGAGAGTCAGGCCTAGAGACAGGAGGTCCTGGGTTCAAACCCAGCCTCAGCCACTTCCCAGCTGTGTGACCCTGGGCAAGTCACTTGACTCCCATTGCCCACCCTTACCAATCTTCCACCTATGAGACAATACACCGAAGTACAAGGGTTTAAAAAAAAATTTAAAAAAAAGAAAAGGAAAAGAGTAGAAAATGAGGAAATGAACAAATAAAGAAACAAAGAAATGGAATATAGAAAGTAATTTTGGTGTCAGGGAAGACCAAAACATGAACTTAGAAGAAGGCAAGAAAATCAATACTGCTTCATCCAAAACCTCCAAGGAAAAATAGGAATTGCTCTTAAACCCAAAAATAATTAATGGAAGAATTAAAAAAGAAATTAAAAATCAAATAAGAGAAGTAGAAGAAAAATTGGTAAAAGAAATTACAGTGATACAGGAAAATCAGGGGGGAAAGTCAATAGTTCAGTAAAGGAGGCACAAAAAATTACTGAAGAAATTAATATCTTAAATAACAGAAAAGGCCAATTGGTAAGAGGAACACAAATCAAATGAAGAGAAGAACTTCTTAAAAACTAGAATTGGACAAATGGAAAAAGAGGTACAAAAATGCACTGAACAGAAGAACTTCTGAAAAGGTAGAATTGTCTATATGGAAAAAGAAGAAAGTGCAAAAAGAAAAGAAAATGTAAAGGAGGCACAAAAATACTGAAGAAATTAATACCTTAAAAACATAATAAGCCAATTGGTAAAAGAGGCAAAAATCCAATGAAGAGAACAACTTTTTTTTAAAATCAGAATTGGTCAAGTGAAAGAAGATATGCAAAAATGTGCCAAAGACAAGACTTTCTTGAAAGGTAGAATTGGCCTTATGGAAAAACAGGTACAAAAATTCAGTGAGAAAAAGAATTCTTTACAAAGTAAAGCTGGCCAAATGGAAAAGGAGGCATAAAAGCTTACTCAATTAAATCATGCCTTAAAAATTAGAATTTGGTGAGTGGACACTAATGATTCCATGAGACTTCAAGAAACAATGAAACAAAGAGAAATAAATGAAAAAACAGAAAAAAATGTGAAATATCTCCTGAGAAAATTAAGTGACTGACCTGGGAAGTAAATGCAGGAGAAAAAATCTTATGAATTATTGGACTACCTGAAAGTCATGATAAAAAACAAAGAGCTTTTGCATTATTTTTCAAGAAATCAAGTAGAAGCTCCCCGATGTTTTAGAACCAGAAGGCAAAATACAAATTCTAAAAATCTACCAAATATTTCCTGAAAGAGATCCTCGCCTAAGACCATCCCTCAAGTCCCAGATGAGGAAATAGCTCCACATTAAAAAAATATATGTATGTATATATATATATATATATATATATATATATATATATATATATATATATAT
>NC_058133.1:8059593-8087163 GCF_016433145.1 Gracilinanus agilis | reverse complement strand
AAGGAAAGAAGAAAGGAAGAAAGGAAGGAAGGAAGGAAGGAAGGAAGGAAGAGATTCCATTTTCTCAGTATGTATTTTCTCTCCACAATTAGAATGTCAGTTCCTTGATGGCAGGTTCTGTTTTTGTCTTTTTTTTGTATTCCCAGTGTCTAACATGGTGCCTGGCTCATTCTAAGTAATAACTGAATGATTGTTGACTCACTGAATATTGAGATTTCAATTATAGCTTCTGATTTTGGCTGTGGAGTAGAATGAATTATTATGTGAGGAATCTTTGTGAAGGAACCAAAAAATTTAAAAATTGGAAAAATAATTCCATATCAATTGAAATCTATAAACAGCCAAGGAACACAAATTGAAGCTGAGGGAAGAACAGAGAACTGACAGTTTAATGGCCTCACAGTTGGGAAATCATCCCAAAATCTAATAGCAATAGCATATATGTCTATAGCCCTCTTTCAAGATTTTCCTAATTATTTGAATAAATTAATTTATTTCATATTCACAAAAACTTTGTGCAGTAATACTTCCCCACTTTATAGATGGCAGAAACTGAGACTCAGTACACTGACTTATGTATGGTCACATAGGTATTAAGTACTTGAAAGGGAAATTAAATTAACACCATCATCTCTTTCTTTAGAGGAGAACGAAGTACAAAGAAGGGCAATTGACTTATTCAAGGTGATAGTTAGTTCGTATTAAAGCTAGGACCCATACCCAAGTCTTCTGGCTTTTAGGCTAATAGTCCTTTCACTCATTTTACAAATGGGAGTGGAGCTATACAATTAGATAAAGACATGTTCCCATTTCCAGCATACATTAAGAAGATAGATTCTACAAACTACGGACATCTGACCTTCACATCCATTCTTGGGGAAAATGTTGCAATAGATTATCAACAGGGTATGATTTCTGAATGTTTTGAAAATAAAGTGATGATCATCATAAGCCCTTATGTGTTTCCTAAATGAAGGCATCACAGATTGACATGATTTCCTTTTTTGAAATAGAATTACTAGATTGGGGAAGGATACAGAGAGAGTACACCTGATTTCAGCAAGGATTTGCAGTAATATTTTGCCATATTTTTCTAGTCAAGATGATAAGGTTTTCTGTGAAATGTATAAACATAGATTTACCATTGAAATGTTATTGAACTCTAAAATTATGTGATTTTAGTTCTTCTGACTAGTTCTTGAACTAAACCTAGAGTTTTGTCAGTATAAGGAAACTTCTGGTGAAGAAATCCTCACAATCAAGATAGATTGGCATGAAATAAGAATTGGATGATAGTATATGTAAGTAAAGAATTGCCATATTAAAGAACTGCCATAGAAAAACATAATGAGATTTCTATATTCTGCTTTATTTCGTAGTACAAAACTAAGATAAATAGGTACAAACCATCCAATGAGGCAATTATCATACCAAGTTTGAGGGTTTTGTTCATTTTCATCCACAGTCATAGATTTCATCCAGTATAGGGAACTCCATGGGATAGTATACATCCCATGTATATGTAGATCATCAACTTATCTGTAAATTTTGGTTCTAGACAGTTTGCTAAAGTACTGAGAGATTAAAAGTTTTACCCATGATCACATAATTTGCATGTTTCAGAAGCAGGACTTTTACACGGTTATACCAGCCTGTTACCCACTATGCCTCACTGTTTTTCATCAGCTCCAAAATGAAAAAATTTCCTAATTTGATCTATCCAAAATGGGCAATTAGATATCTCTAGAGGTGATGTGTTCTCAGGCTAAGGCAGAATGACCATTTGTTAGAGATACTATAGAAGAGATTCATGACAAATGTTGGGAAAGATGATGTCTGGATTCCCTTTTAATTCTAACATTTCATGATTTTAAGTCATTTCTAAGGTTCATCTAAGCTCTAATTTTTTTTCTCAGAACAATGTTTTTTTTTATTTTAAATATTTTCCCATAGTTACATATTTCATGTTCTTTCTATCTCCCCCAAACCCTCCTAACCCCCCTTAGTCAATGCACAATTCCACTGAGTTTTACATGTATCATTGATCAAGTCCTAATACCATATTATTGATAGTTAGACTATAGTTATTGTTTAGTGTCTACGTCCCCAGTAATATCCTCAACAGCCCATGTGTTCAAGCAGTTGTTTTTCTTCTGTGTTTCTCCTCCCACAGTTTTTCTTCTGAATGTGGCTAGTTTTCTTTCTCATAAGTCCCTCAGACTTGCTCTGGATCCTTGCATTGCTGCTAGTAGAGAAGTCCATTATATTTGATTGTACCACAGTGTATCGGCCTCTGTGATCTGCTCCTTTCACTCTGCATCAATGCCTGGAGGTCATTCCAGTTCACATGGAATTCCTCCAGTTCACTATTCCTTTGAGCACTATAGTATTCCATCACCAACAGATCCCACAATTTGTTCAACCATTCCCCAACTGAAGGACATTCTCTCACTTTCCAATTTTTTGCCACCTCAAAGAGCCAGCTATAAATATTTTTGTGCAAGTCTTTTTCCTTATTATCCAAGCAGCGCTATGGCTGGGTCAAAAGGCAGATAGTCTTTTAAAGCCCTTTGAGCATAGATCCAAATTGCCATCCAGAATGGTTGGATCAATTCACAACTCCACCAGCAATTTTGCCACATCCCCTCCAGCATTCATTACTCTCCCCTTCTTTCATTTTAGCCAATCTGCTAGGTGTGAGATGATACCTCAGAGTTGTTTTGATTTGCATTTCTCTAATTATTAGAGATTTAGAACACTTTCTCATGTGCTTATTGATAGTTTTGATTTCTTTATCTAAAAACTGTCTATTTATGTCCCTTGCCCATTTATCAATTGGGGGATGTAAGTTTTAAATTTTTTACAAAAAAAATTGTTTCCTATAGCACTGCTTTCAATAAAGTCCCTGAACAAGAAGTTACATACTGTAGAATTCTATATCTAGGTATTTTTTTCAAATAAAAGTCCAGAAAACTTCATTGAAATTGCAAACATAAAAATTCTACTTTTAGTAAGGAAGTTTTCCAGTTTTCTGAGATTTAGTTGAATAGATTTCAGTGATTTAAAAAATATGCTAATATCTTTAATAGCTGACAGTTTGTTCATTATATATACTCCTCTACCTCAGCCATTGTGAAAAGTGGCTCGAGGCTAAATTTTAGCAGGAAGAGAATTTGGAGTAAATGTATTTTGAAATATAAGTAGAGGATGACTTCCCCCTCCTTTTATTATAATGGAAAGAATAGTTTAAAGCAATTCTGTCATTTAAAACCCTGAATGTGTACAGAATATTTTGGGGAAAGGTTCATGGTACCGACATTAAGGAATTAAATTCCATTTGTTGTGAAAAAGCAGAGGTCCAATTTTTTTTGTCTTTGACCACAATCATGCAAGATATCTGTCTGCCATTATTTTGACTCTTCACTTTTGTCCTTTTTAAAAGCAGACCAGTTGTCTTTGAGTTCAAAAGTTTTACAGCTTTTCAGCTTAATATTGGATAAATAAAGAACAGCATGAGTTTACAAAATATTGGCATAAATGTTGGATTCCTTTTAACATATCTTCCATTATTTTTATTGAAAATATAATGGAGGAGGGTAGGTGAAACATGACTCCCTTCTTAAAGATGCAGTTAAGGGGGTAGCTAGGTGGCTCAGTAGATTGAGAACCAGGTCTAGAGATGGGAGGTCTTGGGTTCAAAGCTGACCTCAGACACTTCCTACTTTTGTGATTCTGGGAAGTCACTTAGCTCCATTGCCTACCCCTAATCATTCTTCTGTTTTGGAACCAATACACAGCATTGATTCTAAGATGGAAGGTAAGAGTTTTTTAAAAAAGATGTGGTCCCTTAAACCTAGCAGACTGGCCAATATGGCAGCAAAGGAAAATGATAAATGTTGCAGGAGATGTGGCAAAATTGGGACATTAATGCATTGTGGTGGAGTTGTGAATTTGTCCAACCATTCTGGAGGGCAATTTGGAACTATGCCCAAAGACTGCCTGCCCTTTGATCCAGCCACACCACTGCTGGGCTTGTGCCCCAAAGAGATAATAAGGAAAAATACCTGTACAAAAATATTTATAGCCACGTTCTTTGTGGTGGCAAAAAATTTGGAAAATGAGGGGATTTACATCAATTGGGGAATGGCTGAAAAAATTGTTGTATCTGTTGGTGATGGAATATTAATGTGCTGAAAGAAATAATGAACTGGAGGAATTCCATGTGAACTGGAAAGACCTCTAGAAATTGATGCAGAGGGAAAGGAGCTGAGCCAGAAGAACATGTACACAGAGACTGATACATTGTAACACAATCAAATGTAACTGACTTTGCTACTATCAGCAATGCAATGACCCAGGACAGTCCAGAGGAACTTATGAGAAAAAATGTATCCACCCACATCCAGAGGAAGAACTGTGGGAATAGAAACACAGAAGAAAAACAGAGAACTGATCACAAAGCTTGACAGGCATATGATTGGTGTTTTGATGTTAAAAGATCCTCTACTGCAGATATGAATAACATGGAAATAGGTTTTGAACAGTGATACACGATAACCCAGGGGAATTGCTTGTCACCTCAGGGAGGAGGGGAGGGAAAGGGGGAATCATGAAACATGTAACCATGGGAAAATATTCTAAATTTTAAAAAAAGATGTGGTTAGAAACCTATTCTGTAAGATCCCTTCTGTGATTGGTCAGAGTGGCATAGCAGCCAAGAGAGCATCTTAAAATCTCAGGCCACTAAGAAAAACATAGTACCCACCATAGGGTCCATGATAGTCCTTCCATACTGTGCCTTGCTCAGATCCCCTCAATAGTACTAAGTTCACGTATGGGTAGCACAGCTTAGAAAGAGCCCAAAAAGCATTCAAGGGAGGGGGACCAACATGGTCAGCATGGTGTAAAACCTTGAAATTATATCATATAAGGATCAATTAGAAAAAATGAGTATATTTAGCCTAGCAAAGAAAAGACAAGGGATTGAGAAGGATGGTAAATGTCTTCAAGTATTAGAATGGCTGGAATTAGGCTTACTCTGCTGTCCATCAAAGGAAATAAAATGAAAAGAAAGTCAAATTTAGGCTATCTCTATATATATTATGAACATATATATCCATAAATAATAATATCTGCATATATGTTATTTCTATTATGTAGTGTTTAAGGTTTACAAAGCACTTTACAAATAATCTCATTCAATCGACACTATAGCCCTATGATATAAATGCTGTTAATCTCCCCATTTTAAAGATGAGGAAAGTGAAATAGACCAGCTAATAAGAGGCTGAGACTTGATACAGAGAGAGATCGATAGATAGATAAAAGAGAAAGTGATAGAGATAGAGATAGATGTAGATAGATATAGATATAGATATAGATATAGATATAGATATAGATATAGATATAGATATAGATATAGATATAGATATAGATTCCCCAACCCTAACCCAACAATTAAGTGATCCCAAAGGGAACAGGAGAGAGTTTCTCTTCAAGATGGTGGATTAAGTGGTGGCAGAACAACCTAATTCTCCCACAGTTTAGTCTTCATAGGGGCTACACCAACTCTGGCATAGGCTAGGTTATATGCACCACTGTGACTTAGCCAGCTAGTCAGTGCCTGCTGAGATACTTAAGAAACACAAAGCTCATCACTCAGATGACATACACTCCATGCCACTAACAAAGATAACACTTTCATTCCTTCTAGAAGCCAACAAAGTCTGTTCTTCCCAGAATGCCCTAAATCAGGAAGTGAAGTTGAAAAAATAAATTAATATAGGAAAACTTAGATAATAAAGAAATGTTATGGACCCAGGAATATTCAGGGAACAAATCCAGAACAGGATAGCTCCACATTATCTCCACAGAAAGCCACAAAAAGTTCACAGCTTTGATAAAAGCTCTATTGGAATTATTTTTTTTTCTTTTTTAAACACTTACCTTCCATCTTGGAGTCAATACTGTGTATTGGCTCCAAGGCAGAAGAGTGGTAAAAGCAGGCAATGGGGGTCAAGGGATTTGCCCAGGGTCACAGAGCTAGGAAGTGTCTGAGGCCAGATTTGAACCTAGGACCTCCCATCTCTAGGCCTGGCTCTCAATCTACTGAGCTACCCAGTTGCTCCCTCTATTGGAATTCTTGGAAGAAATGAACCAAGAATTCTAAAATGACTAAATAAATTAAATGAGAGCACTAGAGAAAAAAGAAAGGAGAATAAACAGCTCAGAATAGGAGGTGCAACATCTTTCTCAAATAAGACATTCTGGAAATTAGATGAGAGCAGCAAGAGATTAGGGACTCCATGAGACAATAAGAAATAATAGAACAAAATTAAAAGACTGCATAAAAATCATGAAACATAAGGTGTTGCCTTTCAAAACTGACTGACCTGGAAAATAGGTCAAGGAGAAATGATCTAAGAATTATCAGACTGCTGAAAAACTTCAACCATAAAAAATTCTGGATAAAAATGTCAAGAAATCATGAATAAAAACTGCCCAATTCTAATAGTAACAGAAAGAAAAATTAAAATAGAAAAAAACGACCAGACACCTCTTGAAAGAAACACTAAAAATTAAAAATCTTAAGAATTCTATAACTAAAATTCAGAGTTTCCAGATCAAACTGAAAAACAAAATTGCAAAGCAATCAGAGTACCAAGAAGCTACTGTCAGTATCACACAAGACCTGATAACTACCACTTAAAAAGGAGAGGAGAGCTTGAAACATATTCCAGAAGGGATAATATAAAGACTTACAAGCAAGAATAAATAACTCACCTAGGCAACCTGAGTATAATGTCACACTAGGAAGAACAGACTTTGCATCTTTTTTATTTTTTATATTATCTTTCCCATTTGGTAACCAGGGAATCCAGTGCCTGCCCCATAGTAGATATTTAGTTGATTCTCTTTGAAATAAGTTGAAGCCAACTATTCATATGGCTTATTTGCAGAGTATTTTAAGGTTTTGATATCACATCCCTCACAATGACCCTTATGAAGTAAGTACTGGCTGTATTATTATGCCTTTTTTTTTTGCAGATGAATAGTCAATTAGATGGTAAAGTGAATAGAGCATCTGACCTGGAGTCACAAAGACCTGAGTTCAAATTTTACCTCAGTCACTTACTAGCTGTGTGACCTGGGGAAAGTCACTTAACCTTGTTTGACTCAGTTTCTTCGTAGATAAAATGATCTGGAAAAGGAAATGGCAAACCACTCTAGTAACCTTGCCAAGAAAACTCCAAATGGGGTTATGAGAAATCGGACAGGCCTGAAAAATGACTTCACAATGACAACGGCAGGCAGCTAAGTTGTTGATTGGATAGAGTGCTGAGTCTCAAGTCAGGAAAACTTTCATATCCAGCCTCAGACTTTTCCTATATCAGTGATCCTGTCTGCCTCAGTTTCCTCATTTTTAAAATAAGGAGACTAACAACACACACATCATAGGGCTATTGTGAAGATCAAAGGAGATCATTTGTGAAGAGCTTTATAAACCATAAACACTACAGAAATGTTTGTTCTTCATATGAGTGAACTATAGAGAAATGAGACAGAGCGTGGATAATCTCAGAAGGAAGTCAATTAAGTCTTCGTGCAAAAAGTAAGCTATTACCTGAAACTTGAAGAAATTCAGGAAAGCCTTGGTGTAGAGGCAATGAAGAAGAGAATTCCAGGCATGGAATACATACATGTATAAAACAACTGAAATGTAAGAAGTCAAGAGATGGGGTGTCTTATACGGGGAAGTAAGGAGACCGTTGTTAATGGGTCCCAGATTTCTTACATAAGAGCAGAGAGTTATAAGGTAAAAGAAGACTGAGAGAGGGAGCCTGTCTAGGAAAAAGACTTGAAACAGGGAAAGCAAATGATAGCTATTGCAGTAATTCAGGCATGATGTGATGAGGGGCTGAACCACAGCAGTAACAGTGTCAAAGGATAGAAGGGAGTACATATGAGAATTGTTAACAAATGTAGAATTCCCAGGACTTGGCAACTGAACAAGAATGTGACTGAAGTTTTTTTTTTAAAAAAGAATAACAAAAAACAGACTTTTATTTAACATTTAAGGAAGTCAATGTTTTATTTTTTCCTTTTTTTTCCAAGAAAAAAAGAAAAGTTATAAATTACAGCTTTAGTCTTTGAAATCTCAACTCTCTTTTTTTTAAAAGGCATAGCTTGAATTTCTAAATGCAAGTAACTATTAATAAACCTATGGCTATACTTTAAAGATTCTGTACTTTGCTCTCCGTTTTATTCTCATTCTCTTTCCTGGCTTTTTGAAATGTTGTAACTCTCCAAAGAGACTCACAGCTGGAAAACCCCTCCTTTTTCCTTTACCATATGGGAAAAGGAATTTCATGCAAACCAAATCCTCAGCCTTTGACTCGGCACCTATCAATTTTAATACTTAAAGGATGTGGAATTTCATTGGTGTCATTTTTCTCCTACTCCCCCAGATTGCAACCCATCTACATCTTAGTTTGTACTTATCATGGAACGTCAAGGCAATAAAAATGAATAAATGGATGAATGAATGCATGACTGGATGAATGAATGAATGATTATAACCATCTGGTAGTCAGCTCTCTGGGAATTAGCCCCTCTCCCCTAAGCTATGGTGGTTCATGAACTGTAGACAATGAATGAATGACTGAATTCATATTTGATGCCTTTCTAGGTTAGCCATCCTGTTAGAGCTTGTATTTTATTGGTACAGAATAAGGGAGTCCTGGGATCATTTCCACCCTGGAAACACATCTGCCATCCTCAGACTACCAGAGCTAAGATGATAGGCATCAGTGAAGGAGTCTAGAGTGTGCTCTGAATACACAGAACCATGCCCCATCCCTGAAGAACCCATGATCCATACTCTGAAAGATTCCAAGCGGATTATAGCATTACTGTCTTTATGATAACATTATTCATCCTAGGATTTCAGTTCACCTTCCCAGGAATCATTTGTTCCTTTTATAGTACTTACTTTTCTTCAACAAATCATTTTACTCCCAATCTTACTCCTAGTCTGGTCTTGCACTTGGAGTCAATATTTAACACTTACCTCTGATATTTACTATCCATAGCTCTCTGAACCTAAGTTTTCACATTTCTAAAATTCCTGTAATGTAAGAGTTAGACTATGTGGTTGTTGAGATTCCTCCCAATTCTCAATTTCTGTGATTCTCTGACAATAGTCATTATAATATCCATAGTAAGAGTCAGCAAGAGGTAATGGTTACCAAACTGCTCTCTGAGCAGGAAGACCTGAGTTCAAGTTCTGCTTCTGACACAACCTAGCTGTATGATCCTGGGAAAGTTACTCAGTGCATCAGGCAAGCTAGATAGCTAGATGGAATGGATAGCATATTGCACCTAGAGTCAGTAAGACTCCTCTTCCTGAGTTCAAGTCTGATCTGAGACACTTAGTAGTTAGCTGTTTGACCTTGGACAAGTCACTTAATCCTGTTTGCCTCAGTTTCCCCATCTTTAAAATGAGCTAGAGAAGGAAATGGCAAACTACTGTAGCATCTTTGCCAAGAAAACTCAAAAAAGACACGAAGAATCAGTTAGAACTAAAAACAATGAAACAACAAAGCCTCAGGTAACTCTGTGAAATTCTAAGTGGCCCAAGAGTTGCCCACATGCATTGGTAGAAAGAATTTCCTTAGCAGGAATACTATCTTCAATTAATAAAATCACAGTTTAGACAATCAAAATAAATTTATTAAGTGCTTATAATGTGCCAGGCCTTGTTCTAGGTGCTGTGGGTACAGAGAAAGGTAAAAGACAATCTTTGATTTCAAATGACTATATACATGGAGAGAGAGAGAGATGGGTGTGTGTACATGTATGTATGTATACATAAACACCCACATATGGATGGATGAATGCGGATATAAATGTGTGCACATAGATTATGCATGATAAATTAGAGAGAATCAGTAGAGGAAAGGATTGGGATGGGGTGGGGGGAGGGCAGCTAGGTGGTTCAGAGAATCGAGAGCCAGACCAAGAGATGGGAAATCCTGGGTTCAAATCCAACCTCAAACACTTCCTAGCTGTATGAGCCTGGGAAAGTCATTTAACCCCTATTGCTTAGCCCTTACTGCTCTTCTGCCTTGGAACCAATACACAGAAGGTAAGAGTTTTTCTAAAATGAGGAAAATTTTCTTATAGAATATGGGTTTTAGCTGAAACTTCAAGGAAACTAGGAGTCAGTGATGAAGAAGAGTATTCCTGACATGGAAGACAGCCAGTGAAAATACTTGGAGCCTGGAGATGGAGGGTTTTTTGTGAGGACCAGCAAGGAGACCAGTGTCACTGGATTGCTGGAGCATAGTAACTGATTATTAAGAGCTTTGTCTGCTAAATGGAGGATTCTGTGTTAATCTTGAAGGTGATAGGGAGCCTATCACTGAAAGTTATTGAATCAGTGATTTGGGGTGGGACAAGAGAAAAGTGGCAATGTAGCCAAATCTGATTTTGAAGAAGATCAGTCTGATAACTAAGTGAAGGAGGGGAGTAGAGTGGGAGACTCGAGGTAGGAGATCCATCAGCAGGTTATTGCAATAGTCTAGGCATGAAGTAATGAGGGCCTGCAGTAGGGTGGCAGCCACATAAGAAGAAAGAAGTGGAAATCTATGAGAAAAATGGCAAAGGTAAAAACCATTGGATTGTACAAAGATGTTTGGAACACCCTGTATATAACTATATATTTATATATGAATACATAGATGATAGATGGATAGACAAATAGATAGACGATAGATGCATAGACAAAGGGATGGATGGACGGACAGACAGACAGATAGATAGACACACACAGATAGATAGATAGATAGATAGATAGATAGATAGATAGATAGATAGATATGATACATATGAAAGGTAGGTAGATAGATATCTCTATATATGTAGATATGTATGTCTGGGTATATAGATAGATATAGACATAGACATAGACATAGACATAGACATAGACATAGACATAGACATAGATATAGATATAGAT
The DNA here is from genome assembly GCF_016433145.1 of Gracilinanus agilis. Lineage (NCBI taxonomy): Eukaryota > Metazoa > Chordata > Mammalia > Didelphimorphia > Didelphidae > Gracilinanus > Gracilinanus agilis. The sequence continues at coordinate 8,076,143 of NC_058133.1, read as the reverse complement.
ATAGATATAGATATAGATACCTGTCTTGTAGGGCTGTTGTGAGGATGAAATATAAAACACTTTGCCCTGAATGTCCCATCTAAAATGTTGGCTATTATTCACCTTAAAATAAATGCATATGTCATGTACAGGTTTGTTTATTCCTCTTGAGGAACTCTCCATTCAATTCATGCTGCTGAATTTAATGAAATGATTCATTTGATGTGACCTTTCAACATAGTTAGCTAATGATCCACTTTTCAGTCAATTAATCAGCCAGCAGGATGAATTAAGCACCTACTATGTGCCAAGCCCTGTGACGGAGCATGCTGGTGAAGTCGTTAGCGTAGTTATTGATGACTCTCCAAGATGATCAATCTTTAAATGAAAGAAGTAGACAAAGAAGTGAGCAGGAAGTTATATGAATGAACACAGTTTAAATCGGTAGTTTTTAAAAGTATGACTAGTCTGAGAGTCTTCTCTATATCAGACTTCAAGGATTTTTTTCCTCCACAAACAGACTTTGGGCAGAAATAGTAAACTTCTTAATAATTAGAACTATTTAAAAGTAGATTGTGCTGCTTTGGGCAGTAATGAGTCATCCCTCACGAGAGGGCTTCAAGCAAGAGTTGAAATTCCACTTTTTGGAGATATCTAGAGAACTCTTATTTAGATACAGGCTGAACTAGAAGGCTTCTGATGTTTCTTTCAACTCTGAGATTTGATGATTCCTAAGTCCAGTCCCCTACCCCAGTATTGCTATATATAGCAATCAAAAAAAAACAAAAAACAAACTAATAAAATTTTGGGCTGCAATGAGATGCATGATATCTAGGGAATAGGTGGTGATATTTTTCTCTTTCCACTGTTCCCCGCCCTTTTCAGAGATTATCTGTAGGACTGTATTCAGTCCAGGGTCCCACAACATAGAAAGACCATTGGTAACCTGGAAAGTATCCAGAGGAGACAACCAAGTTGGTATCAAGTCTAGGGTTCATTCCATAAGAGGATCAGTGGAAATATTTGAAGGTGTTTAGAGTAGAGAAGACAAAGTGGGAGCTTTTCAGTGATATTCAGTCAACCAAATAATCACCAAGCATTAATCAAACATCTACTGGATGGTAGATGCAGGGCTAGGTTGTGAGGATCTAAAGACCAAAATAAAAATCACTGACTACTGGTTTCCTTCCTTTTTCTCTGCCTTCAAGAAGTTTATCTGAAATATTTTCACATGGTTCTGTTTGCCCTTTTGAGGTCAAAACCAGGAGTAATAAGTGGAAGATGGCAAGAGGAAAAATGTTAAATTCCATGTCAGAAAAGCCTTCTGAATATTCATAAGTGTCCATAAATAAAATGGGCTACCTTGGCTGATAGTGAGAGTTAGAACTTTATCTTATAGAGTCTGGATGATAACACATAGGTATGATGGAATGGGGATTCCTTTTCAGGTAGATGGCCACTGGGGTCTCTTCCAACTTTCAAAATTCTGGCATTCTAGGGTTCATGACTTTCCTCATTCTCCATTTCTCTTTGCCTGGGAAACACAACCAAAGAGATTTAAAATATCAGCCCTTTCAATTAGTTGTGGCTTTAATGCATGATGGCTTCTTCAAGACCTCTCATAGGCCCTCATTGAAAGAGGTGTTTCTTTTTAAAGAGCCTCCAAAGAGTGAGCAGTGTTTTCCATCCTGTCAATAAATATGCCTTTAAAATGTATTGTTTCTCACTATACATCCATTTATCAACTTTAGGGGATTTATTATTTATTATTTTATAAAATATGGAGAAAACTTTAAGCATTCTAAAACTTTAATTATTCAAATGTATATTCTGTAGCTTTCTTGCGGGGGGTTCTACTTATTTTGTCACTGTCTCCGTTGTTGACACATATCTGCATATTTTGGTTATCATACTTCAAGTTGTAGAGAACAACTATAATAATTCAAATCATCTCAGATCATTAAATTTTCAGTGTGAACAATTTCAAAGTTTAAGGGCTTTAAAAATCAGCTAGGCATCAGCCATGGCCCTCCAAAGGAGGAAAACTGAATTATGCAAAATTCATAGGGAACATAACAAAAATAAAACTGGTCTATGTTATAGGACAAAGTAAATAATATGATAAATATTAAATGCATGCTACTTTCAAGAGAAATATTTTAAAAATTAATTGGAGATATTCCCATTTTAATAGAGTAATTCAGGTTTTGCATTTTTTAATAGGATGGTCCCAACCTAAGGAAGAACAGACTCACAAGCACGTCATTCATATGGCTTTGGGCTGAATGCAAGGTTGAGCTTTCCAAATTGGGAGCCAACTTCTTTGGGATTGGGTTGGATTGACACAGAGGTCATGAAACAATGGCCAGAGGAAGCTGATGCTTTCAGTGACCATTCCCATCATGTAAAGACATGCACTTCTTTCTAATTAAGAATATTCAATCAAAGTCAACAAAAGTAAAACTAACAAAGAAAACTCCTTCCAGTGCAATGCAAGGTGGGGCTTATTTAATATGATTGACACAAATTAAGGCAAGATGGAGTCAGCATAACTAGGGAGTCTTGCCTTGGGCCTACCTGTCATCACCACCACCTGTCATCAGCTCATGGTACATATGAGGAGTGTCCTAAGGGTGAAAAACAGAAGTTAGTCTTCATGTAGAAAAGAGAAGGACCAACAAAAAGAGGTGTGTGTGTGTGTGTGTGTGTGTGTGTGTGTGTACAAAGAGGGTTTAAAAGTTGTCATAATTTCTTTTACTTAAATAAAATAAATTTTGGGGACTTTATTTTTGCAGAGTATATTATGAGAACGTATGGAGAGCATGATTTTTAAGATAAGCATCACTTTCCTCTCTGCAGAGATGGGGACCAAAGGATTGGAATGCAGTATGCAATGTTACACTTTCATGATACATTGATTGTTCAACTGCTTTAATCTTCTTTGTTATGAGGGGTGACATTGTGGGTTACAAAGAGGAAAAATCTATTAGGAAATGAAAGTGATATTAAAAAGAGACAAACAGAGGGATGGGAGGGAGGGAGAAAGAGAAAAGAGGTAGAGACAGATATAGCAGAGAAACAGAGATTGAGAGGAGAGAAAGTGAGACACTCCTATCTTTCTATCTACCTTTCTATCTATCATCTGTCTGACTGACTATCTGCTATTTATCTATCCATCCTTCTCTGTCTCTGCCTCCCTCTTTCTTATATCCATCCATTTATGCAGAGCGTACTATATTAACACCTACATAGTATTGTAGGGGAGCAACAAGGGGCAGTGGAAATGGAATTGGATCCAGATCCAGGCAACTTGGGCAGGAATCTTGCCTCTGCTGCCCATGACCCATGAGACCTTGGACAAGTCTGTGAAACAAAGGTATTGAACTAGATTACATCTGCAATGAGGGTATATGGGTGGATTGGTTATGGAGGTTGGTAAAGCTGTAGGCAGTCAGGAAGCTAGTGTGGCTTGATCACAAGCTGTTCACTGATGGAGCTGGATGTAGGAATGACAAGCACCCAGCGCCTAAGCCAGCCAAGGGATGATGTAATTCCCTTTAGCAAAGACTAAATCCCCTTTAAGAAGATTACCCTTCAGCCTCTAACCTGGCTGAGGAAGTAACTCCTATTGGTTGACAGAGATTAGACAGGAAGGGAGGTGAGGTGCTTCCTGTCTAAAAGCAATGGAGTTACTTTGCTACCCTCCTAGAATCTTGAACAGCAGTCTACTTAGATCTGAGTTGAAGGTAGGAGCCACTAGTTCATAAGTTAAACTAAGGTTTTATTTGAAAAGTTGATTAGGGGAAAGGGATTGGAGAGTGGATTAGGAAAACCTATGAATCTAGTCCAGTACTGCCTTCTTGATCTAAGTTCAGGATGTAGAAGAACTCCTTGCTATGATCTTCAGCTGTCCCAAGGGACCAGCCCTGGGACAGAAACAAATGATCTCTTGATGGTATTATAGAGCAACCTTCTTGATAGAGTATATCTAAGTGATGCTCCTATTGGGTCAACAAAGTTCTCCTAACCTCCCTAGCCTAGGAAACTAAGATCCCACATTCCTCCTACTGGCCACCCTGGATCCCCAAGGGGTAGAAGTGAAGGTGAGAAGAGAAGTAGAGAAAGAGCAGAACAGACCCATCCCTGGGTCTCCAGGGCTTTATATACCCTGGGTCCAACTGGCAGTGGGTACTTGCCCTGTGGCTCATGCCATGGTCAACATTCTACCCAGGGTAACTGACAAGTTGCCCCAAGCAAATATGGCAATGTTAATCCTATATTACACATCCAGGGCCCCATCGTTCAATATTTAATCCAATAAACCCACATGTATGACTTTGGCCAAGTCACTTTTGGGTCTCAGTATCCTCTTCTGGAATATGAAGTTGTCATACTAACTCTTAAGCCAAACATCTCTAAAGGTGTTCCCTTGTATTTTGCAAATATTTCTTGAAATCCAGTTGGCCTACATTGAGGCACTGAGTAAATGTAAGTGATATTTCTTATAATTGCTCATGGAAGATACTTTATCATGTTCAAATGTAGAGAACTTTCCATCCTCTTAGGAAAGCAGTTGTGAGAGTCCTTCATTCTGGGGCTGGGCTTCCGGGACTAGCAATCCCACCTCCTGGAGTCAGGGCCAGAAGAGAGGTGAGGAAGGTAACTCTCTTCCCACAATGGGGCTTAAAATTACCTTTTCCCACAGGAAGAATGTGATAAATAATAATTGGACAGAGCCGAAGTGCTTGAAAGTGCTATATCTTGAAATACATAATTTATTTAATATCCTTGGGAACATCATCGAGTATATTTGTAGCCTCCCTTCCCGCTGTGGAAAACATGGTTTCTATGGGTAAATGCATTCTGAATTCCAAAGTGGCAGGCAAGTGACCTTTGGAAAACAACCTATTCAGAAGTTGTGGCTGCCTGCTTCTTTTTAAAGTATCAAAACATAATATTTGCATTGTGTATCATGGCTTTCTCAGCACTATCACAAAAGGATTCATTTTATTTGACAACCAAAATTAAATGACATTATGACATTGTCAAGCAAGGCATTTTTGTTCCCATTTTTGAGATGAGAAAACTGAAGACCAGAGGGGATTATTAATCTATCTTTTTTTTTTAATTTACAAAAGATCTACATCCTAAAAGCTCTGTCTTTCCTCTTTCAAACTAGACCTCTAGAGACAATGGAATGATGGAAGAGAATTTAGAGGTAAGATACTCTTTTCCCCTTCAAACCATACCTCTAGGGACCAGGTCACAGAATAGGACTTTGAGTCACATGGACTGTGCTGGTCCTACTGGCTCATGGGGGTTTCCACAGTAAAGGATTACTGACTCATCTGCAACTTATGTTTTTCCCCTTAAACGGGTCCCACTCAGGGGGAGCTTCATTAGTTGGGAGGAATAATCTTAGGGGTCTGGTGAAATGGAAACATGCCATAGTGGAGGATTCCTTGACTTCTTAAGAGTCCTGTATTCTTCCCTGTTGGGGGATGGGACAGGGGCTGCTGACCTGCCTAGATTATTTCAAGAACTGAAAGATTGTTCAAAGTCCATTGGTAAGGAGTGGGAATCATAGGAGATAGCTTAATTCTGCAGAGACCTTCCAATCTTTTCTTAGGAAGGTTGGGGTGGGAAGGACTACTCAGGTTAGTATTCTAATCCTAGAGGACTGTACAGTGTCCCAAATCTTAGTAAGTCTGAGTGACGTGCCTTCCGCAATATTTGTTCTCTTTATGATGTAGATGAGTTTGCATTTGTGTTTGATGAACAAAAATCTGTCCAATGGTCAATGATTTGTTAGCCAGAGTGTTGGCAGGGAAGCTCAGTGCCCATGGCTCTTGTCTTTTTTGAGCTTGTGTGTGTCTGCGAGCATGTGGGTACATCTGCTGCCCAAGATGCCTCTCCCCGGTTAAGATCATCACTTTAAATCCCACCACCATAATGCTAACTCAAGCCTTGGCTAGCGTTACCTCCTGTAGCCTCCTCTCTCCTCAGACTAGACTACTAGAGAGTCAGGTCCCAAACTCCTTCTAATGCCTTCCTTTATAGAGGGCAGAAACTGGATTTGATTCACTCTACCTTCTCTGCCTGGTTTCATCTCCATGGCAAAAAATGCCCCTGTACTGTACCCCCATTTTCCCCTCCTTTTGCCTATTGCTTCTACTTTAAGCTCCTTGAGGGCAAGGACCATTTTTCTCTTTTTTATTCATTGTATTCCTATCACATAGCACAGTTCCTAGAACATAGTAGTTATTTAATAAATGTTTATTGTTCCAGATTGGGTTGGATGGGATCTAGATAGGATTCAGATTGGATCATCCTCAAAAGCAACCACAGATGGGGCCCGAAGGTAAAGAGTTACATCAGGAGAGGCCTCCAATTCTTTGGTCAGTACCTTTCAAATCAAATGATGTTGTCTGGATAGTGGCTTAATTGTCCTTAGTATGTAGCCCTCCTGCTGCCAAACTCTGAACCACACAGGAAATGGAAAGCCTTCATTTTCCCTTTGGCAAATGGAGAGGGGTTGGTGATGCTACATTCTAAATTCGAGTAGACTACCATATCATCCTCTTGGGATCCTTGGCCATAGTTTGGATGCCAAAGTGGTTCATTTGGAATGCTATTGATTTGGGCCAGGCTGATCGATTGAGGCCCCAGGCACATTCTTTGGAACTCCATCCCCATGTGGTTTAGACCTCTGAGGACTCATGAAATAGTGGTAGTGACTGAGAGAGGTTGCCAGTTCTATGAGGAGTGGCCGCTTCCCTTCCCAGAATTTTTTCAGATTCATTCAGAACTTTAAGCTGACTTGACCATGTTGGACTCTTTTTCTCACACTTTCTAGGTCTTGTATCTACATTGTAGATCAGTGATTCCCAAAGTGGGCGCCACTGCCCCCTGGTGGGTGCTGCAGTGATCCAGAGAGGCAGTGATGGCCACAGGGGCATTTATCTTTCCTATTAATTGCTATTAAAATTTTAAAAAATTAATTTCCAGGGGGCTGAGTAATATTTTTTCTGGAAAGGGGGCGGGAGGCCAAAAAGTTTGGGAACCACTGCCATAGATTGTCGTTGGTGAAGACATAGCACGAGTGCCCTGGCTTGCTGGAGTGGGCTGCTCTGTTCCTCCTTTCCACAATGCCTGAGGCCATTTTTCCACATGCCCTGCCTCTCTACCTCCCTCCACTGTCTGGGGTAGTGTGTGTGTGTGGGGGGCGGTTCACAGGCAGTTTGAAGGGGCAGTTTGGGCTTGCGATCTCTAGAAGGTTTGCCAACGCTGCTCTAGAACCATGAAGGAAATCACTTGAAGCTGATGTTTGATTTGGCTTATATTCAAGGTCTTGCCAGCATTGGTCAGAGAGATATTTGATGTATAAGGCAGATTGGTTACAGGCTGGCTATTTATTTACTCCATTCAAAAGAAAAACGTAAAACACCAAATACTCCTAAAAACATTGACAAAGGCTTAAAAATGCTACAGTAACTCATAACTCCTATTACACTCTCCTTGGAGGTTGATACACCTGAAACCTTGATTTGTGACTGTTGCATGGCCAACTTCTGCAATATCCGAACAGCTCCATCAAATTGACACGTCTCTCTTGCTCAGCCCATTTGGCTGCTCAGCCTTCCAAGCCTTGTGTTCTCTGCTCATTTGATAAGCAAATCAGATTTGTCTTCATCTAGGACTCTGGCGATTTTACTTTACTTTTATTCATTTTATTGATGTTGTTCACAGGTGAGGGAGACCACGTGGCCATGAGAATTGGACCTTGGTCTTCAACCTCTTTAGGTTTCCTTTTTCTCTTTTAGGGGAAGGGAGTGTGGCCTTGGCCTTATGAGCTTTTGAAACTCAGTGGAGTGAGCCACAGAAATCGGGGAGTTGAAATGTAGTCTAGGTTTTATAATTAGTCACACACCAATGCCCCAAGAAAAAAGGAGCAGCCTTGAGGAATAACCTTCTGGACCCAGGCCAGTGGTAGCTGACATAAGCACTCATCTATCAATCCTGCTACATCTGGGCATGGACTTGGTGGAACAGATGGTATCGGAGGGACTGGGCTGTATTTTGAGACCACTGCCTTTCTGCAACCAAAATGGAGTGGAGAAGAATCTGCCCTTGAGATATCGAGGAAACTGTTTGTACTTTACACGTCTTCGAAGTGAATATCTTCTCACAAAAGCTAATTGATGGTAAGTGGTCAAGTAGAACTGGGAACTGGTCACTGGCATCTAATAAAATGAGAAAGGAAAAATACAGCTGGGGGTAGGGGGGGCTCCAGCCAGTATCAGTAGAGAAGGTGACCATCCATCTCTCTGTGGAGTGTGGAATCCTGAGGAGCAGATGTAGCCTGGTTCTGGAAGAATGAACCAAAACATTCTTGCCACATTCATACTTAGAACAAGTATAATATAATAATTTTAAATAAATATTTTACATTTTTCTCAGAAAACTATGAAAAGGTCAAAGACTTCTGGCCAGCCAAGGCATGATGTTGGTTCAACCTCCCAGGAATAGTCATCTGCAAGAAGTATTTATTTGAAGAGAACTTCTACCTCCAATTGGCTCTACCTCAGGAATCCAGGGGCTTCCAAACCCTTTCAACTCACAGTGTTGATTTCAAGACTGGGAATGTCCATCTCCGGATAACTGTTCAGGCATCCATGCCCAGAGAAAGAAACACAAAGTAGAGCAGGAGACAGAATCCCAAGGTCCAGACTCAGGATGATATAACAGCACATGCCATCAGAGATAAGAGAACAACTGCCATGCCTGCTGGAGGTGACAGGGGTTTCCTCCAACCTTGGGAAGTCTCAGAGAGAAAAGTTCCCGGTTCTTGTTGAAGACAAGAAGAAGAGAGTCTAAGCAGAAGATGTCTCTCACTTGAAAGTCAATTCAGTGAATGGCTCTTCTTGGCTCAGTGGCTAATCCTCTTTGAGTTAATAGACTGGGTGAGCGAGTCATTCAACCTCTGCCTCATTTTCCTCATTTGTAAAATAGGGATAATGATCATTCCTGGATCAAATAAGATCATATTTTCTAGGTTCTTTACAAACCTTAAAGCACCATATAAATATCATCATCATCATCATCATCATCGTCATCGTCATCATCATCATCATCAACTTGATTCTCATGTTGGGAATCTGAGAGGAGGAAGCTCAGCTCAGCCCAGCAGCATGCAGACTACAAGGGGTGTGTTCTACTGTTATATTTAAAACATGCCATGAAAGCTTTAAAATGCTGTGGAGGTGCTGGTGAGCATTATCCATCCCCTTTACCTTATCCCCTCTTTGGTCGGCTTCCTGCAACATTGCTACCATCCCAGAGTCCCAGGGTTTAAAGCCCTCTGCACCAAAGAAAGCCATTTCACTCCCAAAAGGGGATATTTTCTATCAGTGAACTTGATGTCACCCGCACTTGGTGGGGGGCCCAGGTACCTGAAGGATAGACAGCAAGCCCTCTGAATATTTTCATTAAAAGGCCTCCTGACTAGGACGTCCTATATTGTTCCTGAGATTGATGTGAAGTGGCTGGAACACCCAGAATATCCATGCAATTAATGAATCTTCCTGCTACACGGGAGGGGTCTATTCATTTTTCTTCCTGATAAGCCTCAAACTTACTAATGCTCTTACCAATAGAAAACCAAGACTCAAGTGTGTTAGAGCAGGCTAAAACATGGTGCTCAGCAGGGTGTCCGGTAAATACCAAGGGGGTGAATCAGAGATGGTTTCCTGGATAAAGTGGTATTTGAGGCAAGCATTAAGGGCTAGAGAGACATTCCATCTATTTATTTATTTATTTGTTTGTTTGTTTATTTATTTATTTGTTTGCTTAATTTACTAATAAATGAATAATAATTTATTATTATGAATGATAATAACCAGAATTTATATAGCACTTATTATAAGACTTGCAAAGCACTTTCCTAATGTTTCTCTTCTTTGCACTCCACAACAGCCCTATGATAAGAGCTATTATCATTCTCATTTTACAGATGACAAATCTGACAGATTAATTTATTTTCCCAGAAACATAAAACAAGTAAGAAATGAAGTAGAATTTGAATACAAGTCTCCTTGTCTCCAAGTCCAGTGGTCTATCCATTGTGCCACCTAGTAGTCTACGTGGGTGAATGGGGAGAAGAAGGACATTTCAGGCATAAAAGAGTGAGAAAACATGCAGAGGCAGGAAAATGCTGAGGGTTTTTGAGGGGAACAGAGAATTAGTTTTGACTTACATGGAAAGTATTTTGCTGGAATTAGTATTAAGCAGGGTTGGAAAGCCAAAATGGTAGAATACAGAAGACTCAAGACTGGCCATCATGTAGGAGGCAAAAAGCAAGTGTTCTGTGGATGAGAGTGGCAGAGGGAGGACATTCTTTGGTTGGAGAGCAAATATTCAAAATTCAGAATCTTAGAGAGGTGGAGTATCAAAGGTAGTAGAATGTCTTATGAACTCTTGACACTGCAAAGCTCAAGAGAAGCCAAGAAGAAAGCCTTTGAAAATGAATTGAGGGAGGAACCTTGCCATTGGCATGATTAAAAGAAAAAGCCATCAGCGTGAATCACATGAGTCACAGAGATGGAATGGCCAAAGATGGGCTGGAGAAAAGGACAAGGAACCGCATGCAAAGCTTACAGGAAAGTTAGGAACATGACCTGTAGGATGGCCAATGACAGGAACAAAGCCAGAGGTAGTGACCTAAATGGATGGTGTGTATTTCAAAAGGGGAAAGAAAAGGTAGAGAGGGAAAGGAATGGGCTCCAAATAACAGGAGAGATTAAAACTGAGCATCTTGGATCTGGCTCTGGAAGAGACTCAGGGGCCATACCTCATTCAGTTTCCTCCTCACTTTACAGAGGAGGAAAATGAGGTCTCCCAAGATTAAGTTACTTGCCCAAGGCCATACACTAAGTGAGCATCCAAAGAAGAATTTGGACCTGGGCCTTTGTCTTCCTAGTCAGTGCTTTTTCCATTGTGCCATGATGCCCTCTACAAAATGTCTTCCTCGTAACCCTGCAAGCCAGGGTGGAAATGGGAGAAGCATCTTTAGTGGAGAGGGATGCAAAGTAAGGGATGTTCTCTGAGGACAGCCCAGTTTCAAAATCAAAATGTGGAGAAAGAGTTGGATTTCAGGAAATTTGAGGAAATAGGGAAGGGTTGTTTCTCCTGAGACTTCAGAAAGGATTCAAGAAGATCTAGTGGATTGGGCTAGATGAGGGGTGAAGCAGATGGGGGAATATGATTGGAGCTGATCAAAATCAGAATGAGGCATGAGAAGCAGGCAGTGTAGGAACTAATATCGCTTATATTGAAGGGAGTAAAACTGCATGACTGAGATTAGGAAACTATTATATGGGGAAGTAGATTCAAGTGGCATGTGTCAGTAAGGTAGAGGGATGATGAATGCTTATTGAACATTGTTGAATGAGATGGGAGGGACTTAGGGAACTGGCTGGTAAATGGAGCATGGAATGTTTGACATAGTTTGATAGGCTTGGCTTTTGCAAGGTTAGCCCTCGAGAGACTGATTAGTCTACTCTAGGCACTGTGCCTGCAATTTTCCAAAGTGAAGGGGAGTGGCAAATGGATGGACAAAATACCACAGAAAAAGCCGAAATACATTGGAGACCATGAGACGGCTATCCAACTGGAAGGGCCTTGAGAAATCACAGACCCACTAAACCTCAGCACCAGGAAGGACCAGAAAGGCCAACTCATCGATCCCATATAGGAACAAGAGTTCTCCCTCTAACATACTCCACAAGTGGCAGGTAAGTCTTTGGTTGAAGACCTCCAGAGGGGAGGGAAATGCCCCTTCTGGAGCTCTGCATTCCATACTGGGACAAAGGAGAAGGGGTTTTTCTCCATCTTCTCTGACTTGTAGAATCCTTAGTTTCCCTTGAAGCAGAACATAAGGCCATCTCCTATAGGAGACCCAAGCAACACACTAGGATTTTTTTCTTAGGGCCAATCTAGCTTTTATAAGCATGGAGAGTTACTCAACACCAGTGAATTATCCACTTGGTGGAATTTCTTGTCCTTCCATAAAATAATTATCAAACATTAAGCATTTTTAGACTGCCTCTGGATAACAACTTACTTATTGGTACTCTAAATGTGAAGGGATGAATGAAAAATAATTTATTAACTACTATGTGTCTAGCACTCTGCTAAGTGATTGGAATTCAAAGAAAATCTCTGGCCTTAAGGAGCTTATTTTCTAATTAGCTAGGCCAAATATCCAAGGAAGTGTTGGTCAGGAAGGTGGCAGAATAGGATAGGGAGAGTAGGGAGTGGAGCCATAGTGGAACCAAAAACAATGGCAGAGTGGATTGAATCATGGCTCATAGTTCCAGAACTGGAGGAAATAAAGTTCTATGAGTCAAATGGTGAGGAGCAAGGGGAGGAAGTGGCCAGAGAGGAGTTGAGGAAAGGAAAATGTGAATGGAGTTTTCCTGAAACAGTCATCTGGCAGATACATCATCAATCAATCAATGAGTGAGACCATTGTCAAGCGGTCAACAAATAGGCAAACTTTATTAGAGAAATTAAATCATATCAATCCTGATATTCTTATTATGAAAAGAAAATGGAATGCCCAAAGGGCTATAAAACTGTGAACATCCTTTGACCCAGCAAAACCAATACCAGGTGTGTACTCCAAAGAGACCAAAGATAGGGTAAAAGGACCTACTCCTACAAAAATATTATAGCAGCCCTTTTTATGGTGGCAAAAATTGGAAACTGAAAGGATGTTTATCAGTTGAAGAATGGCTGAATAATCTGTGGCATATGATTGTAATAAAATACTATTGTGCTATGAGAAATGATGAACATGATGATAACAAAAAAACCTGGAAAGATTTATATGAAGTGATGCAAACTGAAGTGAGTAGAACCATGACAACATTGTACACAGTAACAGCAATAACATCTGATTATCAAGTGTGAATGAATTCATTCTTATCAGCAATGCAAAGATCCAGGGCATCTCCAAGAGACTCATGATCAAAAAAGCTCTCCATCACCTTAGAAGGAACTGATGGAGTCAGAATGCTGATTGAAGCATACCATTCTTCCCTTTTTTTCCTCCATGAATTTTTCTCTAGTGTAAGTGCTATGTCTTCTTTCACAACATGATGAACAGGGAAATGTGTATTTTGTGATAACACATGTAAAACCTACATCATATTGTCTGCCATCTTGATGAGGGGGGAAGAGTAGGAGGGAGCAAGAATATATGGATTTCAAAATCTCCTAAAATGACTATTAAAATTGAAAGTAAGAAAACCATTAAACTAATTTAAAGTTTTCAAAAACATAGACAATTAATTTGATCAAAAAATAAAAAATATAAAATTACACCAACATGTAAAAAAATTCATTTCATTTCATTTTAAAAAGAAAGAAAATAGAAGACAAAAAGAGAAGTATCTAAATGGATGGACAACCTATTGGCTCCCCTGGTAGAGGCAAAGGCATGAGACGTCTGTGGGCTCTCCCAAACCAGATCCTTAAAGCGTGACTACACTACACTTTGGAAAGACCTACAGTGGAAACATCAACAATTTCACTGGAGACAATTTTCAGGAAGTGAGTAATAAAATGCACAATCTTAAATACCTCTAAATGGATGTATAAAGTATAACAAACAAGCAAGATAAACTAGAGGCCAACAGGCAAGGAGGCATATATGACCTTGTAAGTATCACTGAAACCAGGACTGGAATATGGTTCTAGATGGAAGTGTCTTATTTGACAGAAATATAAGAAGTTTCTCCTACAATGAATGAAACCCCATAGCCTGATGTTGCTGTCATCCTTTTTAAGAGCATCCTCAAACCAAAGGCTATCCATCCTGGGTGTGAGAAGTTCTAACTTCACCATGAGAATGAATCCTTCAAGATGGGCTTCATCATAGATATTTCCATATCCCTTGTAGACTTAGGAGACAAGTTTAGTGAGAGCTGCCACCATGTGCAAAGATGAGGTCCTGGATGATAAGCAAGAGAATTCTGTGGGTGACTGGTCAGCTAGAAATGACCAATTTAAGTATATGATGTAGAAAAAAGTAAAGAGAACTGGCAGTAGGGCAGGGGTGGGGGGGAACAAAATTTTAATTGAAGCTCTTAGAAATTTCTCTCAGCTTATATAGCTTAATGACTGTTCATCTGACTCCAAGGAAACAACAACTTACCTGGATTTGAAGTGGATGCTATAGTTTATTAGCTAATGAAGAAACTGGCCTTCTAAACCTTATGGGGGACCATTCTTCATTCACAGTCATGTATTGGTCCAACCAGTTCACCTCTGCCCCGAATTCCTATCATGATGAGAACATCACCATCAAGCCTTATTCAAGATTAAGTGAGGAAGTGCTTTTTGCTGTCTTCTCTTGTGACATGAAAAGGGTTCTTCATGGATCTTATGGATTTAAAATGTCTCTTAGTTGGTATGGATTAAGTACACAATTGAGTGTATATCCCAATTTGAGACCAGATTAGAAGAGCTTAAGGATGCATTGTGTTATATTTAAATTAAATGTTGGGGTTTTTAAATACAAACAAAATCAAATGATAGATTCAAGTGGAAAATGGAATAATATTGCACATTAAGAAGATATTCTCTGGCAGCTAGGTGGCTCAGTGAATAGAGAGACAGGCCTGGAGATGGGTGGTCCTGGGTTCAAATTTGACATGGGACATATAAATATGAAAAATGATAAAGGCTGCTATAATAATATAAGTTAGTATTTTAATTAAAGCCATGCTGATAGATAAAGTCATTAGACCATGCGCTCTTAAGCATTCAAAACTGCTACGCCAGCCATTATTAACTCTCTTGTCTCCTCCCGAGTCTACTGGCCAAGAGGCCACTCCCTCCTAACCCAGGAGATTTAAACTCTTCTCTGCGTGGAGACGTAGGCCTCCCCACGCCCAAAGAACCGGAACCGGAAACCCGTTGGACCACGGGAAATGTAGTTTGATAATTTCCCCGTGTCCATAGAAAATACATATATATATACTTAAAGATGACATCTCCCAAATTTCACTTTTACAGACATTTCTTAACTGTGTGACCCTGGGCAAATCACTTAACACCAATTGACTAGTCTTTATTGCTCTTCTGCCTTGGAACCAATACACAATATTGATTCTAAGACAGAAAGTAAGGATTAAAAAAAAAAGATATACTCATTATTTTGGGAATGGCAGAAGAAGTTGTAGCACATGATTGTGATGGAGTACTATTGTACTCTAAAATATGATGAGGGTGGTTTCAGAAAAGCACAGCCAGACATATGAACTGATACAAAGTGAAATGAGAAGAACTTAGAGGTCATTGTGCACAGCAAAGAAATGTTATAACGATCAACCGTGAAAGACTTGAATCTTCTGATCAATAAAATGTTTGAAGACATTTCCAAGGACTCGGGGACAAAAGTTAGCCACCTTAGGGAAAGAAAGAATGAGCTCTGAATGCAAACTGAAGCATTTTTGTTTTCATTTTCTTTATTTTTCTTGCTTTCTTGAAATATATCTAATATGGAAATATGTTTTGCATATTTGTTATCAACTGGCTTGACTGGATATGGAAGGGGTTGTGGGAGGGATAAAATTTGGAAAATGAAATTTAAAAATCAAAAGAATGCTAACAAGTAATTAATTAAAATGCTAAAAAAATATATACACTCATGAGAAAATCCTATTCAGTGCAAGAAATCACATTTAAAAAAAGCATTTAAAAGACTCGTAATGGAGGCAGGAAGAGAAGTGAAACTGTGATCAGAACGTGCTACATACCACCTGGAAAGACAGAGAAAAAAAGATGGGAAATTTAGGGAAAATATTGAAAATCTAGAGTCAGGTGATGCGTAAAACAGTTAATAATGCTATGATTTTTTCTTAATGATAATTTCATTCTTTAAAAAGAAGAGGAAACAAGGGGAGTGATCTTATAGATCTGATTCTACTAATACTCACTGGGTATTTGGTAGAAATGATGCCATTTATCAGGGGAAATTGCTATCCCTTCTTAGAATTCGCAGAGGAGAGAAACACTGTGAAGCATCTGACACTGGCATGTACCCTTCCTCTAGAAAGGAGATTTCAAATAATTCAGGATTCTTCAATTTTTCATTCTTCAAAAATTCAAATAATTCCAAGGAAGACTAAATAGGATCCCATGAACTCAAATTCTACAAAATAAATCTGTCTAACTGGTATGGGAAACTCTCAAGAGAGAAATTCTCCAGGAATAAAAACAATTCTGATAAAGAGGAAAAGAGGAGGAGAGAATTGTCTTAAACACTGATACGGCTGCCCACAGAACTTGCCAAACAATTTAGATTTTGAAAAGATAGACACAGAAGATGGAAACAGAAGCAGATACCTGAGACCAAATACAAAAAGCATGGCATGATTCTATAGGAATGTTAGGAGTACTCAAGCTCAGAATGATCTGAGACTAGTGAGGAAAGTAAAGGCCAACAGAAAGAATATATATATATATATATATATATATATATATATATATATATATATATATAT
>NC_058133.1:8002893-8044714 GCF_016433145.1 Gracilinanus agilis | reverse complement strand
AAGGAAGGAAGGAAGGAAGGAAGGAAGGAAGGAAGGAAGGAAGGAAGGAAGGAAGGAAGGAAGGAAGGAAGGAAGGAAGGAAGGAAGGAAGGAGAGGGAGAAAGGAAGGAAGGAACAGAGGGAGGAAGGGAGGGAAGGAGAAAGGGAGGAAAACAGAGGGAGGGAGGAAGGAAGAGGAAGAGGGGGAAAAGAAGGAAGGGAGGGAGGAAGAAGAGAAAAAGAAAGATGCGGTGGGGAGGGTGGGAAGAAAGAAGAATTTTCTTTATATCCAGTCTAAATGTACTTCTCAGTTACTTCCATCCTTTGTTCCTGGGACCTCCCTCTGGAACCAAACCCAACTCATCTGTAGTCCCCTCCTCACGGCATTCTTTTAGGTACTTAGAGTCAGCTATGAGGTTTCTCTGTCTTCTCCAAGCCAAGCATCTCCACTTCTTTTTAAGTGACCATCATGTGTCTTGGATTATCCTTCTCTGCTTTGGTTTGAAGTGATTTCTTGCTTTGACATATCCTGTTTTCTCTTTTCAGCATCTTCACATGCTCTTCGATCCCTTTTCTAATGTGAGAGCTTAGGCATTTGGAGCTCTTGATGTTAGTTTGTGGCACTGTGGACAGTTGAACCCTGGACTTGGAGCCAGGAAGCCCCAGATTCTAGTCCCCCCTCAGAAACTTAATGGCTGTGTGAACCTGGACAAGTGATTTTGCCCCTCCAAACCTTAATTTCTTCCTCTATAAAATTAAGGGGACTGTATTTCTATGGCTTCTGTAGTCCATTAAAGCTCTGAATCTAGGATGCTTAACCTGAAGCTATTTGCTGTCCATCCACCCTCCTTCCATAATATGTACATGATCACATCACTAAACCCATTTCTGGAAACCAAGACATCTCTCATAAGCCCACTCCCTTTTTCTCTGCTCAAACTATATCTGGGATATTCAGATCTGCATGTGGCATGTCAGGAGGGTTGCAGTTAAGTGAGGATGGCCAAGATCTCACCATATGAAGCTCATTCAGAGCTGAGAAGAAAAAAATGGGCAGAAGGAGCCAGAGCGGGCATCAGAGATATCAAGTATATTTGACAGGCCATTTTCATATGGACTAGACTTCTTCCACCTGAGCCCAGAGAGAAGATCCAGGAGTAATAACTGAATGTTACAAAGAGGAAAATGTAGGTGTAATATTGGGAAACATCTCCTAACCACTGGAACTGCCCCAAAGCGAGATAAATCCATGAAAAAAATTGGCGTAAAGCCAAAAAGTATCAATAAAATCAAATGAAAACTATAAAGTGAAAACTCAGTGCTAGCTCTGCCTTGAAGTCCTTTCTGATTTCCCTAATCACCCCTCTCTCCAATGGCTTGGCCTCACGTGGCACTTTGCTTTGTAATCCCCTGATGCTTTGAACTTCTAATAGTGTTCATCGAATCTGTTCTGTATTGGGGCATCACCATCTTTTTAGACTGTAAACTTCCTTAGGCAGGTCCTATGCCATCTACCTATCTCTTTTTTAAAATTTTTTATTTTTTTTAAACCCTTAATTTCTGTGTATTGGCTCCTTGGTGGAAGATTGGTAAGGGTGGGCAATGGGGGTCAAGTGACTTGCCCAGGGTCACACAGCTGGGAAGTGTCAATTACCTATCTCTATCAACGGTTTATCCAAGAATGAATCTACCCTCTCTGGCTTGTCTGTCTCTCCCTTTACCTAGCGTAGTGCCGTGCATACAGTAGGTGCAGCCCGAATGAATTCAGGAGGTCTGCTCTGACTTCACATCCTGTTCTGTAACTAACAAGCTGTGTTATGACCTTAGGTGAGTCACGACCTCCCTCACAGGGCTGTCAATGATAAGGTGCGAGGTAAATGTGAGCTATTCTGATTAGTATTGGCTCTTATTTCTTCGGGGTTCAGGAGATGATCTTCATAGGATCAGAGATTTAAAGTGGAAGAACACTTAAAGGTCATTTCACAAGCAAGGAAATGAAGGCACACAAGGTTAAATAATTCACCTTAAGCCTCTCCACCAATCACAGGGAGGGCAGAATTTCCATTTTAACAAGGAATATTGAAAAAGAATCTCTGCTCCTGAGAATGAGTCCCTAAGAGTGGAATTTCAGGCATCCTATTAAGAAGGTTGGAGAAAGGAGGAGCGTCTTCAGGACTCCTCATGTCATCAGAGCACACCAACAGTTTTGCCTCTGTGGGAAACAGATCCTTAAATGGGAGGCTTTCAGGAAACGGGGGTACTTATTAGTATGCTGCACACATTCTTGACTTTGGGAATATGCTTAGGCTGTCATTCAACATTGGATCCGCCTGCCCCAGATTTCATCTGATGAGCGGTTGTCAAAACTTTCTTGATCCCAGTTCTTAAAGTTGGGGATTTTTCAATTCTTCCCATCTTGGACTTTGCATGAGTGGAGGAATATTTTCACATTCATCTTTGACCAATTTTAAGACAATCATACGTGCTTCCAGAGAATTGGTGCCAGCGACATCTCCAGTTACTTTAAAGACAGCATTTCCATTTGCATTTCAATAGTCCAATTCTATGAGGCCATTGAAATCGTTATAACCTGAGACATTGTTCAAAAAGCAGAGATGGCCAAATTCTATAAGAGATTCATAAATCTTGTGCAAAATTGGGCCAGTGTGCTCAAGGTTTATCTCAAAGAAATTTTTTTTTCTTCTTTTGCATTGTTTTATACTGAAATCAATTGTCAAAACACCCAAGAGCTCACCGTAGCCCTACATGCTGTCCAAAGCTCTAGCCATTTAGTTCTTTGCTGACTCATATGTCTGAGATCCAGGGGCTACAATTAGAGAAGGGAAGAAAGAAGGGCATGATATTGTTCCCACAGCTCCCTTAAGGCTTAGGAAAAGACAAAGGGGGAAAGGACAATAGGGCCCACATGCATAGGTAAACAGTAATTTCCCAGCATCCTCCAGGCATTCAGTATGGCATTTGTTCATTTTAAGGGGGAAAGAACCAATACAGAAAAATATTAGTGAAAAAAGGCAATCCAAATAGATTTAGTAAACGTGTATTCATCACAAGCACCTTTTAAATGTGGTATGTAAGACAGGCATTGGGTTACAATGGGATAATGAGGCAAAGGGCATAAAAACAAAAGAAACCATCCTTGCTCTCAAGAATGTTACTTTTTTTTTTTTTTTTAAACCCTCACCTTCTGTCTTGGAGTCAATACTGTATATTGGCTCCAAGGCAGAAGAATGGTAAGGGTGGGCCATGGGGGTCAAGTGACTTGCCCAGGGTCACACAGCTGGGAAGTGTCTGAGGCCGGATTTGAACCTAGGACCTCCCATCTCTAGGTCTAGATCTCAATCCACTGAGCTACCCCGCTGCCCCCTAAGAAGGGAAACAGCACCAGTATAAAGTGGATACAACATAGATATAAAGTAATTCTTAGGTGGGGGAAGAGGACTGACAACTGGGTGAAGGAAAGGCTTCTGTGAAATGTGGCACCTGGCACAACCCTTGAAGGATGCCAGAAGTTCCAAGAAACAGAGAGGAGTTGCCCATAGAAAACAATGCCATTTAATAAGCATTAATTAAGCCCATACCGTATTCTCCAAGCACCCTACTAATCCCTGGGGGTGGGGATGGGAATGAAAGGAGTTCATTCCCCATATGCAAGGCAGCAGGAGGCGGGCAGAAGATGGGATGCCTAATTGTGGGACCAACAAGTGGGCCAATTTGCCCAGGGGAAACGGTGTTTGAAGGGCAGGCTGGCAAAGGCTCTCAATGCTGGCCTAAGGGCTAACCCTATTGAGCAAGTTTTCGTTTTTTTCAAAGTAGTTTCTAATTTGTTCCTTTGCTTTCCCCAGTTCGCATCTGCCCACCTCACTGGTTTATCCTTTGGGGCCCAGCAAGTGTCGGAAGCGGTGATGTGGCCATACTGGGTGTGTGTGTGTGTGTGTGAGACTTGGCTTGGCTCAGTTTTCCAATTCGTCCCCTGAAACAATTTCTCCTCCTGACGGTTCAGTCACCCCACAAGCAGGCACTTCCGAGTCTGCTTTGGCACGTCTCCAGATGGCGAGGTTTCCCGGCTTCTCCCCGGCCAGCTTCTCCTCCTCTCCCCTTCCACCGGAGAATGAAACAGCAGTTTCTTTCAGTCATCAGCCAGCTGTTCCCTGCCCCGGTGAAAGGCAGAATGAAGCCTCCTTCCCTCGCTGGAAGCCACCCATCTGATTAGGCACCCAACGGCCCGCATCCCTTTCCAGGCAGCTTCGAGGAGGCGGCGGCGAAGAGGCTTTTTGACCTTGAAGGGCTTCTCCTCAGCGCCCCACACTTCGGGGCGCGTGCCTTGCGTGGCTATGCTGTGTGCATACCAACCGCGAGCGGGCACGAATCGCCTGCATCTACTCGGAGCCCCGCTCCGCCCGGAGGTAACGTCGTGGGCCTTTCGCTGGCTTAGCGGCGAGAGAAAAGTAAAAGCTTAAGCAGCACTCACTCCTCCCACTGCCGGCGCCGCCAGGTTGCCCGTAGAAAATGGCTAGCTAGGCACGCCTGGCCGGCTGTGTGCCGGTAACCCGTCTGTCCCACACCAGTCACCGCGCAGAAAAAGCGAAGGACGAAATCCGCCAACTTCGCGGAGGGGGTGCGCTTCGCAAAGGACAGGGCAGAATAAGAGGGCTGTGAAAGGGCCCCCTCGTCAGTTCTCCCCCTCCCCCACGCACTAATTGGGGGAGGGAGGGGACAGGGAGGCTTGTCTCTAGCGCTCTGCGGCCCGCAGACACTTCCAAGAGTTGGCCGCCAAACTCCGTGGCCCACAGGGCCGGCGAGGTGTCTTTGTGTGCTTTGGGATCCTACAGCCGCATGTCCTTGGTCGCTAAAAGGGGCCACTCCCAGGGTGGGCTCGGAAGATGGGCGCCGAGTCCTAGCGCAGGGGGCGGCATCGGGCCCACGGACCCTCCCCATCTCCTGGGAAGGCGGGGAGGCAGCAGCGGGGGAGAGGAGCCGCGCTGTTCCCGCCGAAGGAGCGGCGGCCACGGCGGCGGCGGCGACGGCAAGAGGAGCCCCAGCCCCGGCAGCCCCTAGCCCTGGGCTGCGCTCAACCGGCGGGCGGGCCCAGAATCCGCGGGGGCGGCTCTCCCGGCACGCTCGCGGAAGCGGACGGTCAGCGCCTGGCGCGGGGACCGGCTGCTCCAGCGGAAGGAAGGCGCGGGACGCCTAGAGTCGCTGCCTGTGGCCTCGCTTCGCGGGCCCCCAGTAATCCCGGCTCTGGGTGCGAACCCCAAGCAGCGGCGGGAAGAGCCGCGGGCGGGCCAGCCCTTCAGCTGCCGCAGCCGCGGTACGCTGGAGCGCTGGTTCAGCCTCCTTCTCTGGAAGGCCGGCAGAAGGGCTGCAGCCGGGACCCCCTTGGCGCTCCCCTGGGGGGTTTTTAGCCGGGAGGGGGCGGGGGCTGGCCCGGAGGGGAGGGGCGCCGGGTGCGTAAGGGCTCAGGCTCCGCCCTCTCCGGGAGGGAGGGGGAGGGGAGAGCAGCTCCTTGACATTTTTCACACTTTGAAGCCGCCGCCACCGCCGCCGCAGCTGCAGCCCGTGGAGTCCGTGCTCCAGCGGGTGGGGGGAGCACCAGGAGGAGGAGGAAGAAGAAAACCAAGAGGACCAGGGGGGAGGGGGCGGTCAGCCACATGCCTCGCCTCACCGCCTGCCCAGCCAGGCACCTGTGAGCCCAGCCGCCGGCCGAGGCCCTAGCCCTCCGGGCCGGCCGCTCAGATTCCCCCGGCTGCGGCTCGTGGCCACGCTTCGCTCCTGCTGCCGCCGCTGCCCGCTCCTGCGGCCCCCTGCCCTCCTCGGTGCTCCCTGCACGCCCAGCGCTCCTCGGGGATCCCCCCCCAGTCCAGCCCCGCCCCGCCTGGCACAAGCGCGCCGAGGCTACGAGCCGGGGGGTACCGCTCGCCTCGCCTCCTCGCCTCTCCTTCCCCAGCAGGATTTATTGTCTGTGGGCCCTCCTGGGGGTGGGGAAGGAGGTGCCGTTGCCGCTGCCGTTGCCGCTGCCCGTGATTGGGTGGCCGGCCAGGCTTGGCACAGACTAGGAGAGTTACCGCTCTGCTCCCACCCCCAGCTGCTGCTAGGCGCTGCCCGGGCTTCCCTCTCCGCTGCTTCCCATGGGAACATATCCAGCAGTCCACCTGAAGGGCATCGGCATCATGGTCTAGCCTTGGACTTGTCTGGAATCCCCTTTCCTCGTCCTCCTCGTCGACGTCCTCCTCCTCCCCCCCTCCCGAAGAAAAGGAGGAGGAAGAAAAAAAGAAGAAAAAAAGGGATTCTCCACTCCCACTCTACTGCGGCCCCGGGAACACACACTTTCAGGAATAACCATTTGCAGCTGAACATCGGGAGCCCTCGCTCGGGAGCCTCATGGATAGTTCCTTCAGGAGCCTGCAATGTGAGTAGCCCATTCCTCTTCCCTGCCCCTTCCTCCCTCCCTCCCTCCCTCCCTTCCTTTGGAGAGGGGCTGCTGCAGTGGCCAGCCTCAGCTCGGTGCCTGCTTCCAGGGCTCCCTCCTGGGCGGCGAGTCCCGGGGAGGAGAGGGCAGGCGGCTCCCTGCCTGGAATTCGCGCGATCTCCCAGGGCCAGCTGCCGCGCTGGTGCTGGTGCAGCGGCTCCTTCTCCCGGGGGCTGGCCCCACATCGCTGCTAGATTGCGGGAGGCGTTGAAAAGGTCCTAGGGGTGAGGGGGTGGACCTCCCGGCCGGGGTAGAGTCTAAGAAAGGGTTACATTCTGCGAAAAGGGTGTGGGGAGAGGCAAGCACTAGGAGACGGGGTTGGGACAGTTAGCTGGAAGGAGATCCAAAGCAGAGGTTCTTAACATCCGCTTGGAGATCGTGCGGCCAGATGTTTCAGGGAGATGCTCAAAAGGCTGGAGTGGCTGTTGTGATAGCTGCGGGCACACACACACACACACACACACACACTCACTCACTCACACGGAGGCGCGCGTGCGCGCGCGCACACACACACACACACACACACACACACACACACACACACACACTTGTAGCAAGGGCCCATTAACCCTAGCTGCTCACCCTACTGTTGGCCCCTGAGGTACTGCTACTGCTTTGGTTCTTGCATTGTGAAGACGATGTTTGGAAGCTCTTTGTTTGGCCTGGGCGCCGAGAGAAAGGGGTTTGGGAGACCAGGGGTGCGGAGGAGGGGGTGGGAGGGTGGAGGCACGGATTTCGAGGCGGCAGGATTTTCCCCTCCCTCCCCAGAAAGCTTCCAAACTCGAGCCTCAGGTTCCCTTTGTGCCTCCATCCCGAAGCTGACGAGACGCTGTTGGGATTTCAGGCGCTTTTGTCCCCTTTCAATCTGGCTGCGTTCGTTTTCGCAGCTGGACTCCTAAGCCAGCCGACTCTGTTCTCGGGGCTCTGCGGCCAGAGTGAGGAAAGGAATGACAATAGTAGGAATAACTGGCTCCTGCCTGCCGGCTCCTCGCCTTCACTACTCTCTCTCTGGTCTTTCTGTGCTAGCACAGTCAGCAGTCTCCAGAGGGCTGCGTTATTATCTTTTTAAATAGCTTTAATGTGTCTGTTTTTATTAGTTGGGGGATTGCTTTCCACATTACGGCACTCCACTGCAAAGGGGGGCTGAGGGGGAGCCCAGCCTCCCCCCTCCCTCCCCTCTCCCGCGGACCCCTCCCCTTTCCAAGCAGTTGGGAGGGGGCGCCATTGAGGCGGGGGCTGGGGGAGCGCGGAGGTGCACTCGCCTAACTCCTGGAAATGAACGACCACCCAACCTCCTTTTTTGGAAAAGGGAAGATGGTGCCTCTCCTCCCTCCCTCCCATTCTTGCCAGCAGGAGAAAGGGAGCTTTGCTAAGACATCTGCCTGCCCCTGGCCCGTGCCTATTGCTTACTTTGCCAAGGTGCCTTCAGTCTGGCGAAATCGGCCGCGGTGGGAGCTGGGCCACTCCGTACCCCCCGCCCCCTCTTCCCCGCCATCATGTGCCCCATTTAGTGTGGCCCTCCGGAAGGGAGAAAGTGGGGTGACGGAGGGATGCGTTCGAACCTGGGGAAAGTGTCTAGGCACAATAGAGATATCAGAGCGTGGGCGAGAGGAGTGGAAGCAGACCACGTGATGCCTCCGGTGGGCAAGAGACACTGCTGGGAACTTGAATTTCTTTGTTCCTGCCTGAGCCAGTGAAATGTCATGCGTCCAGGCTGCTTTATTCCGCCTACGGAGGAAGAATAAAGTTTGCTGCATTTCATAATGGAGAGATGAGGCTGCCGAAGGATGAGCTTGTTTTAAGGGTGGGGTGGAAGGGGGGCCACGAAGCCACCTTTTGAATAAAGCATGCCCTTCTGGAAAGGCCGGAGAACTTCCACAGCACTCCCCCCCCCACACACACACACACACACAGGCGAGCGCTCGGGCATCCCCCACGGCCCTGAACCTCCTACCTCCTCCTGTTAGGAGCACGCATCCCTACCTTCCCCAGAGCGAGAGCCACACCAAGTAAGGCTCCTGAACTCTTCCAGGTTCCCAGGAGGGACCTGCCCTGCTGGCCAGCGTCTCTAGGTGGCAGCTGCTGATGCTTCGGGGTTCCAGGAGCCTCCAGGACTGGCTTTGGCTTTTGTTTCTATGCACCCGGAGATGGAGGGGGTTGGGGTTTGATCTTGAGCAATTCCTCCCTTTGGACAAGCCCAGGAGCCCGCCAGGGTTGGACCTGCCCCCCCCCCCCCCCTGGTTTTGTGGCCCAACAAGTTTCAGTGCCTGATGATGGTTCCCATTTTGGCTTCACCATTTTTTGGCCAAGGCTAGCCCAGAGAAGTTTGATCCCTCCTTGTTTCAGCAGGACCCCTTGGGCTCTGCAGCATTTGGGGGTCTTTCTCCAGAAAAGGCCAGCCAGCGCTGCCACAGGCTGGGGGGGAGACTTGTTCCTGCACCTTTTTAGTTGGTTATTCGAGAAAAGACGTGAATTTACCATGGCAACCCCTACATTTCCTAGCACATGTGACTGCACACATGCTGTGTCAAAAATAGAAGCACCTCCTTAAAGGGACACGGGCCCATTCAGGAAAAGCGAGCCACCCTGAGCCCAAGCTGGCCAGCCTTTCAGATGCCAACTTCTGCTCTGTTTCCTTTGTTGTCTTAGTTTCTTCTTATAAAGATGCAGAATGTAAAGCAAATGATTTGATTTGAATTTTTTAAGTCCCTGCCTTTGCAGAAGAAAGAGAAGGGCTAAGCTCTGGGGGTTAAGTGACTTGTTCAGGGTCACACAGCTAGACAGTGTCTGAGGTCTGATGTGAACCCAGGACCTCCCATCTCCAGGCCAGGCTCTCTATCCCTTGAGCCACCTTGAAGCAATGGATTTTATTTACTTGCCATTTTGAAGTTAATCAGGAAATGAAGTATTCAGGAGAGACTTACCCCCTGCTAAGTGACAGGAAGGAAGACATGATGTCACTCCCCCTTTAAGAAATGTATTAGTTAGTAGAAGACCACAACCCAGATCATTATAATGTCTGTGGGGGGAGGGGGGCTTCTGTGTTATCTTTGGGACAAGGAATTTCCCCTAAGCAATGCAGATCCTCCTTTTCTTTCCCAATTTGGAGTCTTAGAGCACTGCCCAAGGCACAGAGTGATGAAGAGATTTGCCCAGGCTCAGAGGGTCAGTGCTTGGCAGTCTAGATTTGAACTCAGTTCTTATTGACTGGCAAGGGACTTCTTGATCCACTAAACCAAGCTGCTTCTCCTAATATCCAGCATGATATTATAATCAAAACTAGCATGTGTACTATATATTCGTGTCTGTGTACATTTCTGATGGAGAGGGGAAGAGGGAAATGTGCCCAGAGAGAGACTGATTCTCGCTAAGATCTGAAGGGTTAGCTTTTTGGATCTCCACAAAGGCCCTGTTGCTGGGGATGAGTGCCAAGATCATTTTTTTAATCTAGTTGTGACAATGTGGAAAGTAAGGCAGAAAGGAGTTAGTAAAGATCAGAGGCAGGATTTGAATCCAGCTCCCCTGACTCTCTAATATTTGGAGACTACACTGGGCTGCTTCACAAGTAGATGCAGCACGTGCTGTACGTCCTGTTTGCGGAACAGGTCCTGGGCAACCCTAAATGAGCAGCGGTGGGGCCCTCGTTTAGCAATGATGGCCACTTGCGTGTTTTTGTCTACAGAGATGGTGGTTCCAACAGGGGTCCCTTGGTTAAGGAATGGGCCTGGCTCGCCGGGTCAGACTCTCCCTCTCCTGGCATCTGGAAGCAGAGGCTCGCTGTCCTCAGGCTGGAGAGGGTAGAGAGTCCATTCTTTGGGCTCCCTGGATTCTGCAGACCTTCCTTCTCCCTTGGAGGCTCCATGGCTCAGGCTTTCTCCCAGGGCCATTATCACACTTTGCATTTGGGGTCTGACTCTGCATCCTTTCCTTCCTCGTTGCCAACGTCTCCTCTCCCACCACCCCTCAGCAGCTGCTTCTGAGGCAGTGGGAGGCAGGGGACTTGCCAACTGTCACCCAGCCCATCTGTATCAGAGGCAGGATTTGGGCCGAGGGCTTCTCGAATCCAAGGCTGACTTTCCACCGGCTCTCCCGGCCCATCTCCCAAGGGCTTTCCTGTTTTTAATTGAAAAGGACACGACAGGACTTTGTACCAAAAAAATACCAATTGAAAATCGGCCTCTGCCACATCACGTTTCCTCCTTAGAAAACTTGGCAAAAGACGACGAGGCTACACACAAACGGCAAGGAGGCTCCGCTGGGCTCTGTCTGTAGCTCCACGCCTTTGCCAGGATGGAGCGTCCCAGAAGTCTCAGGGCACTTTGAAGTTCTGACTCGCTTCAGACTGCTAAGACTTGTGGGTCATCCCCTGAATTCAGTTCATTGGGAAAGAGTGCTCTTCCTCGCGTGCTCTGCGGCAAGCCTGGTCCAAAGGATCAGGAAATTTAGAGCTGGAACTCTGGGATGAGGGGAGGAGTCCAAAGGCATTCGTGGACTCCTTCCTGGGTGCAAACCATTCTGCTACAAGGAGAAGCATGGAGCCAGCCAGTTCCTGTGGTCAAGTTCGCATTCTCACGGGGGACCCAAGACTGGAGGGAGTTTCTCAGCTGGACGTCAGAGGGAGAGTCTCCAAGTTCCTTAGGGTGAAATGGCCAAGCACAGGGGCAGCCATATTCTCTCAGGTCCCGTCCGCTGATAAAAACCCATCAGTGATCTGGAAGGTCCCTTCCAGATGGATCCAGGGCCCTCTGGCCTGGTGACGCAGTCTCTCCACTTTGGAGGGGAAGGAATTGGCATTCCTCATAAGGTCACTTACATTTGGAAAAAGCGTCAGGGGACAGCTAGAGAGCCCAGTGGTTAGAACCGTGGGCCTGGAGGTAAGAGGACATTTCCTAGCCGTGTGACCCTGGGCAAGTCACTTACCTTCCACCGCCACTCTTCTCTCTTAGAACTGACAATAAGACAGAAGGTAAGGGTTGAAAAAAGAAAAAAGCCTTTCTGAAACTTTGTGTGCTTTGAACAATCTCGGGAGGGAAATCCGTGCTCCTTCATGTGACTTAATTCGAAGTGCCCAGGCAGGATGTGGGTTGCCATTGGCCTTCTCCAAATGCATATTTGGGGAGTTCTTTTTCTCTGGAGGAATGAGGATGCTGGCTTTATATTCAAAGATGCCGTTAGCACCACAGGGTCACCATCCTGAGCATGTCAATCATTCCTGCTTCTAGAACGATCTAAACCAAGAGGATCTCTTGGGCCATCCATAGCCCTTCATCTCCGACTCCAGCCACCTTTCCAGAACCACATTCCAGCTCAGGTCCGCTGGTTTCACCTGACCCTCATGTCTCATGTTCCATTTACCATCTCGGGGCATTTGCACAAGCCGTGACCCATGCCTGGAATTCTTCCTCCATCAAAAACCCTTTGGGAGCAGGGACTGCCTTTTGTCTTTCTTGGTTTACTCAGCACTTAGCACAGTACCTGGCATGTTTGCTGAGCAGGGGCTGCTAGGTGGATAGAACCAGATCTGGAGAGGAGCTGGGCTCCAATCTAGCTGGGTGACCCTGGGCAAGTCACTTAACCTCCATTGGCTAGCTCTTACCACTCTTCTGCCTGATACTTGTATTGATCCTAAGACAGAAGGGAAGGATTTTAAAAAATAAATAAATGCTCGCTGCTTCTTCACCTTGCCTCTGCCTCTTAGAACCTGTAGATTCTTTCCTACGCCAGCTAAAATGCCTCTTCCTCCATGAGCCTTTTCTCAGTCCTTTGGCTGCTAGTGCCCACTCCCCCCCCCCCCCCGAAGTCATTTCACATTGACTTGGCATATGTTTGGCTTCCCAGGATGTGGGGGGGGGCTGTTTTTTCCTTGTAAGACAGAAGTCCCTTGAGAGGAGGAAGGATCTTGTTTCCTTTTTTTCTTTTTGTTTTGACGTCCCCAGTGCCCAGCTTAGTGCCTGGCACATAGTAGGGGCGGAGCTCAATGTATGCTTTTGTGATTGAATTATCGTAGTCCGTCTTGTTTCTGACTTGCTCCTTTGCCCATCTTTATTTTTTTTTTAAGATTATAACCTCCCTGAAGGCAGGGCCTGGAGGTCCCTTGCACCTAGCTAAGCACCTTACCCACGAGAAGCATCTCATCCATCGTGCTTTCCTTGTTGCCGAATCCCCTTTCAGGCAGCATCCTTAAAGTGAAGTGAGCTGCCTCCACTCTGGGATCAAATTCACCAACTGAGAGAAAAAATTGGCCATTTTTCTGACCTCCATTGGAATGGCGCCTTCTTCTCTTTGTAGCGGGATTCATGGGAAAAAGCATCTACCCACCTTCCAGCCTTGCTGCGCTCTGAGCCTCCCCTCTTCACTTCCTGTTGAGCAATCTCACAAAATGCAAAGCTCTCAGCAAGCAGAGAGAGTCAGGCAATGGGGAGTTCCATCAGCAGGCCTGGCTCGAGAGATTCTTTTTCTTATATTTGATATAGATAAAATTAGAGCCAGGGCTGTAAGGAAAGGCTTCTCTGGGGATGCTCTTGCCTCATCCAGACCTGGGCAAACCTTAAGGACCACAAACAGCTCCATGGCTTCAGGAGCCCTTCTCTATCCCATGCACATCCATCTCTAGAGATGTTTGGCAGCAATACATCATATGACTTCCCTGACAGTTATTTAATACAGGCGCAGAGGAGACGGTGGCTTATCTTCATGGAATAATTAATCCATGACAGAAATACCTAATATGCTATTAGAATCTGTCATGTAGAGGCACGTTAAGGATATTTTAAATAAAGCCATTTTTTAAATTCAAAAGGCTGTCATGACTTCTTTGAATCTCTTATGATAAACTTTAGAAAGAGACATCTGAGGAGCTGTCATAGAAGCGCCTTTAAATTGTTAACCTTAGTGGAACCATTGCTGGGTGCTCTTTCGGGGAACCCTCCCCTTCAATACTGGGTATTAGTTCCAAGGCAGAAGGGGAATAAGGGCTGGTCTATTGGGGTTAAGTGACTTGCCCAGGATCACACTGCTAGGAATGTCTAGGCCTGGCTCTCAGTCCTCTAAGCCCTCTAGCTGCTATGCAATATACTTTGTAAAGACCTAGAGAAGGGCTCTAAGTAATGGCCTTCACTGTTCATATCAGCTCCCCTTCCTTGTTCCCTCTATGAAGTACACAGAGACTTGGGTCTCTGGTTTCATATAGAACATCAGCATCATCTCTACTAGGGACAGCCGGCCCAGTAAGATAGTCCTGATGTCAGTCCAGTAAGAAGCATTGAAATGCCTCCTGTGGGCAGAACCCTCACCAGGTGCTGGAGATGCAGAGACAGAAAGAAAAACGAATCCGTGCCTCCGGAGGAGCCGGCATGCCCCTCGATGGCACAGCCCATCAGCGTGTCTGTTTGTGGAAATGACGGGCTTCAGCTCCGTTTTTTCTCACATGGAGAAGGTGTTAAGGACATGTTAAAGCAGCAGCCCTCCGAGCGAGCTCCCATTCCCTTGGCATTTGGTCTCTGCGGGCTGCAGAAGCCCGATCCGTGCCCCAAAGCCCCCTGAGCCCCTACAGAGCTGTGCAGTGCTTTAGGGGATCCCTGGAGGAATTCCCGTAAGCAGCACGATGGGGTGGTGGAGGTCGAAGGCAGTGAGTGAAATTCATATGATCATGGAATTGGCGGGGAGCCCACCTCTTACTGATGAAGCATTCGAATGAGGAGGAAGAGGGAGGCCATGAGAGCGTGTGACGAGATGGAAGACTCTGGGGGAGATGGAGAGAGCAGCTCCACAGGAGAGGCCCTCCTCTCCGCTCCCTCCGCTGCCCGGATTTCACTGACTGTAAATGGACTTTGGTTTCATAGTAGGTTCGGAAACGGATCCATTTCTCAGTTCTTTGTATGATAAGAGAAAGGTGAGAAATGGAAATGGCCAGGACTAGGCTGCTCCGTGCCAAGCAAGGGTTTTGTTTGGGGCCAAATATTCAAGTAATGAGTCTGATGCCAAAAACCTGCCTGAAGGAGTTTTAAAAAATTAAATAAGCTGCCACGGATGGTGTGGCTAAAATAATTTAAAAGTGGAATTAGGTAGACTGCCTAAACCCTGGGAATGACTTCGGATTTTAATGGATTCAGTCACGAGGGGCAGAGAGCTATTTAGGAAGTCATCTGGCATCATAATAAAAGACTTTATTATGATTATTTTATATGTAATATATATTATTCATACATAATGATATTTTATTATATATTATTTATATTTAATGATAATATTTTATTATATATATTATTATATGTGTCCCCATCACCTCCCATGGGGTGATTTCATCATTAGATGAGCTGATGCTGAATTATTAGGTATATTAATTGTCTTAATATAATTATTATTACACATATTGATGTAAGAATATATTTATTATACTTCATATCAGTGGGGGAAAAAAGACTTGGACTATTTGCCATTTTATATCAGAGTCCCAGGAAGTAGCTCATTTACAGCATAAGCTCATCTAATGATGAAATCACCTCCCGTGTCCCCCATGTGAACAATTGGTTATCTAACTCTGCCCCGTGCGTCTCCTTTGTATAGAGCTTCAATACATATGTCCCCCCCCCCACACACTTACACACACACACACACACACACACACACACACACACACACACAGAGTCCACCTCCCCATCCTCTCTCCTCTCCATTCCCAGAACGCAGGCTGCTTTGGGGCAGGCACTTTTTCCTGTTTGTCTTCTTCATCTGTGAAAATCAGCGCCGTTCCTGAGCCAGAACGCCCGTGGAAGAAGTGCTTGGGGACTGGCTGGTTGCAAGAGGAACGAGGCGATGAAATGGAATGTCCCCTTTCAAAATAAAGGGCTCTCCAGTTGGCATTTTGGTGCCTTTGGGTAGCCCTATCTGGGCTTGACGGAGCCATGCCCGAGCCCTGCCAGTCATGGTGATATTTTAAAGTCTGATTTTGTAAGCAGCGAAGTAGAATCTCTACACATGAAGTAGGGAGACGAGCAGTGATCCAACAAGTGGGCTAAAGGCTGAGAGGCAGCATGGAGCTTGTTGCCCGTTTTCTCCCAACTGACCCGAAACTGGCTTGTGGTTATCCTCCTCCTTTTCCTGGACTTCCCGAGTTCCTTTTCAGGGACTTGCCTTAGCTTCTTGCTTCCCTTTGACTATCTCGGGGCACCTTGATGCCATGACAAAAATGAATTCAAATGAAGGTACTTGTCTTCAGGAAAGAAAATTGGTTTTCATCTTGGCGCAGCTGATACCATTCTCAACATGCATTGTGTGAGCCCCGCATTTTAATAAACATGAGAAGATTACTTTAATTTCTCTAGCATTTATTGAGTAATTATGGTGTTTAGAGAAACCTAACAGTGAGATGAATGTTAAATGATAGGAAAATGTTACAATTCCCTCAATCTTTAAAGCTTGACAAATTATTTATTTGGGGGGGTCAGAACTATCTCTCAGCAGTGACCAGGTTTTCCTGGTCAGGAAACTCCTTCCACCAGTGGAGATCTGGGAAGGTTCTGCAGCTTATAGGCTTAAAGGTTGTCTGAAGCACAAATAGATCAAATAATTTACCCCCCTGTCATGCCACCAGTAGGGGACAGTGAAAAGACTAGAACCCTGGTCTTCCTGCCTCAGGGCTTTCTCACTAATTGGTCATTTATTTATACTTCTTCTTAAGGGACATCAAAGAGTCAAAATGCTATACCTTAAAAAACATCAATTTATGTCAAGTATTTATTCTTTTTTTATTAAACCTTTACTTCTGTCTTAGAATTGTTACTGTGTATTGGTGCCAAGGCAGAAGAGTGGCAAGGGTCAGGCAATGGGCGTTAAGTGACTTGCCCAAGGTCACACAGCTAGGAAGTGTCTGAGGCCAGATTTGAGCCCCGGAACTCCCATCTCTAGGCCTGGAGCTCACTCCACTGAGCCAGCTAGCTGCCCCCAAGTATTCATTTTTTAAGCAGCTATTATGTATGCAAAAGGCACTGAGAAGAACTGGAAATATGGAGATAATAAGACAAGGCCTGCCCTCAAGAAGCTTTCATTCTACTAAGGCAAAACGTTATGTACAGGAAGTAAACATGTAGTTGATCAAAAGCAAATAAAAATGGGGGTGGCGAAGGCAGTAGTAGTTGGGAGAATCAGCAAAGGGCCCATGAAGGGGATGGCATTGGGGGTGAGCCTTGGCCAGAACTAGAATCCTAAGAGGAAAAACAATTCGGGAATCCAGTGGTCTAATGAAAGAACTATAGAATGTCAGCCTTTGTATAGAACTCAGAGTCCAGCTTCTCAGCTTACAAAAGATATTGAGATCTCAACATAATATTGGAGATCCAAAAGGACACTAGGACACCAGCACCCATGGATTCTGCATCGAGATCTGTCTCCACATCTAATTTTAAATCAAGCATTCTCTAAGAGAAAAAAAAAAACTCTTGTGAAAAAAATGCACTCTGCCAGAGTTAGAATTTAGAAAACGCATACATTGGAGAGAGATTAGAGAATTAGAGCTACCCTAGAGAATACTGGCTTTGAAGACAGAGTCTCTACTCAGGTTTCATGGGTGATACTCATTAGTATCTGGGTGACCTTGGGTAAGTAACTTAACAACTGCAGGGCTCACTTTCCTGATTTATAATATAAGATGCTTAACAGAAATGGCCTCTGTGGTTCCTCCAGTTCTGTTATTTCTAGTTACTTTAAAATGTAATTTGATGGAAAAAGAGACATGGCTGTACAGACAGGTGAATTCTCCCCAGCTTTTCAGCAATACACTTACTGTGTCAAATGAGGAGCATCTGAATGTGCCCCAGTGACTGCCTATGGGCTTGGGATGGTCAGATTATAGTCAAGGTTCCCAGAAGCAGCTAGAACCTCGGCCTCTGTCTAGTCCACTGGTACCTGCAAAAGAACATCCATTTGTAGAGCAACACATGTTTATGCCTTTTTTTAGTGACCAAATGGCTATATTGTCTAGTGGTACATTTGCTGAGCTTTTCACTTGAAGAATCATTTTCTTCCTCCCAGCTTTCAGCATACAGTTCCAAGGCTGGTGGGTGAAAAGGAACAGAACGTATTCCCGACTCTGAATGTGAGCCCACTCACCCTTTTACAGGGAAGAATCGGAACGTCCTAGGAGGAGCTATGAAAGGGGAGAGAGCATAGAAAGCTCCCCTAGGCTCTGGCTTCCCCACCTCCCAACCAGGCCGATTAACAATGACTTGCTCCATTTTGCTACCTCTTTTTGGGACAAGCCTTTGGGGAGGGCACCTCCCAGCCACCCTTCTTGCACAGATAACCTCAGTACAGTCTTCATTGGGCTTTATGCCATAGAGCCTGGCACAGGCATGCTCGAAGCTTGGTATCACCCTGCTGGCCATGGAGGGGAGCTGAACATGGACCTCAAGCCAAGCGGGTGTAGATACTTATAGATCAATCAGCCAGCCATACAATCCTTAAATCTACAAGTGAGTCCCATGGGATATACCTCAGTGGAAGGGAGGGTGGAGCTTTTTCTTTTCAGGACAGAAAACATTTATTTGTTTTGCCAAATCAATATGCATCCTGGAATTCATTCAAAAGTGTAAAGTCACACAATCAAACCATCAACATGTGTCAAGTTCCTACTTAGTGTGTCAGTCACTCTGCTAATCATTGGGGCTTAAAGAGAGGAAAAAGACAATCCTCGCCCTCAAGAAGCTCACAGTCTAAGGCGGGGGGACACACAACCAACAAACACATCTATCTGAGTAGTTATATACACACAGGAGGAAAAGGAAATAATGAACAGGGGAAAGACTTCCTGGGAAAGATGAATTTGTCATTGGGTCTTAAAGAAAGCCGGAGAAGCTAAGCGGGAGAAGATGAGGAGAAAGAACATTCCAGGCCTGGAGGATAGCCAGAGAAAGTGCCCAGAGTCAGGAGTGGAGAACTGGAACAGAACCTCATCAAAGAATATGTATCAGGGAGTAATGTGTGAGAAGACTGGTTATGACAGGCTTTGAATGCCCAACACAGCATTTTGTATTTGAAACCTGGAGGTGACAGGGAGCCACTGGTGTTGAGTGATTGAGCTTGGGGGGCGGGGGTGACATGGTAAGACCTGCATTTTAAGAAAATCATTTTGGAAGCGAAATGGAGAATGGATTGGATTGTGGGGAAGATTTGAGGCAGGCAGACCCAAAAGCTGGCTAACAGTAAGTCAATCAATCAACTGATCGAAATAATATCTATTAAGTACTCTCATGTGCCAGGCACTGTGTTAAGCTATTACAGTAGCAAAGGTATGAGGCAACAATGACCTGTACCAGAGTGGCAGCAGTGTAAAAGGAGGAGAGAAGAGGATGTATATAAAAGATGTTGTGAAGCTGATGTTGACAGGTCTTAGTAATAGATTGAATGAAGAGAGAGAGAGAGAGAGAGAGAGAGAGAAAGAGAATGACTTAAGTTGTGAGCCTGATGGTCACGTTACCTTTATAGTCATGGGGAATCAATTGTCTGCCCCAATGGATCTGATTGTTCTTCCCTTTTTAAGTTGATTTCAATGCACTTAAGTGCATTGAAATTTCCTCTCTCCAACCTCTTTACCCTTCTGGTGTATTGTTATTCTTCCCTGTTCCCTGGACTGGTGGGGAAGGAAGCAACCATAGGAAGGGAGAGGGTGGAGGGGGGCTAGCTTAAAAAGACCCTAAAAAAGAATAAGAGGGGAATAAGAAGGGAGAGGGGAGAAAGGGAAGTAAAGGGAGGGGATCAGGGGAACTGATAAAAAACAAAACACTGGTATAGAAGGAAATAGTGAAAGAAGAAAGGGCAGGACAAGGAGAGAGAATAAAAATGTCTGGAAATACACAGTTGATAATTATAACTCTGAATGTGAATGGGATGAACTCGCCCATAAAATGGAAGCAAATAGCAGAGTGGATTAGAAACCAAAAGCCTACCATATGTTGTCCACAAGAAACACACATGAGACAGGCAGACATACATAGAATAAAAATGAAAGGATGGAGCAAAATCTATTGGGCTTCAACTGAGAAAAAGAAGGCAGGAGTTGCAATCAAGATTTCTGACAGAGCCAAAGTAAACATAGATCTGGTTAAAACAGTGGTTCCCAAACTTTTTTGGCCTACCGACCCCTTTCCAGAAAAAATATTACTTAACGCCCCCTGGAAATTATGAAACTATTTATTGAACTCAGAATAGAATGTAATTCAAAAAATGTTTGGCCATCACCACACCCTGGATTGCTGCAGCACCCACCAGGGGGCAGTAGCTCCCACTTTGGGAATCACTGTGTTAAAAGATATAGGGAAGGTAATTACATCCTAATAAAAGGCAATATGAACAATGAAGAAATATCAGTACTCAACATTTATGCACCAAATGGTATAGCATCCAGATTTCTAAAGGAGAAGCGAGTAGAGCTCAAGAATGAAATAGATAGCAAAACTATAGTAGTGGGGACCTCAACCTTCCCCCATCAGATCTAGATAAATCAAACCAAAAATAAATAAGAAAGAGATAAGAGAGGTGAATGAAATCCTAGCAAAATTAGAGTCAATAGATATATGGAGAAAAATAAATAGGGACAAAAAGGAATATACTTTCTTTTCACTCACAAAGATAGACCATGTATTAAGGCATAGAAACATGGCAAACAAATGCAAAAAAGCAGAAATAATAAATGCAACTTTATCAGATCATAATGCAATAAAACAGTTATTAGTAAGACTACATGGAGAGGCAAAGCAAAAACTAATTGGAAATTAAATAATATGATTCTGCAAAATAAGTTAGTGAAAGAACAAATCATAGAAACAATTAATAATTTCATTGAAGACAATGACAATGATGGGACATCTTACAAAAACCTATGGGATGCAGCCAAAGCAGTTCTAAGGGGAAATTTTATATCACTGAGTGTATATATTAACATATTAGGGAGGGCAAAAATTAATGAATTGGGCATGCAACTTAAAAAACTAGAAAATGAACAAATTAAAAATCCCCAGATGAAAACAAAATTAGATATACTAAAAATCAAAGGAGAAATTAATAGAATCAAAAGTAAGAGAACTATTGAATTAATAAATAAGAATAGAAGCTGATATTTTGAAAAATCAGATAAAATAGATAAAGTACTGGTAAATCTAATAAAAAAAGGGAAGGAAGAAAACCAAATTAACAGTATCAAAGATGAAAAGGGTGACCTCACCTCTAATAAAGAGGAAATCAAGGCAATCATTAAAAACTATTTTGCCCAATTATATGGCAATAAATATAGCAATCTAGGTGATATGGATGAATATTTACAAAAATATAAATTTCCTGGATTAAGAGCAGAAGAAATAGAATACTTAAATGATCCTATACCAAAAAAGAAATTGAACAAGCCATCAAAGGATTCCCTAAGAGAAAATCCCCAGGGCCTGATGGATTCACAAGTGAATTCTATCAAACATTCAAAGAACAGCTAATCCCAATACTATACTTTATATAATTTATAAAATTATTTGACATAATAAGCAAAGAAGGAGTCCTACCAAATTCCTTTTATGACACTAATATGGTACTGATTCCAAAGCCAGGCAGACCAAAAACAGAGAAAGAACAATACAGACCAATCTCCCTAACGAACATAGATGCAAAAATCTTAAATAGAGTACTAGCAAAGAGACTCCAGCAAGTAATTAAGAAGATCATCCACCATGATCAGGTGGGATTTTTACCAGGAATGCAAGGATGTGTCAACATTAGGGAAGCCATCCACATAATTGATCATATCAACAACCAAACCAATAAAAATCACATGTTATCTCAATAGATGCTGAAAAAGCCTTTGACAAAATACAACACCCATTCCTATTGAAAACACTAGAAAGTATAGGAATAGAAGGACTTTTTCTAAGAATAATAAACAGTATATATCTAAAACCATCAACAAGCATCATATGCAATGGGGATAAAATAGAAGCCTTCCTAATTAGATCAGGAGTAAAACAAGGATGCCTATGATCACCTCTATTGTTTAACATTGTATTAGAAACACTAGCAGTAGCAGTTAGAGAGGAAAAAGAAATCGAAGGTATTAAAATAGGCAATGAGGAGACTAAGCTACCACTCTTTGCAGATGATATGATGGTCTACTTAAAAAATCCTAGAGAATCAACTAAAAAGCTAATAGAAATAATCAACAACTTTAGCAAAGTTGCAGGATACAAAATAAATGCACATAAATCATCAGCATTTCTATATATTTCCAACACATCACAGCAGCAAGAGGTAGAAAGAGAAACACCATTTAAAATCACCCTAGATGATATAGAATACTTAGGAATCTATCTACCAAAACAAAAACAGGAATTTTATGAACACAACTACAAAGCACTTTCCACACAATTAAAACTAGATCTAAACAATTGGAAAAACATTGATTGCTCATGGGTAGGATGAGCTAACATAATAAAAATGATCATTCTACCCAAATTAATTTACTTATTTAGTGGCATACCTATCAAACTACCAAGAAACTTTTTTACAGAATTGGAAAAAAAAAACTTTAACAAAGTTCATTTGGAAGAACAAAAGATCAAGAATTTCAAGGGAAATATGAAAAAAAAATCATGAGGGAAGATGGCCTAGCAGTACCGGATATTAAACTATACTATAAAG
Organism: Gracilinanus agilis; assembly: GCF_016433145.1. Taxonomy (NCBI): domain Eukaryota; kingdom Metazoa; phylum Chordata; class Mammalia; order Didelphimorphia; family Didelphidae; genus Gracilinanus; species Gracilinanus agilis. Next base: position 8,022,576 of record NC_058133.1, on the reverse strand, counting down.
CAGTGGTCATCAAAACAATATGGTACTGGCTAAGAGACAGAAGGGAGGATCAGTGTAATAGACTTGGGGAAAGTGATGTCAGCAAGACAATACATGATAAACCAAAAGAGCCCAACTTTTGGGACAAAAATCCACTATTTGACAAAAACTGCTGGAAAATTTGGAAAACAATATGGGAGAAATTAGGTTTAGGTTAACATCTCACACCCCACACCAAGATAAATTCAGAATGGGTGAATGACTTGAATATAAAGAAGAAAACTATAAGAAAATTAGGCGAACACAGAATAGTATACTTGTCAGATCTCTGGGAAAGGAAAGATTTTAAAACCAAGAGAGAGTTAGAAAAAATTACAAAATATAAAATAAATAATTTTTATTACATTAAATTAAAAAGTTTTTGTACAAACAAACAAATGCAACCAAAATCAGAAGGGAAACAAAAACTGGGAAAAAATCTTAATAACAAAAACTCTGACAGAAGTCTAATTACTCAAATATACAAGTTGCTAAATGAATTGTACAAAAAATCAAGCCATTCTCCAGTTGATAAATGGGCAAGGGACACAAATAGGCAATTTTCAGATAAAGAAATCAAAAGTATCAATAAGCACATGAGAAAATGTTCTAAATCTCTAATAATTAGAGAAATGCAAATCAAAACAACTCTGAGATATCACCTCACACCTAGTAGATTTGCTAAAATGAGTGTAGAGGAAAGTAATGAATGTTGGAGGGGATGTGGCCAAATTGGGACATTAATGCATTGCTGGTGGAGTTGTGAACTGATCTAACCATTCTGGATGGCAATTTGGAACTATGCTCAAAGGACTATAAAAGATTGCCTGCCCTTTGATCCAGCCATACCATTGTTGGGTTTGTACCCCAAAGAAATCATAGATAAACAGACTTAAATGAAAATATTTATAGCCGTGCTTTTTGTGGTGGCAAAAAACTGGAAACTGAGGGGATGCCCTTCAATTGGGGAATGGCTGAACAAACTGTGGTATATGCTGGTCATGGAATACTTCTGTGCTCAAAAGAATAATAAACTGGAGGAATTCCATGTGAACTGGAATGACTTCCAGGAATTAATGCAGAGTGAAAGGAGCAGAACCAGGAGAACATTTTACACAGAGACTGATACACTGTGGTAAAATTGAATGTAATGGACTTCTGTACTAGCAGCAATGCAGTGACCTAGGACAATTCTGAGGGACTTATGGAAAAGAACGCTCTCCACATTTCAGAGGAAGAACTACAGGAGTGGAAACACAGAAGAAAAAGAACTGCTTGAACACATGGATTGATGCAGACAGGATTAGGATGTAGACTCTTAATGACCACCCTAGAACAATTATCAATAATATGGAAATTGATCTTGATCTATGACACAGGAAAAAACCAGTGGAAATGTGCTTCAGCTATTGGGGGGTTGGGGTTGGGGGAGAGAGAGCAAGAACATGAATTATGTAACCATGGAAAAAATTTTTCTAAAAAATTTTTAAAAAATAAATTAAAAAATACAGTCATGGGGAAGTTAAAGAGTGAGTAGGGGGAAGGTTTAGGGGAAAATATCATTAGATCTCTTTGGGGCATGTTGAGTTGAAGCTGTCTAATGAGCATCAAGTTCAAGATGTCTGAAAGCAGTTAGAGATGCAAGATTGGAGGTAAGAAGAGGTTGGGAAAGGATAGGTACATGTTGGAGAATCATCAGCTTCGAGATAGTACTTAAGTTCATGGGTGCCAATGGGATCACCAAGGACAGTAGCATAGGAGAAAAGAAGAGGACCCAGGACAGAACTCTTTCAGACATGTAGTATTAGAGAGCAAAATCTGGGTGACCTAGCAAAAATACTGAGAAGCAGCAGTCATATAGGCAGGAGAAGAACTGGGAGAGAGTTCTTAGAGAGAAAAGAATGTCAAGAAGGAGAGAGTGATCAACAGCATCAAAGGCTGCAGAGATGTCAAGGAGAATGAAGACAGAAAAGACCATTGGATTTGGCAACTAAAACATCATCGGTAACTTTGGAGAGAGCAATCTGGGGGGAATGATGAGGTCAGAAGCCAGATTGAAAGGAGTTAAGAGGAAGAGGGGAGAGAAAGTGGAAATACCTGTGGAAGACAGTCTTTTCCAGGAGTTTAACTGAAAAAGGCAGAAGAAATATGTGCCTAGAGATAGCAGGGATGCAAAGATCAAGTGAGAGTTTTTTCAGGATTGGAGAGACACTGGCATGTTTGCATAAGCCAGCGGACAGGCAGAGATTGAAAATAAGTGAAAGAATGGGATGGGAGAAGGGGAAATCTGTTGGAGGAGATGGATTGGAATGGGATCACTTGAACAAGTAGAGGGGTCAGACCACGTCATCAGGTGAGAGGGAATGACAGACAGACAAACAGAGAGAACGTCAAAGCCATAAAAGGCCATCGAGGCTGACCAGTTCAACCTGTACCTGAACAAGAAATCTTGAATAATAGTCCTAAGTGTCCATTAAGCCTGGGTTCCAAGTCCCCCAATAAGGGCCAGTTTGGTAACTTGTAGCAAATCAATCAACACAAGCGCTTATTAAGCACCTACTGCATATCAGGTACTAAGCTGCTAGAATGGGGATGAACAAGGCAAAAGTAAAGTAAATAAATAATTCCTGACCCTAAGGATCTTACATTCTCCAGGAGGAGACAATATGTATTTCTCTAGATATTTCCAAGGTAATTTTTTGAAGGAGGGCACCAGCCACTTGTTAGACTTGACTGATCAGCTGAATAAATGAAGGAGAGTTTCTGAAGTCCTTATTATGTGTCGATCACTGTGCTAAGAACTGGGGTTACAACTTCAGAAGCAAAGATGATCCCGGCCTCAAGGGACTCACGTGGAGTAGAGGGAGACAACCTACAGATAGGAGAGTACTAGCCAAGGAGGAAGAGACCTTTGCTAAGTCACAGGGATGGGATGGTGAGTGGGGCAGTGGAACAGACCCTTTCAGGAACGATGGGAGGATTGATTTGAAAAGTGTCTTTGGGAAAGGAGTTGGATGTGGAAGTTGGGCCGTGGAGGGTAAATGCTCCCCAGAAAAGGGCTTATAAGAGAACAGCAGAGGAGTAAAATCAAGTATGTCTGGAGCCTGGCTGGACATAGTGAGCCACACTGGCCGCCAGAACAATGGGCCCCAAAGCATTAAATTTTCCAGGGCACAGCTGGCCAAAAGATGGCCAGGTTTCCAAAGAGATCAGGAAGGGCAAAGTGGGTAAAGTCCTGGACTAGTTTCTAATCTCTCCTCTCCCGTTTTCTAACTTGGATGGGACAACCTAACAACAATAATTATGATGTTGATGATGATGTTAGCTAGCCCTAATAGTGTCTAATTTGGACAAAGTTACTTGATCTTGGCTTTTGTATCTGTAAAATGGACATAATATTTGTACAGCATCCATCTAGGGTTCTTGCAAAACTCAAACAAGGATTATGTCAACAGTTTAGGGAGAGGGAAGAAGGAAACAAGCATCTACTTGATGCCCACTATATGCCAGGGACTATGTGAAACATCTTATAAATATCTCATTTTGATCTTCATAATAACTCTGTGATGTAGATGGTTTTTATCCTCATTTTAAAGTTGAGGAAACTGAGGCAAACTGGGATGAAGTGACTTTCCCAGGGTCACACAGCTTGTAAATATCTAAGACCAGATAGATTTGTGTCTTCCTGACTCCAGGCCAAATGCCCTATCCACTGCCACCACTGAGTTTTGCACACTTTAAAGAGCTCTAGCTGTCCCTCCTTAGTTTTATTTCCCCCCAAAATAATTTCTCCCTCTTTTGGACAGCTCTGATTATTAGGAATTTTTTTTTCTTTACTTCAAGGTTATATTTGCCTCTTTGTCACTTCCACTCCTCATTCTGCCCTTCGAAGTCAAGGCAAACAAATCTAATCTTGCTTCCCTGCAATCACTCTTGAGCTAGATAAAAGCAGTTATGTCTTCCCTTGCCCAGCATAGCCAACCCCCATTCCTTCGTCTATTCCAATGGGATGTGCCCAAGGCCTTTCGTCATCCTGCATTTGCTAATGAGACTAATAAAGAATTAATACAAGAGAATATTGGGCTTGGGTACAGCGAGTGATTAATCTACCAATTTAAAAATTCCTGCATGCCCTGCCTTAAAACTGTCTATTTTAGTAGCAATTGGGTTCATTCAGCCAATAAGCATTTATTAAACACCGTCCATGCGGAAGAGCACCAAAGAAAGACACTACCGTCATGGGATATACATTTTTCTAAGAGGAAACAAAATGTATGATGTGGGTGGGGCAGCTAAGAGAATCAGTGGACTTAGAGTCGAGGTTCAAATCTGACCTCAGCCACTTCCTGGCTGTGTGACCCTGGGCAAGTCACTTAATCCCCATGGCCAGACTCATCCCACTCTTCTGCCTTGAAAGGTAAGGGTTTACAAAACGTATGCTTGTTAGTAAATACTAAATAGTAAATGAATGAACAGTAAGCACAGAGTAACTTTTTGGGAGTGTGGGGTTGAGTACACCAGCTTCTGGGAGGGGGATCAGGAGAAGCTTCGTTCAGAGGAAATACTTGAGCAAAGCTTTAAAGGGAGCTCAGGATTTGAAGAGGTGAAGAGAAGGAAGGAAGGAAGGAAGGAAGGAAGGAAGGAAGGAAGGAAGGAAAGGAGGAAGGAAGGAAAGAAGGAAGGAAGGAAAGAAGGAAGGAAGGAAAGAAGGAAGGAAGGAAGGAAAGAAGGAAGGAAGGAAGGAACATTTCAGTGTTTAGTATTTGCTAAATACCATTCTAAACACTCTTTAAAATAAAAGTTAAGAATTCAAGCATTTCCTCCTCTCAGGAAGCTCCCCAGGCTGAGAGAATACAGGCTGTACAAAGACAAGAGATAAAGTGTTGGGGAAGAAGATGAACAACTTTAGCCTTGGAGTAATCATTGTGATGAAGACGATGATGAAGAGAACTAGCACTCAGATGGGGCTTCATAGTGGGTAAAGGATTTTACAAATAGTATCTCATTCTGTCTTCACAAAAACTACGGGAAACGTACGGTCATTTTCAGTCATGCTCAAGTCATCGTGACCCCATTGGGGATTTTCTTGGCAAAGATACTGGCATGGTTTGTCATTGCCTTCTCCAACTCACTTTCCAGAGGAGGAAACTGAGGCAAACAGAGTGAGGCAGAACATGTGGCCAGCAACCAAGGTTGTTGTGAAGTGTTCCAATTCAGTTCAGCAGGTCTTTCTCAAGGGTCTCCTGTGTGCCAAGCATTGTGCTCAATTCTGGGGCTACAAGGACAAAAAGGAAACCACCGGTGTGCTTGGCAGCTACCTCCCTGCTGGCCAGCTCGGCATCGTGCCAACTAAATCCAAAGTCCATACACATCCATTCCATGGGGGAGAAACACCAAGTAAGTGGAGGAGAGGGCCACTGAGCGTGCCCTTGAAAGGCTCGAGGGTCTCCAAGAGACAGATGGGGCTTTCAAGGGGAATAAAATTGGGCTCCACTCCAGAGTGGCCCGACTGTTCAACATCTTCCCCCCATGGGAGTGTCTTGTCATCCCACTATTATGACGCAGTTGGCTGTCAGCTTCTCAAACCCAAGCAATGCAGCGTCTTTTGGCTGTGAACCTGTGACTCCTGGCAGCCAATTATTTCCTTGCCATGGGAAGTGCTCTCCCCGCCACCATGCTAGCTGCTGCTTAATCCAGGAATTCCGTTCTTTCTTCAGACCCAAATGACAGAAGCCAAGTTGGACTCTGGTGGGAACATTGCACTGGAGTGAGTGCTGGAACCTCACTGAAACCTCAGTGGAATTCTCCCTGCCATGGAGCTTCCCACCGCGAGGCCTGGATACGCGACGATCTGACATGAGCAAAAGTCAGCAAAGAAGCCCAGAATATCATCTTGGAAATGGCAGCTAGATGAGAGATTAGAGAAACTGGCATGAACGGAGGGCCGAGGTGGGGAGAGACGGAAAGGATAAAGGAAATAAATCTTGATTTTGAAAAGCATCTCCCAGGACGGCGAAGCTGTGATGTTCCAAACGTCGTAGTCCCTGTTGTTTGGAGAAATTTAAAACGTCTCCCTGAATTACTCTGGGCTCCACAAGAACTGGCAAATGTCTGCATAAACCCCAAACCTCACAGATCTAAGAAAGGAGACAAACTAGGAAGGGAGGCAGAGAGAAAAGGATGCTTGATTTTGGAGTTACGGGATATGGGTTCAAATCTTTGCTTTGCCATTAGTTGACTGTGTGGTCTTAATAAGTCGTTAGGGTGGGAGAGAGTATGAAGGACCTCCAAAGGCCCTTCATACTCTCGATCTCCAATCCCAGGTAGAGCGAGATTGTTTTTCTGCCCTAAAGCATGTCCTTAGATTATTTCTAGTGTGTGCTGGGAAACAAATGCCGAGCCTGGCTGCAGTGACTTCCAATTCTCCCCTCACAGAGGGGGCCAGTTGAGTACCATTTGAGGAGAGGGCACGAGAAGGCTGTCCGTCTTGGACTCGTCTCCTCTAAACCGAGGGAAGCAAACACGTTCCTTGGTCGTGAGGGTCTTCCACAGCAGCTACTCGCAAGGCGGACCTCATTAGAAACCAATGACGTTTATTCGTGACATTGTCATCTTGGGGCTGGGAAGCATCTGTGCTTGGCGCAGACGAGACCTTGGAGCTGTCCATGCCAGGAAGGGCCCCCCCAGATCCGCAGGGATTCCTGCTCCCAAGCTAGTCCCACTCTTTCACTCCCCACATCAGGCAGCTGAGGAAAGTGAAGCCCAAAGCAATAGACAAGCGTTTCTGACGAGTAGCTCCTCTCTTCCGGCACTGGACTAGGCTCTGGGGTGGGAAAGCCAAGACTGAAATGGGAGCTTGCGTTGGTCTTGGGGGGCAGACAGGGACTGCTGCGTGGACCCGTAGAGGGAGAGGAAAGACCCTTTGGAGGCCCACGGCGGGTCCTGGAGGACAGGGCAGTGCTGCGCTGTGCGCTCAGAGCTTCTGTTCCAGAGCTCGTGTTCTCTCCGGGGCTGGGAATCCCACACCAGGAAGGAGGCTCCAGGGGTTGACCCAGCCAGTTTTGTACCTCTCCAAAGACCTTTCTAAGACGTCTTTGCTTCAACTCCTCCTGGACCCGTTACCTCATCACTTCCTATTGGAATCCGTCCCATTTGCAGAGCTTCTTCTTTCTACTAAACTCCTCATAGTATCTGCCCGCTGGTCTCAGTTTTGTCCTTTGTAGCCAAACAAAATAAACACGAATTCTTCTTCCACATTAAAACCCTACACAGGAGGCAGCTAGCGGGCCCAGTGAATGGAGAGCCAGGCCTAGAGATGGGAAGTCCTAGGTTCGAATCTGGCCTCAGACACTTCCCAGCTGTGTGACCCTGGGCAAGTCACTTGACCCCCATTGCCTAGCCTTGCAACCAATACACACTAAAGATTCTAATATGAAAGGTAAGGGTTAAAAAAAAAAACAACCTCTACATACTCTCCTTAGAGAGATGATAAAATCATAGGAGAATCCAGTGAGATGATGTGTGAGTTCAAACACTTTGTAGAGGTTCACGGCTATAGAAATAGTGACAAAGGGGGCAGCTGGGTAGCTCAGTGGATTGAGAGCTGGGCCTAGAGATGGGAGGTCCTAGGTTTGAATCTGGCCTCAGACACTTCCCAGCTGTGTGACCCTGGGCAAGTCACTTGACCCCCATTGCCTAGCCCTGTAACAAATAAAATTAATATAGAAGTATATATATAAAAGATATTAGGGTTAAAAAAAAAGAAATAGCAACAAGTTACATGTCGCACCCAGGAACACGTCAGTTTTCTTTTCTCCAGGTCAGAAGGTGGTTCCGTGGTCAGATCCTCCTTTTTTAGGGTAGAACAGTCCAAACCCAATGAATGGAACTAACAGGATTGACTTACAGAATCAGTACGTCAGTGCCGTAAGCTAGGCATGAACTGCCTGCTTTGTTCTTCCAGGGAGAGAACAGTTCGAGATCAGACCTAGAGGGAATGGCCTGGACTGAGCCCCAGAAAAGGTAGAGGCCAGAGGTCAAGAGTGGGCAAGGAAGGCATCGCAACGAACAGTTTTCTTTCCTCAGTCAACCCTGCGAGATATGCAGGACAAATAAAATCATTCCCATTTTGCTGATGAGAAAACCAAAGCTCACACAGGTTAGATGACTTCTCCAGGGTCACACAGCTGCTCTGTTTGAGTTGTGACTCCCAGCTCTTTTTCAGTACATCAGCCCAAAGCAATGTGCAGACAAGCTCTTGTGCAGGAAGAGTTGTGAGGAAATGCTTTGGCAGTCGTGGAGTCCTCTGTGAGTGTGGGATGATGATGGTGATGATGATGATGGTGATGATGGTGATGATGATGGTGATGATGATGATGATGGTGGTGATGATGATGATGGTGATGATGATGATGATGGTGATGATGATGGTGCTGCTGATGATGATGGTGATGATGATGGTGCTGATGATGATAATGATGGTGATGATGGTGATGATGGTGATGGTGATGATGGTGATGGTGATGATGATGATGATGGTGATGATGGTGATGGTGATGATGATGATGATGGTGATGATGGTGATGGTGATGATGGTGATGGTGATGATGATGGTGATGATGATGATGATGATAATGATGGTGATGATAATGATGGTGATGATGGTGATGGTGGTGATGGTGATGATGATGATGATGATGGTGGTGGTGATGACGACATCATCAGACATTCACAGAGTGAGTGGGTGCTTCAAGGTTAGCCAGGTGTCTCACATGTGTCAGACTGTTTCATCTTCAGAACAACCCTACAAAGTAGATGCTATTATTATCCCCATTTTGCAGATTTGTCAAGGTACAGGGATTGCTGCCACCAAAAATAACTTCTCAGATGGTCCCTTGGGGCCCTCCGATTTCTGAGGCTTCTGACCTTGCCGGGCTGCCTGGCTATGGACGGCCTGCATGTTGATGCCCTTCTCTAAGGTCCTAACTTGGCCTTAAGGAGCCACACAAATCTTGCTTGGGAGCTGGGAAATGGGAGTCTTACTGAAAACTCTCTTCTTGCCTCCTGGGCCAGCTGCGTCTAAAGGAGCCATTTGGATGCCATCTCACAAATAGGCCGTACTACGAGCATTGAATGAATAACTAGGGGTTTTTTAAGTGAAGCTGTTTATTAGTTTTAATCACTTGCATCTGTGAAATGGGTGCATTTTCCCAGACTCAGTACTCTGACTGTAGAGTGAGGACCAGCTTCTCTAGGATCTGAGAGTGTCACCCCAAGCAGGAGAAGGATAGACACAGCACGCTCTAGAAGGGTGGGCAGCATCTGGGTTTAGATCTGAAGGCTGGCTCAGACACTTCCCAGCTTGGGGTCTTGGATGACTCCCACAACCCTATGGCCGGCAGATCCCCATTCTTTAAAAAGAAAAGGCAGTGTACTTCTTCATGCAGATATGTGAAGGTAGACTGGCTGGCTCCCTATCTACTGGGCCACACCGCCTGCCTCTTTCTCTCTGCCTCTGTCTCTTGGTCTCTCACTCTTTATCTGTCTCTATCTGTCTCTCTTTGTCTCTCTGTCTGAGACTCACTTTATAAATGTATATAGTGTTTGATATTATTATCACATGTTCATTCCTCACAACTCTGCATGCACAATGGTTTGTGCAGTACACAGTGTGCATTTCCCTGGTATGATGTGCTGAAAAAGAACATGGGGCTTGGCTGAAGTCACAGCTCTCAAATGGATTAGCTGTGTGACCCTGGAGAAGTCATGTAGCCTTGATGAGTTTCAGTTTCCTCATCAGCAAAATGGGAATAAATAATTATGTGTATATAACTACGTGTGTATATGTATAGAGACTGAGGGACAGAGAGATGGGGGGTGGGGGAGAGAGGGAAAGAGAGAGAGAGAGAGAGAGAGAGAGAGGGGAAGGGAAAAGGAGAGGGATGGAGAGAGGGAGAAAAGAGAGACAGAGAGAGGAGACAGGGAGAGAGAAAGGGGGGGAAGAATGAGAGAGAGAGGAGAGAGAGAGAGACAGAGAGAGAGAGAGAGACAGAGACAGAGAGAGAGAGAGAGAGACAGAGACAGAGACAGAGAGAGGAGAGAGACAGAGACAGAGAGAGAGAGACAGAGAGAGAGAGAGACAGAGAGAGAGAGAGAGAGAGAGAGAGACAGACAGACAGACAGACAGACAGACAGACAGAGAGAGAGAGAGACAGACAGACAGACAGACAGAGAGAGAGAGAGCCCTGAACAGCTAGCACGTCATCATCGGATGGATTGCTTGGTTGGTTTCTTTTACATAAACAAGTCTTTTGGACGAACACTAGAGCTGCGATCCTCTGCGCTGGCATGTCAGGAGGCTACAAACATGCCGTCTTCTCTTCCGGAGGTCAGATGATCATCCCTGAAGCATATCTGGGTGTTGGACACAAATCAATCCCAAGCGATGTAAAGACCTCCAAGTGACTGATCCTCAGGCCGCCTGAAAGGCCACATCAGTCTGTACAACTAAGCTCTGATACTCTATTAAAACCTCAGGAAAATCATTGAATCCATTGTGGAAAGTGCCAAGGGCTGAGTTGAAGGAGGAAAGTCGAAGAAGAACAACTCAGCATAAATCACTTGCTGACGGCTTCAGTCTGGGCTCTTGGAGTGTAATGGAAAGAGGGGAGGGACGAGGTGGAGGAGGAATCCGACCTTTGTTGGGTGCTTCCTTTGTGCTGGGCACAGTATAAAGTGCTTTATGAATAGTGTCTCCTTTGATCCTTACAGCAATCCTGGCAAGAAAGTATTGTTATTAGCTCCATTTGATAGTTGAGAAAATGGAGACAGACATAAGTTATATGACAGGCCCAGGGTCACACTGCTAGGCAGGATTAGAACTCAGGTCTTTCTAACTGTAGTCAGTCTACTCCCGACCTGACCAAGAGCACAAGATCTGGACAGAAAGGACCTGGATTCAAATCTTGACTACCACTTATTTACGCTCGTGACCCTGCCCAGATCCCTTCTCCTTTCTCATCCCAGTTTCCCCGTCTTTAAGCCGAGGGCTCCCTCCTAGCTCCAAGTCTGTGACCTAATCATCTTTTATTGTCACAGACCAAGGATGGCAAAGGCCTCCTTAGAGCTGACCATATTCTCACTTTAAAAAGCCCCAACACTCAGCTGAGTGACCCTGGGCAAGTCACTTAGCCCCCATTGCCTAAACATTACCATTCTTCTGCCTTGGAATCAGTTTATAGTATTGACTCCAAGACGGAAGGTGAGGGTTTAAAAAAAAGAAAGAAAATAAAAAAATAAAAATAAAAATCCCCAACAAACAACTTGCCATGACTTCTTAAATATGTTTTTATTCACAAATGAATTAACGAATGAAATAGCATGTGTAAGTGCTCACCATGGCCAAGTCTCATACTAGCCTGGAGGGTACTAAAATGAGATCTCTGCCCTCAAAGAGCATCTGTCTACCTACCTCTCTTATTTATATAATTCGCATGTTCTATATAATAGAAATAGAATTATAATATTATAATGTTACATGTATACATATATGTATTAGAATATATTTATTCTAATACATTCCAGCAAGAGGAGACAACATCTGTAGGGATCTGGTGGCCCCAGAGAGAGCACTTTGGCTTGGAAGGTCACAGACGCGGTGGGTACATCCGATAGGGAAGAGGCATGCAGCGTCCTTTCCAGAAGCCATGAAAGGATGGATTTGGGTTTGGGCGCAGAACTCGTCCAGGTGGCTGGATTGAAAAATAAGAGGACTCTGGCTAGAGCCGCCAGCCTAACGTGCTGGGCCATAGGCAGAGAGAGCCCTTTGGGTCAGAGGGACAGCCGGAAGGGCCAAGGCCTCCAGGTCCAAAGGACAAGAGCCCTGAGCAGGTGAAAGCTGGGGAGGGAGGTGTGAGGATGTCTAGAGACTCTCCTACAGGAAATGGGATCTCCAAAAAGCAGAAGCTCTACCGGGAATGTCTTCCATTTAGGTGGCTCTTTAAGGCTGGCAAAGTCTGACTCTCCAATTAACCCTGTGAGGTTAGTCGCAGACATAGGATTATTTCTGTGTTTCAGAAAAGGAAACTGAGGCTCAGAAAGGAAGGTAGGAGTGGTAAGGGCAGGGCTCCGGCTCCGGCTCCCCGCCGCTGAGTCTCACCTCTTCTCCTCTGTGGCCCTGCCTGCACTCTGAGCCCAAGAAGAGCTTGAACGGGCCATTGGCCAGCATAATACAGGCGACAGCGAGCAGGGAGTTGAGCAACGTGACATTTGCCCAGTAATGGCTGAATCCTGGCATTTCAGGGTTGGAAAGGCCAGTGGGAGTCCTCTCATCCCACTACGACCCTCCCCTCACTACCCAGCTTGGCTGCGCAGCCTCTAGTGAAGGGCAGGGACTTCCATTCCTCTCATAGACAGACAAGGGTGTTTTCTAGAAAGATTTCTCTTGCTTTAAGCACGACTCTCTAGCCTCCCCCCGTTGCTTCCAGTCTTACCCTGGGAATAGAGAGGGAGTGAGCCCCTGTTGGAGCCAGGCACTGTGCTAAGTATTCTACATGTATCTTATTGGAGTCGCACAAAAATCTTGCAAAATATCATTCCCATTTTACAGGGGAAGAAACTGAGGCAGACAGAGATTAAGGAACTTGCCCAGGGTCACATAGCTAGTGTCTGAGGCTGAACTGAACTCAGGTCTTTCTGAGTCCAGGCCCAGGTTCTGGGGCCCCTCTAGGACTAAGCAGCACAAGTCTAATCTGCACAGTCCTCATCCCCCCAAAAGCCCTTCTGTCCAGTCCAGTCCTCCTGGTGTGATCTTGAAGCCGCTCCTCTCATATTGCCGATTGGGTTCTGCATGCATGTAGACATATATGTGGGGGGTATGTGTATGCCGACAATATCCAATGGACTGACTCTTACCTCTATGTGCTACGTATATGTACATATACATGCATGTACATATGTGAGCATATGAAAAATACACCGACATGAAGGGAGGGAGAGAGCGAGGAGGGGGGAGAAGAGGGAGAAAATCTCTTCTGCTGACTTTTCACTGAGTCTTCAAAACTAGGTTTTGATTTTTCTTTGGATGAAAAAAGGAAGAAGATCTGCTCTCGTTCTGTTTGAATTCGCATTTCCTTGACCTTTTCCCACTCTGCCTTGTGTCTAGACGAGATCTTCCTGGTCCTGGTAGCCGACTTTGGTGATACGTAGGGAAAAGAAGACCAAAGTCCTAGAAACTAACTCCTGTGAGCTGGGGGACATTCGTCTTTGGCCTCCCTCACCCATTTCCTTCCTGTCTGTTGGTCCTTTGGCTACCTGGGGTCCTCCCTGTGGGACACGAATGTGGCCCGGGGACCCCCAAATGCTTGAGGGAAGCCCACTTTGAAGGACTTGAGAGAGAGAGAGAGAGAGAGAGAGAGAGAGAGAGAGAGACAGAGAGAGAGACAGAGAGAGAGACAGAGAGAGAGACAGAGAGAGGAGAGACAGACAGACAGACAGACAGAGACAGAGAGAGAGCGAGAGAGAGACAGAGAGAGAGAGAGAGACAGAGAGAGACAGAGAGATAGAGAGACAGAGAGAGAGACAGAGACAGAGACAGAGAGAGAGAGAGAGAGAGAGAAAGATCAGGGAGGGAGGGAAAGACAGACAGACAGACAGACAGACAGACATTCCAAAGATCTGAAGAAAGGAGGCGAGTGCCAGGGAGATGGAAATGTGTTCCCTCCTGGCCTGGAGATGAGAAGGGAGAGAAGAGTTTTTTGGGTCTGGAATGAGCTGTGGAAGAGTAGGATGAGAGCAGGGAAGGGGAGAAGCCGGCCTGGGAAGGGAAAGCTGATTGGTTTCATTCCTGAAGGAAAACCATGAAAGTGCATTTGCAAAATCAGAAGGGCAGAGAGAAGGGGCAACCTCACGTTTTCTTTTCTCTTGCGTTGTGCCATCGCCCCTCCCAAGTAGGGAGTGAGTACCTTAAAACAGTGCTATTCAACTCAAAGAAAACGGGGGCCACTAAACAATTTCTAGGATCTCTGACTGCTGCCTATTGACATAGAAAACCACATATTCACATTGTTTATTGTAGTTCCATTTTTTTCAATATTTCCCCATTACCATTTTAACCTGGTTCGAGCCCTGCTGAGTACTACTGTGGGCCACTCGAAGCCTGTGTAAAAGACCATTTAACAAAGCTGGGCTCTCTTGTATCTCGCCCTCATTTAGGGTAAGATGAGTGCCTGGGAGTGATCACACCAGGGGGAGGACCAGAAACGAGCCATGCTGGCCCTCAAGGAAGGGAATGGTCCTATTAAAGGTAGAGAACAGGACCAAATCTCACCACCTGGGACAGAGTGACTCACATTAGTCCTTAGCAAACAGTCCTTTCATGAATGGCTATTTCCAGGAGCGAGGCAAAGCAGAAAAACAAACCCTGCCCTCTGCCCTCCCCCAAATCCTTAAAATGACAACTAAGACAAAACCGAAGAAGATGAAAAAGCGCGGCATTTAGTCAAGCAAAACTCTGTCTTAAGGGTTCTCTTTCAACGGGGTGTCTCCCATGAACATGTCAAAATGAAATGCCGGCACCTTGACAAATAGAACATCCATATTAGCTTCGATGACCCTCTAATTATTCATTTAACAAGAAGATTCACACAGAGTTATGCATCCGAGGGTATTTGTCAGGGTCATGGAGGATGCCCAGCACAGAATCCAAAGAAGGCAAATGGCTCAGATAAAAAGCAAATGCTTCCATTTGCAGAAGACATCTGGCTGATTCTGTCTGGCCCTTGAATATTAAGGAAGCGACTCCTTCTGCCTCAGATGCCACAGAATTCTTCACCATCGACGACAATCTCCGAATCCTCCAGATCATCATCATTTTCTTGTCTGATCGTCCATCTTCCTAGATCGAGGCTGTATAGAAAATAATAGGTGGTAGGTGGATAATCTGCCATGATGTCCACGAAGGCTAATGCATTAATATGTTGCTTTTCCCCACCCACACAGAGACCTTTTTAACAGGGACCTTCTGGAAACGAGTCCTTGTGCCAAAGGGAAGCTCGTCCCAATTCAGAGGCCACTGCAGACCAGTTTGCCAGAGTCAGGACCTTGACGGCATCTTCGACTCTCTCACCCACATCCTCCCCCAGCAGCCGATCTCAGTGTTTTTCTAGCCACACGCCATTTCCTCTGCGCTCCCCTTTCTCATCTTCTGTAGATGTCACCCAGTTCAGTGCGTCGTCACCTTCCGCCCAAGTCGCTGTCAGAACTTGCAGCTGGTTCGGGTGTCTCCCCACCAGCCCTAACAGTCCTCGCGGCTCCCAAAGGAAT
The DNA here is from genome assembly GCF_016433145.1 of Gracilinanus agilis. NCBI lineage: Eukaryota > Metazoa > Chordata > Mammalia > Didelphimorphia > Didelphidae > Gracilinanus > Gracilinanus agilis. Next base: position 8,007,237 of record NC_058133.1, on the reverse strand, counting down.
TTTCCTGAGCTGCAGATCGCACCATCCCCTACAGCGACTCCCGTTTGCCTATAGAATTCCATTTAAGTTCCTTTATTTGACTTTTAGAGATCTTTGCACCCTCCCTTACCTTTCCGTGTTTCTTCTCCATCATTCTCTTGAACACACGATCCATAATAATGGCTGGCATCCACACTCAGGATGGCCACCTCAGAAATCCTTCATCAGTGCTCGTTAACCAATCAGCCATGTCATCTGCCCACTCAGAGGGACACCTCAGACTCTCTGTGGTCCTCAGACAAGGACTGTGTCACCTCCAGGCTCCAGCCGCTCTTTCCAGCTCCGTTTCCTTGGCCCAGCCAGAGGAGTCTCCTTGCTCTTCCGAGTGCTTCATCTCTCATGTCTGTGATTTCATAGAAACCATTTCCCAAACGTGCTAGAATACACGAACGCCTCATTTCGACCTCAGCCTCAGCCTCCTATGGAAAACTCTTAGTACTGTGTCCCTTCTCCATCATACGGACCCCCTCCTTTTGGGTATAAATGTTGGATCTCTTTATCTTCTCCAGTAGACTATACGCTCCTAGAGGGCAGGAATTCTTCTGTTGATGAATTTGTTTCTCCACTACTTAGAGCAATATTTAGTCTATGTTGGGCCCTTAATATCTCTTATTGTACTCTATTGAATTTACCGGCGTGTTTTCCCCCTGGATCCATCTTCTCTCCTCTCCCTAATTTTGAAAAGTAAATACAAGATGTTTCCCTCTACCTAACACCCCCCAGTGGGCAGCCATTGGCAAAGGCAGCGGGAACAGAGGAAGAATACCTGCCTCTGATTATCTTTGTTTCTTTGAAGCTCAGATTAGCCTGTCAGCTCAGTTGGGTGTGTGTGTGTGTGTGTGTGTGTGTGTGTGTGTGTGTGTGTGTGTGTGTCCAAGTGAATACATGAATAGGATTTGATTTTTCCTTTTCAAAGGACTTTAGAAACCATTTTCAAAAATCCTCCAGTTGTTTCTGATGTGAGTTTGTCCATCGGAGGCGAAATCCCCAAGCCAGGCTCCAGTTCTTTCCCCAGGGCCCAGGCTCATCAGACAAAGTTATCATTGCTGTTTGAAGTACTAATTAGTTTAAAGAGAAGTCTCTGAATTCCTCCCCATTCCACAACAGCTCCAGGATCCAAACTGTCTGATTTTCTTTTTAAACTTCAGCATGTACTTTTTCTTCCCTTCAAAATGCAAGTTTATTTTCTCTGGGAAGTCTTAAGGATGTATGAAATTAGCATCTGCTTTTCAACCCAATTCTTATCACTTAGGTGGTAGAAATTGTTTGCTCTTAGAGAATGATATCGAGGGAACTCTGAACTTTGTACCTGTTTCTTGCTCCCAGGTGGGTCCTCGGGAAGTCATTTAATCTCTCTGGATCTTAGTTTTATCATCTATAAAATAAGGGGTCCAGGCTAGATGGCCTTGAAGGTCACTTTCACTTCACATCCAGGATCTCGTCAAATTTATCCATTTACAAAACCCTTTTTTAAAAAACAAGAACAATACAAATCTTCATCATTTTTATGCTTTGAAGGATGCATTCTGCATTGGATCATTTTGGAAGCATTTATTTCATTGTTTTGAACTTCCCCCTCAAATAATAATCCCATTGTTGTTGCTTCAACCCAGTGGACCCAAAGAAGAATGGGAAATCCAAATAAATGCATAAGACAAGATTCAGAGGGGGAAAAAAATCACTTTTCTGGCATAAATATTAACTGAAATCTCTAGAATTTTTTCCCTTGCACTCAACTCAGTATTTTTATATAAAATTTGGAATTTAAGTGTTTCCATGTTTATCTGACTTCCACAGAAACCTTTGTATCCGTGAGTCAGGTATTTCTGGGATGAGACGGAAGCAAATTTGCTCAGGTCACATATCTGCGTAAATTTCAGCACTTAGCACAGTGTCTGGCACATAGTAGGTGCTTAATAAATGTTTATTGATCGAAATCAAAACCAAGTCTTCCTGACTCCAATTCCCTCTCTCTGGATCAGGAGGCTGGTCTCTCAGTCATTATTCTAGGTTGGGGAGAGCCAAAGACAAAAAAACCAAACATGAAATCCCAACATAATCCCTTATGAGGAATTAAAAACACTTCTCAGTATCCCTGACCCTACATAGAATGTGAGCTCAAAAATATTCGTTGTTGATAATGATAGTGATGATGGAGATTGTTATGATTAGATACTAACTAGTCTTCTACCCCCACCACCCTTTTGGGCTTCCTTGAAATAAGATGGAATTCAACATACATTTTATACTTGGGTTCAAAAAATCAACTTCCCAAATATAAGATGGACGAGAAATGGTTTGTGTGAAAAACATCTGAAGGTTTTTATGGGCTTCAGGTTTCATGAGTCAGAATTTAGCCCTCCCCAAGAAGCTAGTGCCATCTTGAACTATATTCAGAGAGGTATAGCTGTCAGCAATAAGGAGGTGATAGTCCTACATTGTATACACTTTAGAAGAAGACTGTCAATCGGGCAAGCTTTTCCAGAGCAAAGCAATCAGGGTAAGGGTTGGCTTTGTATCCATGTCATGGTAACTGGTTGAAGTAAACGAGTATATTCAGTTTGAAGAAGAGAACATGGCAGGGGCAATGATAGCTCTGTTTGAGTATTTGAAAGACCATCTGGCGGAAGAGGGTTTAGACATCTTCTGTTTGGCCTCCAAAGGAGAGAATCAAGAGTCATGAGTGGACATTGCAGAGAGAAATTGAGGTTTGTGTCAAGAAAACTCTTCTGCCAATGAGAGCCGTCCCAAAGTAGAAAGAGGTGCCTCATGAGGTATTGGATTTCCCTCTTATTGGCAATCTTCGGGCCCAAAGTGGATGACCACCTTGCAGGTATAGAGTTGAGGAGATTCTTGTTCATGTGTGCATAGTTTGGGCTCGATGGCCTCTGAGGACCCTTCCGACTTGAAGTTTGGGTGATTTGCCCATGTTTCTGCCTGAAGAATAATCGTGCTAGTGCTGTACTCTGCTAGGTTGGTGCCACTTTTCAGAAATGTGGGTGGTTCCAGATTACCTCAAAATAAAAAACAAAATTCTTGGTCCTGGCATTCAAATGGTAAAATAGTGATTGATCCCTTTGCATCCCTTAGTTAGTTGGGCTATTTTTATTCTAATAACTAAAGATTAATCGGGACTAATAACATTAGCAGATGCCCAAGACAAGTTCTTCTCTTGGCTGAGGAAAAGCCCACTCTAGTCTTTCCTATAGGCTTGAAAAGATAAAAGAGACCTGAAAGAAAGGACAGCTGGGTCAGCTGGGTCCTATGACCAAGATAGGATTGGAATTTGCTTGAGAGCTAGAAACAGATCAAGAGGGAATGATCCTGGCAGCTGGATCAATGTTCTTGCATAGGTGTTAAATCAGAGCTAGGATTTGAACTCAAGTCCTCTGACTGCAAACTCATCATTCTTCTGCAGATAGTAGCTTCTCTACTTCCTAGGGTGGTTGTGACAATAAAATGGGCTAATATCTGTAAAGTTATTTGCAAATCTTAAAGCTCTATATGAATGCTAATGATGATGAAGAAGAAGGATACCATATTTGTTGCAAACATCTCTTAAGTTCTCTGGCCAGTTTCAGTAGCGATACCTGTAAGCTCTACTGATCACCGAAGCTCCTAACTTTGCCCCTAATAATGAGATGTGGGAGCTCGCATGGATTCACCTTTACCAGGCTCTCCCTATATGAGAAGGATATAGAATAAGAAGATATTTGAAGAATTTAGAATGTATAGTTTTCCCACCAAGCAAAAGAATGGCTTTCTGACTTGGATAGAGCATAAAGCCTGCTAAAATGTTATTTAGAGGTTGACATTTACTGTGAATATCATTTGATTTCCTTATTTACATACATTATGGTCCTCTTGCCTGCTTCCTCCTTCCCAGTAGAATGTAAATCCTTTGCAGGCACATGCTTCATTTCTGTCCTCATATGCCTTGTCTAGCACAGGGCTGGGCACATCGTAGTTGCTTAGAAAATATTTGTTGAATTTTGTTGAAAGGAAATAGAATCAGCATTACTTGATGAAAGTGAGAAATGAGAATTGAAATCAGGAAGGACAGTCAGGCTTAGCTGAAGAGACACTAAAAGTTCTGGGTAAAAAACAAAACAAAACATGACATGATTTCTGCTTAACAAAGCAGCCAGCTGGGATTAGAATAGGTTTTTAAGCAAAGAAAATCAATCTCTCTCTCTCTCTCTCTCTCTCTCTCTCTCTCTCTCTCTCTCTCTCTCTCTCTCTCTCTCTCTCTCTCTCCCCCTCTCTCTTCCTTCTCTCTCTCTCTCTCTCCCCCTCTCTCTTCCT
>NC_058133.1:7979027-8002575 GCF_016433145.1 Gracilinanus agilis | reverse complement strand
TATATGGAGAGAGAGAGAGAGGGAGGTTAGGCCGACACTATTGGAACTAAAACAATGATATTAAAACAGAGTGACAAACTCGGAAGGGGCGGGCTACTTCCTATCATCTCTCCTAGAACTCGGTAAGCCATTATTACCTCACTTATTTCTGTAAGCACTTACTAGGTTATCAGGGCAGCTGGGTGGTACAGTGGATAGAGTACTAGGGATGGAGTCAGGGAGAGCAGAGTTCAAATCTGGCCTCAGATACTAGCTGTGTGACTCTGTTGGCCTCAGTTTCCTCATCTGTAAAATGAGCTGGAAAAGGAAGTGGCCAACCACTCCAGTGTCTCTGCCAAGAGAACCCCAAAATGGTATCACAAAAAGTCAGCAGAGCTGAAAATAACAACTAACTAGGCTCCCACCAAGCTTGGTTGATTCAGCCACCTAAGACAGAAGAGAGGTAAACAGAATGGGGACAGAAAAAAGAATGCTCAAGTTAGAGTCTTAAGACCTGTATTCAAATCTAGCTCCCCCACTTCTTCCCTTTCTAATCCTGAGCTGTGGTCAAGCCCTTTGGTTACTGCTGAATCATTTCTCAGCCCAAGGGTATTTAAACATTATACAACATGGACCTTTTTGGTCTCAGTCTAGAGAAGCCTATGGATTCTTCAGAATAATGTTCTAAATGGGGGGCAGCTGGGTGGCTCAGTGGATGGAGAGCCAGGCCTAGAGATAGGAAATCCTGGGTTCCAATCTGTCCTCAAACACTTCCCAGCTGGGTGACCCTGGGCAAGTCACTTAACCCCCATTGCCCACTCTTACCACTCTTCTGCCTTAGAACCTTAGAACACAGTAGTGATTCTAAGGTAAGATAAGGGTTTCTAAAACAATAATTATGTTCTAAATGCATAAACTCACATACATAGAATGACAAAGGAAACATGATATTCAATTAAGATGTGAATATTTTGCCACCCCATTTCACAGGTCCCACCTCACCTTCTCTCTGGACCTTAGGTAAGAACTCAGCCTAGAGGGATCCGCTATAAGTTACCTCTCTCTGCCTTGGGCAAACCCAAAGCAAATAAAAATGCTAAAAGCAGCTCTAAATCGCCCCTTCCTCCCTCTCTGCTCCATTTGAGCGGCCATGCACATACATAGCAACCCAGTGGTCAACCACCTCCCTTGGCTGAGTAGGGACAGAGTAAACAGGAAGGAGACAAAGTCTCTAAGAAACAGAGGTTGGCCTTCCCGGAGCACAGGATAGCTGTGGACAGGAACGAGGGAGCCCAAAGGAAGGAGGAGGAAGGGAGCATTACAGCCTCCATGTCACAGCCTCCATCCCAATCCAGCACTGGTGGACACAAAGGCCGCTGCCAGCTCCTGCTGCTGGGTGCTCACAGGGCTTTGGCTTCCCCAGATCTGTCGCTGTTCCTGCTTCTCTCTTCTGGCAGCCTACCTTGGCAGTCGTGGCAGAGGTAGCACAGATTCCCCAGAAGACTGAGGAGGGAGAAGGCTGTGATGAATTCATCCCTGACATTCTCTTTGGATCTCTTTAGCAATGCCAAAGCAACACCCAATCAGAAAAGGAGGCCTCTTCCCCAAAGCCTTTAAAGTACAAGGAAGAGCTTTCTTTTGTTTCTTTGGTGTTGCCGGATCTCTGTGTGATTTCATCAATGTGACTTGGACAGGGTCACTTACCCTGCCTGAGTCAGCAACAAGACTTGAACCCTTGTCTTTCCGGTTCCGAGGCTGGCCGTCCATCCACCCCACCATGCCTTCTCGCGTGAGTTATTAATCATTACAAAGAAGGAGACTTTATTGTTACTTGATTGTGGAATTTAATGGGATCAAGCATCGATCAGCCTCTTTGTCATTTCTCCTCATCGCTCTATCATTGTGCCATGATCTGGGGCGAAGCAGAGGAAGTCCAAGTTCTCTCGCTTCTGGAAGCCCCTCAGATTCTCCCAGGCAGCGATTACAAGCCTTTCTGTCTTCTCTCCTCTAACCTACCCATGCCGAGTTCCTATGTGTTGTCTCCCACCTCAAATCCATCTTTTGTCAGTGTGGTTCCAGCAAATATTTCTGCACCACGTAAGATGTGTTGGCTTCTGGGGGTATCTGGGTGAACCCCGCTCTCTTTATCACTAGCTAAGTACTCGCCAGCTCCCCTCCCCCTAACTCTGGCTGGATGGGGGGGGGGTCACCAGTGACGTCCCACCTCAGCCTCTACAGGTTTCCCAGCACATCTGATCTGGTGAAAGGAGGACTTAGTCCATTATTCATCCCGGCGATATGAACTCTGCCAGATGGCTCGGCAGTAATATTTAATGCTGACTTAGGAAATCTCTGTGTCTCTCCCGCAATATGGTCCTTCGGAAAACTGCTCCTTTACTGCGGGTTTTAGGGCCATGTTGGGTTTCCCTCTAACTTACTCGTAAAGAGCATCCTTTGAGGAGAATTACTGTTACAATATATCAGCTTAGTCATTTTCTGCCCTTGGGATAGCCAACTGCCTCCCCTATGAGGCACGCACATGGGATTAGGCAGAAGCATGCTACATGCCCCTTTGCTCCAACCATCTTTATTTACAGTGTTTTCAATTACGAGAAGTCGTCAAGGAAGTCTCGTAGAAGATGGCGCTCCTCATTGCTGGGGCTCCTGGATCAATCAGTAGAACCACTCGATGACCCCTTCATCAAGTTAAGCATGAAGAGTCACTTTCAAATCCTTCCCAGAAGTCATTGGAAGAATAGGCAAGCTGCTAGCCATAAGAATGGGGTGGAGATTTGGGGGAAAGAAGACTGCATTTGGGGTCTGAAAATCTGAGTCCCGAATAGTCCCAGCTATGCCAATGGCTATCCTTGTCATGTTTGACCACCCCCTGCACCTGAGCCTCAGTTTCCTCTTAAATTGCACATTCCCCACAGATTACCTCTGTGTACCCTCCCTTGTCTAGAACTGACTCGTCTCACTTATCTTGGCTTCTTAGGGCTCCAGATCCCTGAGAACAGCATCCCTCTCTGGGCCAGGAAGCTCTGCTTTCAGTCAGCCTCCTAGCAGTCATGGAGGGAAGCAGCTCTTCTAGAGAGGGGACTCTGCAGACACTACGACACCCCCACGCACACACACAGTTCAGCAGCCATAGACCCCCCAATCAAAGTTCTCCCTCCCAAAGCTCCTGGCGCTTTCAAATGGCTCAATTTTGGGAAATGGACGTGGTTTTAGCACTGGACATGACACGCGAAACGATTCAATACTATTTGCTTTGCTGTTAAAGTTTAAAGATCAAACGTGTTAGTAAATGTCTAGCAGGTGGATCTCTGGGGAAAGCGCGTGCAGGACAAACTTTGAAGTTTAATCTATGTCATTGCCATTTCTCCATCACTTTCTTAAGCCTAGACAACCAAGGAAACAGTAAAGCAAGCCTGGATTTGCGGATCTCTGAGGTGTAAATTCTTAATCTGAAAAGACAACAGTAATGGAGCCTGATTGAGTTGACTTCAGCACATTCCTGGTTGTCTCTCTCTGGGAGAACGTAAGTTCCTTAGGGTCAGAATTATCTTACCTTTCTGTTTGTATTATGAGAGCCCAAGGCTTCACACACAGTCCCTGATGAATGCTCTTTCTTTTTATTTTTTTTTAATTCCTCACCATCTGTTTTAGAATCAATACTAAGTATTGGTTCCAGGGCAGAACAGAACAGCAGTCAGAGCCTGGAAGTTGGGATTAAGTGACTGGCCCAGGGTTATACTAATGAATATCTTTTTTCTTCTTTCATTCAAATATCTATGAAATGCCTGCCATTTGCATGGTACTAGGATGCTAGCTAAGGAGATGAAGAAAAAGGACTCCTTCCTTCAAGGAATTTCCCTTCAGGGTCTCCTTCTTGAGCTCTCTGTAGCAACTGACCCTTTTGGCCACCTTCTCCTCCCATATATTTTCTTCCTTCTGCATTTCCATGGACATCTACTCTGTTCTCCTCCTACCTGCATGATGCTGTCTTCTGAGACTCTGTTGTTCAGTATCATCACTAGCACATCTCTAACGTCGGGGTGATTTCAGACTCAATCTTGGGCCCCTTTTCTTCTTTCTCTGCCTTTTCTTGGTGACCTCCCTGTCACCCATGGATTCAGTCTGCACCCCTGTACAGATGACTCCCAGATCAGTCTGTCCATCCCTAATCTCTTCCCCAAACGTTCCTTCTGAATCATCAGCTGCCTAAAGGACATTTCAAACAACACGTTCTGTCAACTTCTCCAATACAACCTGCTCCAAATGGAATTCATCATTGCCTTCTCCCTCTCCCAAACCTACCCTTTTCCTAAACTCATATCTCTGCCAAGGACATTACCATTCTTCCAGTTGCACACTTTTGATGGCATGCTCAACTTAGCACTCTTTCTAATACTACCTATTCAGACAGGTGCCATATCTTGCCACATCTCCCTCTTCAACATCTCTCCACTCACTCTAGCCACTACTCTAATTCAGGGCCACCTCACTTGTTATCATCACTATTCTTATCTTTGCCTTCTAATCATTCTCCATATTCCTAGTGTCTGTCTGTCTGTCTGTTTCTCTCTCTGTCTCTCTCTGTCTCTCTCTCTGTCTCTCTCTGTCTCTCTCTCTCTCTCTCTGTCTCTCTCTCTCTCTCTCTCTCTCTCTCTCTCTCCTCCAATCTAATTATCTTTAAGTATAGCCTGGTAATGTCACTGGCAACTCAAGTTGCCCATTTCCTCTGGAATCAGACAGAAATAGTTTTTTTGGTATTTAAAAGACTTTCTGACACAATTTGAATCCTTATTGAGCATCTCTCCCCACTACTTGTAGCAAAAGTTGTGGGCTCATTCTCCCAGTCCCATTCATACTAGGATGGTGACTCTCTAAGCTGAGCAGGTTGGGTCCCCAGGACCAGTAGGTGGGGCCCCCCAGAGCTCAGTCACACATTTACTCAGAATTTAATTGATGATGAATTGGAAGGATGTCACGCTATTGCTTATAAGTCTTCATTGCCATGTTACTCCATCGATTAACCATGTATTCATGCATATTGATTCTGAATAAAATGTGTTGAAAGCATTTCATAAATGACAGGTCTTGGTATCATTAGTAATATTAATCAACAAAGACAGGATTGCTGAATATTCATGTAATATGCCATATTATGCAATATTTGCTGTCCTACCTATGAAATTATTTCTTTTGATTGTAAACTGAAGCACCTGTCTTTTATGGGAAGCCGACTCAATAAGCACGGGAAAGTTCTTCTCATCCGAGATATTGTTTGCTTATGGTTTTTGTACTCCTGTACTCATCCCTGCCCTTCTCAGTTCCTAAACATTTTATTTTTCTTGAAATTACCTTCTGTTATTTTCTGTATCCTTTGTATGGGTTTCTCTCCCTTGGGTTGTGTCAACTAGTAGAAAATACAGTCCTTGAGAGAAGAGACCTTTAAAATGTTTTGGTTTGTATATCATTGGCAACTAATGTGGTACTGAGGACATAAGGAAAAGACCTAGAAGAGATGCTGGATGTCATCTAATCTTAACCCCTTTCTTTGAAGGAGGTAGCTATTGAGTGTCAGAGAAATGAAGACATTTTTCTAAGGTCAAATGGCTACGAAGTGGCAAAGTGGAGATGCAAAGCCACATCCTTTGACTTACACTCCAAAGCTCTTTCCGTTGTATCATGGAGTTTATTAATTATAGGCTTTGTTTCTTGAGCTGAGGATGCATTCATATTTTCCAGGATGAGGCTGTCAAATGTTCTGTTCATGTTTCTGAAATAAGTTTCTTGAAAATATCCCTTTTTGTTGGTTATCCCTCCTGCCTGGAATGAACTCTCTCCCTTTGTGCCTCCCTCCCTCGTCCTAGAATCATTCATTTCCTTTAAGTCTCAGCTCAAGTCCTACCTTCTTTTACATGAAGTATTCCATGGTCCTCCCAGTGGTTAGTGGCATCCTCTTCAAATCACCCCACATCATTTCCAATGATCCCTACATGTCTATGTGTACAAACACATATTTACATACATACCTGTATCTAAGCATGTATTTGCACATACCTGTGTGTTAGCTGTTGTATCTATAGATCAAGACATAGAGATAGACATGCACACATAAACATACGTGTTATCTCCTCTAGGTAGACTGTAAACTCCTTGAGATCCGGGATCACTTCATTTTTGCCTTTGAATCCTGAGTGTCTATCACCCGGGCACTAGCGTATAGTTGGTAATTTATAAATGTTTCTTAACTGATTACCAACTATACGCCAGTGCCTGTGTAATAGGACGGCAGCTAATAAAGGCTTCTCGGTTGATTGCTCTGCTTAATTACTGTCTTATGTCATCGAATGTTCATTGCTAAGGATCGTAAGATGCTCCCAAATCATCCTTTGGGATTTGGGGGAATCCCGTGTTTGGAACGAGTAACAGACAGCTGTATGTCTCTCTGGATCTCCTTCCTCTTCATTTGCAGGTAACCTTTGTTTATCTTAAATACTCCTTCGAACTTGCTTTGGCTGATGGAAATGGATGATAACTGTCAACAGTGGAACTTTCGTGACATTCATCTTAAAATTCTTATTTTGATTCGATTATGGAAACTTCTTGCTGCCTTCCCGAGGGAGCATCATCTGGAGAGTTCTGCTTCATTTTCACTCGCTACCTTGGTGTCGAGGCTGAACACTGACTGTGCCTAGAATTATTTAGTCTATATTGATTCTGAACAGTTGGGCACCAGTCCTTTTGTAACCTGGGTGAGAATGGAAGAGAATGATTAGCCCCTAAAATTGATTTGAATTTTCACTGAATGTTGAATAAATTGGATAAAGAAAGCCAAGAAGAATCCATTTTGTGATACCCTTTTCTCTTTAATTAATGTAATACTTGACTGAACAGTCAAATTTAGGGCACGAAAAAATAATAAAATGCTAAATGATGATGATTTTCATGCTTTCCTTTTTGGGTTTGTTTTTTTTCAACATTATCATTTTTATTTTGTAGCAACTTTGAAGCTAGAATGCATTCAGAGCAATATAACCAGAGTCATTGCTCAAAATTATACCCGTATGGAACAGTTAGCCTAGAGAAGAGAAGTCTGCGGGGTGGTGAAGGGTTGGAAGAGACATGATATCTGCCTCCAAGTGACTTGAAAGGCCATGATTTGGAAGTGAGTAAATGTTCTCTTTGGACCCACAGAGTTCAAAGGAAATAGGGAGTGGCTAGAAGTTTTAAAGTGGTAGTTTGTGATTGATGTCAGAGACAACCTCCTAACTCTTAAAGCTGCCAAAGGGCATAGAAAAATAGATTTAGAGCTCTATGAGACCTTAGCAACCATCTAGGCCAGTGATGGTAAATCTATGGCACGTGTGCCAAAGATGGCAAGCAAAGAGCTCTCTGTAGACACACAAGCTGCTCCCCTCACCCCCCACCAGAGTTTGTTACAAGAAAGGCAGAGGGACTTGGGGGAACTGCTCTCTTCCCCCTTTCTGCCATGCCTGATGACATTTTTCCACATTACTCACCCCTCTGCCCAGCAGCCCAATGGGAGAACTTTCTCCCTCCCCTGTGTGGGGCAAGATGGGGGCAGTACGGCATGCAGTCTCTGTGGGGTGGGGAACCACATGCAGTCTCTAAAAGGTTCACCATCACTGATCTAGGCCAATCCCTTCATTTTACAAACAACAAAACTGAGATCCTGATGCAAGGAATGCCTTGTCCAACATCAGGCTGCTAATAGACCTGAGAGGTAGACAGTATAGGCACACCTCACTTTATTGCACTTTTCTTTATCATGCTTCACAGATATTCTGTTTTTTACAAATTATAGGTTTGTGACAGCCCTGTGTGGAGCAAGTCTATCGATGCCATTTTTCCATCTTCGTGTGCTCACATTGTATCTCTGTCACATTTTTTGTGTAATTCTCACAATATTTCAAGTTTTCTTAGTATTATTATTTCTTTTATGGTGATCTGTGGTCAGGATCTTTGATGTTATCATTGTAATTGTTTTGGGGTACCAGGAACCATGCCTAACTCAGGAAATGCTGTGTGGGTTCTAAAGGCTCCAGTGACTGGCCCTTCTCGAGTCTCTCCCTCTTTGTGGACCTTTCTATTCCCTGAGACATGGCAGTATTGAAACTGGGCCATTTGATAAGCCTACAGTGGCCCCCGAGTGTTCTAGTGAAAGGAAGAGCCAATCCACGAGGCAAATTTCATTGTTGTTTTTATTTTAAGAAATCACCACAGCTAAAGCCTTCATCAACCGCCATCCTGAGCAGTCAGCAGGCATCAACCTCGAGGCAAGACCATCACCAGCAACAAGTTTATGACTCACTGACGGCTCAGATCATGGTTATCATTTCTTAGCAATAAATGATTTTTAATTAAAATATGTACGTTGTTTTTTTTAAGATACAATTACCATTGCACACTCAATAGACTACATTATAGAACAAACAAAACTCTGTATGCTGGAAAACCCAAAGATTTGTGTGATTTGCTTTAATGAGATAATTCTCGTATCTCCGAGAGATCCTGGTGGTCTTTCCACTTGACCGGGCTGACCCAGGAGGTACAGATTCAGCCTCCCCGAGAACAGCATGCGAGGATTGGACGGCAACTTGTCAGGCATGCAGTAACGGAGATCCCTGTAGGAGCAGAGTTGGGCTAGATGGTCACAGAGATGCCCTCCAACTCCGAAATGCTCCACATCACCTGATTCAGCTCAGTGTTCTGAAATACCCCCTATCAGTGGAAGTCTGTCACTTTGTCTGCCAGGTTCCATTCTCTCTTCCTCAGGGCTTTATTCTCCTTTCCTTGAAGGCAGAGAAGGTGGAAATGGACAGAGAAGACAACTGGACCACTGGGCACTCTTTATTCATTTGGCCCAGGAGATGTATGCAGAGAACAAATGCACAAGACCAGACGGAGCAGAAGAGGAAATTCTGAGCAGAACTGGCAAACCAAGAGCCAGGACTGAGAGTAGAAAGCAGAAGGGCACGCGCCAAGCGCCGCGCTTTGGGGAAGGAGCGTCAAGTGTTCTCACTCATCTCTTCCAATTTAACTCTTGCTAGAAACTTATTCGCTGTGTAATCAATCAGAGCCATAGTTGTCATATGTAAAATGAGGATAATAATAATATCGTTAAATAATTATAATAGAGCCAACATCTGTAGAACACGTTAAGCCTATCAGAGCACTTAACATGTATGTTGTCATTTGATATGAACATTAACCCCATGAAAGGTAGGTATTATTATCTGGAGGAAACTGGGGCTGATTGGGGTTATGTGACTTGTCCAGGATCACACAACACAATTCTTCCATACTTCACACTCAACTGCCTCTATTTACCTTTCTAGAAGTTGTGAGAAAAGCATTTAGAGCATTCTAAAAAGTGCATTATCTCCATCAGGTATGCCAAAAAATATTTCGGATTCCCTTCAAGATTGTATCACAGCTGTCCAATTTGCCCTACAGAACATCCAAATAACTTGTAGTTTGTTGAAATATGTGCTCAGGCATCTCATACCCATTTTTTTCTGGAGAAGAATGAAGATTTTTTTTTTAAAGTATCTCCTGCATTCTTTTTTCTTAAACTCTTGCCTTCCGTCTTAGAATCAATACTGTGTGTATTGGCTCCAAGGCAGAAGAGCAGTAGGGGCTAGGCAATGGGGGTTAAGTGACTTGCTCAGGGTCACAAAGCTAGGAAGTGTCTGAGGTCAGATTTGAACCCAGGACCTCCAGTTTCTAGGCCTGGCTCTCAATCCACTGAGTCACCCAGCTGCCCCCATTATTTCTTTAAAAACTAACTCAGGGACCCATGATGACATTTGTGTAGGTATCACTTAACCCAATGCAGATGATAACCCATCCATCTATGCCTTAGTAAATCTTTTTAATCAAGTGCTGTGCCCTAAAGGAGAAGTGAAAATCATTTCGCGAGGAACCTCCTCGTGAGAAGCCTCTGTCAGTCTAACTGGGCTTCCCCTCAGATGCCATACAGGGTCCATCTCTGGGTCTCCATTTGAAACCTTTGCAGCTTGGGAACGCCGAACTAAACTGACGTTCAGCTAGCCTGGCCTTTGAGAAACCAGAGTCGTCTCCACACAACAATGAAGAATTGGTGGGAAGAAGAAGCATTTTCTTTAGATTTAGAGGAAAAAGTTGGCATTTTGTGGACTATTAACTGTCTCACCCATGAGCACATAAGGTTGGAGCTGAAAGAGATGGAAGGTTTTAGAGTCCAGTGGCCTCATTTTACAGATGAAGAAACAGAGGCCAAAGAGATGCTCTCAGTATATGGAGAGCAAGTGGAAAAGCTGGGATTTGAACCTGTCTTCTGCCTTGAAATTCAGTCTTGTTTTCCCCTGCCCCACCGTAAGACAGTCTAGGAATATCACCTCCCTCCCTAAAGATGGAAAAAGAGGACGCGTTAGGGGAGCTTTGGATTGGGATCAAGGGGGAAAAGACTTCAACTCTACTTTCTCCCCCTCTTTTCCTTCCCCTCTGTTACCCGTCCAACCAGAGGCTAATCTCAGTTAGGTGGTGATCTAATTAAAGCAATTAGCATGAAGTTGGGAGTGATCTTTAGGCTGAAAGCTTAATCTCAGCTAGGTGTTGATTTAATTAAAGCAATCGAAACTGAGCTTCAGAATGTCCGAGAGAATAACCTTCCCAGGATGCATTTGTAGCCTACGGGATGCCACATTATCCCCCCAAATCTTCAGCTTGTGGGGGAATTGCCGGATAAAATGTTTATTAATCTTTGGCTTTCTAGTGAGCCTTGCTTACCACGGCCTTTTTTGTGCCCCCCTCACTCTCACCAAGTCACACTTATACACAGCTGGTTCACCAGCAGGAGAGTTGGAGTTTTCATAGTTCTGTGGATTGCTTAGTGGCTATCTACCACTTCACTGCTTCCTCGAGAGTCATTTTGATCTCAATAGGTTTTATATATAGATCTTAGCCCTGCTGAAAAACCATCAGTAGCTCCCTCTTCCCTCTGGAATAAAATCTAAACTCTTCCCTCAGGACCTTCTCTCTTTGGCTCCCTACTTCCTTCCAGGACTTGTTTGTTTCCCATTATTCCTGTCCTGTTCATATTCCATGCTTTTCATTCAGGCTGTTCTCTTAGCTCTTGCCCAGATTCAACATTCCATCTCTCCTTGGCGCCTCTACATAGACCTATGGGCTCACTCTTCTCCTCCAGGCTCGGAATCCCTTTTCTTCCGTCAGGCTCAGCTGAGAGAGCCACCTTCTAAAGGAGTCCTATTCCCACTATTCCCACCCTCCCCTTTGGAGTTATTGGACCTTTGTCTCTTCTCAACTTGCCTTATCTTGACTCACCAATCATTGGCTCCACCAGAAGAATGGAAATTCCTTGAGGACAGGAACTATTTCCTGTTTGTCTTCATATCACAACTTAGCTTTGCACATGGTAGGTGTTTATTTCTTGGTGGATAAATTTGTTTCTGGGCTCAGGTTTGCTTAGTGGGAGGGCAGTGTGAGTAGTCAAGGAAGCATCCAAGGCATCCATTACTGGGATGGATAATTTGTTATAATAAATATAATTTATTGTTCAAAATTCATTTATAGGGTAAATGTTGTGTAGTAGATAGACACAGTGCATCAGCAGTTGGGCTTTCCTCCACAATGATTGCTGCCACTACATCATGAATTCAACTTTTTTTTCTCCAGCTATTATTACTCAGAGATTAGGGCAAAAAATTCTTTGTATTTTGTGTGTATATACATACATGTACATATACACATGCGTGTGTAAGGAACATGGCCTTTGTTTGTTTGTTAAAGATTATAGGCTTAGAACTAGAGATGACTTTCAGAATCATCTTGTCAGAATGTTCCCCTGATTTTTAAGTAAGGGAACTGAAGCTAGCAAGATTTCGTCGTCTGCTGAAAGTCACAGAGGTCCTAAAGAGAGGCTCAGGGGAATTCGAACCCAGGTCCTCTGACCCCAAATCCAGCATTTTCCCCACAATGCTCTGCCCTGTTGCAGTAGAATTTCAGGTTACCAGGCTACAGTTCCTCCAGCAAAGGGGACTTAAAATTACATTTGCCTTCACTTGGCCATTGACACAAAGAAGAAGGGATTAGTGTTGGGCTGATATGAAGGAAACTGATAAGACTTTAAAGGCAAAACGGGAGAACCTGGAGATGAAGGCAACCAGGGCCCATTTGTCTCCCAAGAGGAATAAGTAGCCGGGAAGCCCTGCCCAATCCCTGAGGGCTTCACTGTCTGAGAGCGGAGCAGAGAGTAGAAGTCCTGGATAAGGACCATTTCTTATCAGCAAGCCTGTGATCTAAACGGGCCCTCCAGAGTATAAGGGCATCCCTTCTACATTGTGATTTGTCCCCTGGTGCTTTCCATATCTTGGGGGTTGCCCTAAGAAATTAAGTGGGAGTTTGGGGGAGTTTCGCAGAAGCTTCAGATGACACTCAAAGGTCAGCATCTGACACAGAATAAAGCTTAGAAACTCAGAAATGCATAAAACATATGTAGAGTATTGTATGATAGCAAGAGAGTTTCTCTTCTAATACTCTAAGTATAATTATAGTATAAATGATTGTAATTTATGTGATGATAATAAATGGCAATATAATTATAAATACGCCTATAGAATGATGAATAATTATTATATAAAAGAGTTTGTAAGATATTCCTATATGTAATATATAATCAAACATGATTATGTTATAGAAACCGTATAAAGAATACAATTCTTCTTTAAAGTTAAAATAGGGAAAAGCCAAAAGGTTTCTCCCAGCTCAGGTCACTCCACCTTTCGCTGGCTCCCTTAGGCAGGTTTTCCTTATGTGGATCCTAAATTGGCTTTTGTTACACGTCTTCCTCCAGCCCTATTTCTCCTCCCTTCTGCTCTTGGTGCCAGGCAGAGGGAATCTAATATCTCTTCTCCTTGTGGGCTCTTCATAGGTTAGAAAAATATTCTCCCCCCTCCTTCTCCAGCCCAACCCCTCCACATGTCACTTAACCCCTGTTGTCTAGCCTTTACCACTCTTCTGCCTTGGAACTGCTGCGCAGTATAGATTCTAAGGCAGAAAGTAAGGGTTTGGGGGCTTTATTTTTCAATACTTTGGCACTTAAAAGTATAAGAGCTTCAGTTATCTAGAAAATTTACTAATGTGGTAGATTGATAATATATATATATGTGTGTGTATATATATATATATGTATAGTATCTAATATTTCAGGAGCCCTTTATAAACTTTACAAAGTCCTTTACAAATATTAACGTATTCTATTTTCACAAGGTTGGAGCTATTATTTTCACTTTTTCAAATGAGGAAACTGAGGCAGACGGGATAAATGACCTGCCATGATAGAAGCAGACTTACATATAAATAAATACAAAAACTTTATATATGAATTTACACAAGTCTGCCAATATGAAGAGAGAGAGACAGAGACAGAGACAGGGACAGAGAAATATGCTAGAAGGAATCTTAGGTGCCATCCTATCTTTCAATCCACATCTTTATTTTATAGAAGGAAACTGAGGCCCAGAGGCATTAAGTGACTTATCTAAGGTCACATAGTTAAGTAGGTAGGATTCAAACCTAGGCCCACTAATTCCAAATTCTGGGCCCTTACTTTACTTCCTTTCTGAGAATGCCCGATAAAAAACCCAAAGCTAATGATAACAAAACTGAAAAAGAAACATCTAATACTGTTTCTCTTAATGTGATAAAAGTATTCTTTGAAGATTTTCAAAACCAGCAGTACTTTGTTGGATGAATTTTTGGTCTTCATTTTTAATTATTATTCATTATTAATCATGAAGCCTGCATTAAATCCCACTAAGTGCTGCTTCTTGTTCAATTGTTCCAGTCATGTCCGAGTCTGTGACCTCATTTAGGGTTTTCTTGGCAAAGATATTGGAGTGGCTTGCCATTTCCTTCTCTGCTTCATTTTACAGATGAGGAAACTGAGACCAACAGGGTGAACTGACATGCCTGGGGTCACACAGCTATTAAGTCTCTGAGCCTAGATTTGAACTCAGAGAGAAGACTATCCCAGACGCCAGGCCCAGCTCTCTCTCCACTATCCCAGCAGTCCCTGCCCTCAAGGAATTTGTTTTCTATTGAAGGGAAACAATATAGATGTACATTTGTAAGTAAATATGAGATAAGTAAAGAAAAAAATCCCAAGTGGTGTTAGGAAGTAGGGAGCTAGAGAAGCTGGGGTAGATGTGATGGGGAGGGGTGGGGAATCCAGAATGGCCTCATGTCGGGGGTGTTACTTCAGGAGAGCTTTGGAGACAGCCAGAGATCACTTAAAATACTTCTTTTTTCCAAGTTAACTCAAAATGGTCATTGGCTATGTGCTGCTTCTTGCCCTCCACCTGATGCACTCCAAGATGTTCCTTTGTTCTTTGTATTTAACAATACGCTTCTAAAATGTCATTCTTAGCATCAAAGATTAAACTTTCAAAAAGGTGTGGGCTTCCTCGGGATTTTGCTTGGTTTTTCTGCGACTGACAGGGATCAGAGGAGCCACTCTCTCCCCTCTCCACTGTAGCAAACCATCACGCTGGGCTCGAGCTAAGACATCTGATGCCTGATCTAAATGGCAGATGAAAGGATTTGCCCCTATTCAGAGCTGTTACATAATTGAAACATGAAAATGCTTCTCTTCCACACCAGCAAAGCCAATATTGGCCCACTCAGAGAATAGAGAGTTTGGGCATTTGCCCTACTTAGCCTCATCTCTCAAATGGAGATCATGATGGCTGCCCTGCCTGTCCCCAGAGGGCCATTAGGAGGTCCAGATGAGATGATGGGGATGGATGGAAACAAGCCTGACTCACAGCATCTCCTCTGGAAGCCTTCCTTGAGCCCTCGGCTTGGTCATAACCTTCCCCTTCAGACCCCACGAAGCAGCCTGTGCTGTGACTCTACTTACCACCTCAGCTTCTGTAGGACTGGGGGATAGAAACCATATTTGGTGATGTCTTATCCCCCTGCTAGGCTCAGCAACCCCAGGGCAGGGTTGATGTCTTCATGAGTGTTTTTCACATGGCAAACAATTCACTCTTAACACCTCTTGGTTTTGCACTTTGTCCACATACGGTTAGATAATCACAAAATGGATGGATGGATCAATAGAGCACTTATTATATGCTCTTAGTAAGTGTCCACCGTTAGAAAAAGGACTGAGGATACGAAAAGCAGCAAGCAAGGCAGTCCCTGCCCTCCATCTTCTTACATTCTAATGAGGAAAGAGAACTCATAAAAAGATGCCAGAAAATGACGGTGAGGCGCAGAGCCCCCTGGGGTATGGTGAGAGGATAATTGGAAAGTGTTATTAGGCCTCGACTTAGACAAGGCAAGACAAAAGCTTCCCTAAAAGAAACAGGGGAGCTGGGCTTGGGGATGGGATTCCAAGTTTTTAATGGAAAGGAGAAGAGGACAAAGATGGGATAGACGTCTGTCTCTGTCTCTTTTCCTTTTATAGAGCTCTAATTTTTAGGAAGGATCCCTTTGTGTTAGGTTTAAAGTTACGTCTTTTACAAATTTACCTCTCATCATCCTCAGCCTTGCCTTCTGGGGCTAAACAGGAAAGTCTAAATATGCTTCCATGTGATGTTCCATCTGATACTTGAAGAGGGAGATCAAGTCTCCTTTGGATGAGCACCAGCCAGGGCAGATTTCAGAAGCTTGAGCAATTGGGCTCCTGTTATCCAATTCCCCATGACAGATAAAATATGATATTGCAGGGTAAGGATAGCTCTAGAATAGAGGCGAAGCCCAGTGTTCAGACAAGAGAGAAGACTAGACTAGTGTTTGGAAAGGGGGGTCTGTATCCTTCCTCCAGCTGTTTACTGTCACTCTCTCCATCATAATATCAGAATGGATGTTTGAATCCCCAATTTCACTGAGCACTTGAACTAATGCTGACTGAACTTGAACTATTTCCATATGTATGTGTATTTAATACATATATTTATGATATTTTTATTATAAAGAGAGAATGACAGACAAGTGAAAGGGAGAGTGATGGGGAGAGAAAGGCAGAATTATAAAGAGAGACAGAAAGAAAACAGGGAGAAGGGAAGAATGAAAGAATCTAGCTGTGTCATTTTATCTATAGTTTGGAAATTCTCTCAATCAAAGCATCTAATAGTTTATTTCTAATTTTTTACCTTGGAGAGTTACGTGGAATCAATATTTTGAGCAGTGAACAAACAAGCAACAAAATAATATGTATTCAGATTTTAATTTGTTTAAGTATCTATGAAAAATATTTTAAATAAAATGAAATGGGCAATTTTCCATAGGTAGATCTATATATGAAACTATAAAACATGGTTATCTACTATAATTGATTCTTTGCCTCTGTTTATTCTTAAACTGGGAAGATAAAAAAGTTTTCCTTCTTTTTTTTCCCAAATGATTGTTAATTGGAACTAATTAGGATGGATTAATCAAAATAGAAAAAAAATTGTCTTGTTCACCTTTCCTGGAGAAGTGCTCCAGCTGTTGAAAGGTGCTGTAATATCCAACAGTCTTTGATCTTTAATAATTTCTTGAAGTATAGTGTTTGAACTTTTTTTTAATAATACTTTTTTCCTCCAAGAATTCTTATAGTGCCTCTTCTCAATCTGTTTTCCAGGTAATTTGCTTTTGTAATAAGGTGTTTCCTATTATTTTCTAGTTTTATTATTTTAAAAAATTTAGCTTATTTTTTCTTGTCTTTAGAAATTATCAGCTTCCCCTTTCCCAATTTTTAATGAATTATTTTCTTTAGTAAGTTTTTAGTTCTCTTTTTCCATTTGGTTGACCTTTCTTTCATAATTTTCTTCCATTGCTTTAATTTTTTTCCCTAATTTTTCCTCAACCTTTCTCATTTTGCTTTTAAAGTCTTTCTTAAGCTTAAAGTCTTTTAACCTCTTCCAAGAATTCTTTTGAAGCTTGTGACCATTTTATATTTTTCTTTGGAGTTTTAGAAGTAGATGCTTTCACTTCACTATTTTCTGAATTTGAACCCTGATCTCCTTTATTTCCATAGAAGTTATCTGTGGTTGAGTTCTTTCTCTTTTGCTCACTCATTTTTTCTTCTTATTTTAAATTTTTAGTGACCTATTTCTCAATTGTACATTTTATACTAGTGTCAAGTTCTTCCTGTATGCTATAAGTATCCTCTTACCCTAATTCTGTCCTGGAGCTGTAGTCAGGAACTCTGTTCTCCCCGGTTTTATTCACTTGTGTGTATTTGCTCCTCTTCTTCTGTAATCATAGTTTGATACAGTACCTAGTCAGTTTTCATAGGCTCTAACGTCTTCTCTCAGTCAGTCACCCAACCCCACATAGTCACTTGGTTGAAGGTTCCAAAGATGAAGCTGTGACCTACATAGATGCCTTCAGGCCCTGCTGCTTGTTTATGTGGTTATTAGAGCCCTCCCAGGTTTTTCCTCAACTTGTCCTACAATGGACAGTTTTTTGTGTCCCACTCTTACCTGTATTGCCACTTTAAAGTTCACTCAAAGTCACTATTTTTAATTATTTGTGGGGCAATTTGGAGAGTGAGGTAATTTTCTATCCTATTCCACTATCTTCCCACAATGCATCTCAAAAAATTTAGTTTAAACTGTCAATAATTTTAGCAAAGAGGCAGGATATAAAATAAACATAAATAATTAGTATTTCTATGTATCACCAATATGAGAGTAAGAAGAGAGTCAGAGATGACCTATTTAAACTAACCATAGATAGAATAAAATATCAGAGTATATCTACTAAAACAAACCCAGAAACTCTATAAACATAATTATAGAACACTTTTTATGCAAATAAGGTATGATTCAAATAATTGGGGAAATTTTAATTGTTCATAGGTGGGCAGATCCAGCATAATTAAAATGGCAATCCTGTCTAAACTAATCTATTTATTCAATGAGACATTCCAATTTCCAAAAAATTACTGAACTAGAAAAAAATAATAAAATTCATTTGGAAAAAAACAAAATTTCAAGGATTTCAAATGAATTAATGAAAAAAAAAGTAAAGGAAGGAAGTTTAGTAGTACCAGATTTTAAATTATGTTATAAAGCAGAAATGATCAAAACTATCTGTTACTAAGAAATATAAAAGTAGATCAGTAGAACAGAACAGGCAGACAACAAACAGTTGTAAAAGATTATAGTGACCTTGATTTTGACAAAAGTGAAGATCTGAGTTTTTGAACTAAGGATTCACTAATTGATAAAAATTGTTGGGAAAAACTGGGAAGCACTGTGCCAGAAACTAGATAGAGACCAATATCTTACACATTTTCCAAGATAAGGTCAAAATGGTTACATGACCTAGGCATTAAGGCAGATATAATACACAATTTGGAAGAACAGGAAGAAAATATCAGATTTAATGGTAGGAGAGTAATTTATGAAGAAAGAAGATATAGAAAGTATTGTGAGATGTGAACTGGATAATTTTGAAGACATTAAATTGAAGAGTTTTTATACAAATAAAACTACTTCTGCCAAGATTAGAAGGTAATCAATGAGTTGAGGAGGAAAAAAAAACTATAGACAGTTTCTCATATAGAGAATTTTTTCAAATATATAAGAATATGAGCCATTCCCCAAATGATAAATGGTCAAAATGTATGAACAGTTTTAGATGAAGAAATCAAAGCTACATATGGATATATGAAAAAATGCTTGAAATCATTATGGATCAGAGAAATGCAAATCAAAACAACTCAAATATCTCACACCTGTCAGATAGGTAAAATTGATCAAAGTGCAAAATGACAAAAGGAGGGGATGTAGGAAAATGGGGACACTAATACACTGTTGGTGTAACTGTGAACTGATCCAACCATTCTAGAGAGCAATCTGGAATTACTCCCAAAGAATGATAAAACTGTGTGCCTTTTGACTTGGCAATTTCACTATTGGGTTTATTTCCTAAGGTGTGTAAATAGTTTTGCAAGAAGCCGTCTTGGGCTAGAACAGTTGCCAGTTGCTAGTTTGGATTGTAGAATTCAGGGGTTGGCATGAGCTGGCATGAGACCAAAAAGACTGTTAAGAGCACTCTATGAATAGAATCTGGATCCTCCTCTCAGGGTCTCAGTTGTGAGAATCGGTGGGAGGGAAGGCTCTTCAAAATCCTCTCATAGCTATTTCTCAAGCTAGGGTTAACTCATACCCTTTAGGGATACTTACCTAGGTTCATTCCAGTGATATCTACATCTATTGCCAAAACATCATTAATCTACAAACTTCTCACTACCAACAAGAAGATAGTCACAGAAGAACAATCCTATTAAGATTAGCCAACTTGATCTGAGCTAAACCATCTAGCAGCTTGGCTAGGCCCAGTGGCCTGGCTGAGGCTAACCAGCCTGTCAGGGTCAGTAAGTCAACATCATCCAAAATCTTCTGAAGAAATATTATCAGTTTATTTAGTTTAACAAAGATTTAAGATTTATTCCCAGTCCCTCTTCCCTTTCCACTTTAACCCATCCTTTACCTATCCTTGTTTTACTTTTATTAAATAAGTTTAAAAGAGAAACCTGTTACTGACCTGGTCAGCTGCCAAGATTCTTAGGTGATAAGGGAACAGTTGAAGCTTAGATTCTTCTACTTAAAAGTTCAATCAAGTGATGGATAATCTCTTATCATCTAAATCAGTGGTTCCCAACCTTTTTTGGCCTCCCGCCCCCTTTCCAGAAAAAATATTACTTAGCCCCTGGAAATTAATTTTTTTTAATTTTAATAGCAATTAATAGGAAAGATAAATGCACCTGTGGCCATCACTGCCTCCCTGGATCGTTGCAGCACCCACCAGGGGGTGGTAGCGCCCACTTTGGGAATCATCAATATTATAATCATCAAATCATAGTCAGATTGTCAAATTAAAATCATCTTCAGTAATTTATGTTATCTATACTTATAACATCTAAAAGAACTGGTTTTATTTTACTGGCAGTTGAGGAAAGTTTATTTACTTCCTCTTTGGCCAGCTGTGAAGGAGGTACCAATCAAGACCTGAATTCTATCAACTGGTCCATCACTGACTTTATCTAACAGCAAAGTTTCTCAATACTGTATTTAGCAACAACACCTGCCTGGGTTATTCCATTTGGGAAATAATTTCCTAATCCTCCTTTAGAGGTGATCAGGGAAAAAAGGGACAGAATCCATATATTCTAAAATATTTATAGTAGCTCTTGGAGTGGAAACAAAGAACTGGAAATTGAAAGGATGTCCATCACTCAAGGAAGGCCTAAACATATTTGTGTCATATGATTTTGATGGAATACTACTGGACCATAAAGAATGATGCACAGATTAATTTTGGAAAAACATAGAAAGACCTATATAAAATTATATAGGGTCAAACAAGCAGAGCCAAGAGAAAATTACATACAGCAACAGAAATATTCTTTGAAGTATAACTTGTATACGTCTACTCCAGAGTAGGAACTGATAAACAGAAATGAGTAAAACATAATTTTATACACACATAGATGTTTTTGTCAAAGAATGACTTCTCTAATGAGGAAGGGGGGTAAAGTTGGTATTTTAATATAACAGACAAATAATTTTTAATGGAAACAAAATAATCTTTGATCACTTCAGAGGCTTAAATAACCACCACCAAGATTATAGCTATATATCTTTCAAGAGTTTACCAGCAAATACACATTTCTTGAATGGTCAATTCTGAGCCTCCAAAGTTATTGTATTTGATATTTTGAAGGGTAAATTTCTGGATGTCTGTGGTCATAGTGAGCTCCATTTTTCGAAAGGCACTCGGGAGCTGAGTATTAAGATTGTTGGAAGAAGGGGAAATTGTGAGAGATAATGGCCTGTTAAAACCTATTTATAAAATTTTTCTTCAATGATTATATGAATTTATTGCTGTAAAATACCAGATAATGAGAGGTTACAATTCCTATCCTATTATTATAGCTTTGAGCTTTTACCTATCTTAAATGACAATTATCTTACATCTATCTCTGCTTTGCATTTTTCAGAATGAATTTTACTTTAACAAATCCAATATATATTAAAAATCAAATTCATTTCATGAGCTCCTAATGATGGGTTTTTCTCTCCCACGGTTCTGTGATTTATTGTTCAGAAAGTGTAACAGACAGATAATATTTTACAGATTGGATCCCTTAGGAGATAGCCCGGCATTGTCTAGTGGTTGCTGAAAGTGGATCGGGCTGACTTGAGAATGAGCTAATGTAATAAAAATATTTAAAAACCATTCTTGATACAACACTAGTTTTTGTTCCTCTTTTTTCATTAGCGAGGGAGGGAATCCGTGCTTCAGTGGAATTGTGCTCCTGTTGAGGAGGCTAGAGCCAATATCCCAGAGGCTGTCAATTGTCCTCTCATCTTGATGGGCAACTCTTGTTCAAATCTTCCTTTGAGTCCTCCAAGAAGGTCTCACCCAGGATGCCATCGCTGTCCTCTCAGACTCTTGACTTGTCCAAGATCGGATAGCTAATGAGTGGAAGGGACTCTATAATATATAACAACTAATGTAATGGACTAATGATGTTTTGTTAGTAGAAATCACTTTTCTATCCTGTTCTCTCTCTTAACAAGTCAAATTGGCCACATTTCATTCTAAAGAAGCAAAGGGACATAAAAGTTGAAGAAAGAAGTGGGAAAAACTTGGTCTCTTTTTCTTATTGTTGGGGCAGTGCACTGTGTCAAAGGGAGCGATAAACACAAGAAGACACAGACTCACTAGCCAGTGTTTTAAAAATCACAAGACTTTTCAAAAGGGTTTTTTCTTTACCCTCATCCTGATTTGTTCATCATTTTTTCTTATTTTCTTTTATGGAATTTTTCAAGTTATCTGAGGGATTCCTTCTTTAAAATGACCTTTTTTTTTTTTTTTTTGGTAGGGAGGGAACGTCAGCTGGAAATGTTTTTCTGATTCCCAATTGCTTGATGAAGTTCAATTTGACAAATAGAGCCACAAAATCCCTTTGTGGCTTAGAGGTGACCTCTAACCTTTGAAGGCCATATCAGGACAGTGAACATACATGCTATCAAGCTGGACAGGCTTCAAATAGAGACTTAATGAGAGGTGTCTAAAAACTACTGTGCTGGGTTACTCAGTAGATAGAGGCCCAGGCTTAACGTCAGGGAAGATTCAGCATTCTGAGTTCAAATGTGACCTCAGGAACTTATTAGCTGTGTGATCCTGGACAAGTCACCTAACCCCATTCACCTTACTTCTTCATCTGTGAAAATGAGCTGGAGAAGGAAATGGCAATCACTCTAGTATATTAGCCAAGCAAATCTCAAATTGGGTCATGAAGAGTGTGACGGTACTGAAAAACAACCCAACAATTACAACAAAGTAGAATGGATTGTTCTAACAGATGGTGAGTACCCCTTCCTCTAGGTCTTCCAGACAAAGCTGGCTTGAGCACTTGTCAATTATATTAGAACAGGAATGTTTACCCGTGTATTTCCCTTTGCAGCAAAACCCCATGATTCTGAGACTCCGTATAGGTGATTTTCAAAGGATTTCTCTTTACTTACTTTGACTATAGGAACACTTATTGTCTGTGGTCTCTTGTCTCCATGTCGATCTCAGCAGGTTCAGAATAGCTCACCAGCAGCTTAATCATGCAGTTAAGAATATTTTTGGCTTGAGCCTTTTTGGTTTCAAAGGGCTTGTGTTCTCCTTTAGCCAGTGGAGTATCTGCCCTGATAAAGCCACAAATCCTTGAAGTTTGGAAGCAGTAAGTAGCCTTCTTCCTAATGGGAAAGAAGAGAAAACCCTTTGGAATCACAAGAACTCAGTTTGTGAATCAATAAACATTGATTAAACATTTCTTATTGCCAGGAACTGGGCTTTTCTAGTTTTTCCCTAAATATGACATTCCACACACCAATGATTCCTCCAAGTCTGGAATGCTCTCCCCTCACACCTTCACCTCTTAGATTCAATCCCTCGTGTTGTCCAAGAGCTGCTGCCTCCTACATGAGAACTTTGCCAGGGTTCCCTCTCTCTAGTTACTAGTCTTCTCTTTCTCGATCATAAAATAACTCCCTATTTCCTTTGTATACTTTAGATGAACTATTCTGTTCACTGTACACTGTATCACCCCAGTTGAATTTTAGTTCCTCAAAGGCAGGGGGGGTTTCATTGTTGCCTTTTTCTCCTCCAGAGATCTTGTCCAGGGCAGGCATTTAATAAAAATTCCTTGACTTGAATTTAAGCCGTTGAAGTTAATGTCTAAAAAACGTTATTGACAAGTCGTGTTAAACATTATTTTGTTTACTCATCTCTCCACGTTCATCACCAGTAGTTGGCACTTCATGGAATTTATCAGGTTGTCTCTTTTTCTCAGGTGTCTTGTAAGAGCTCAGATGAATCCCCCTAGAAGAATGACATTTCTTCTACTGGCTCAAACACACAATTCACAACAATCATTTAATTTCTTTAACCTTATATCTCCTTTCAGATCTCTCTCTTTTTTCTCCTTCCTTCCTTCCTTCCTTCCTTCCTTCCTTCCTTCCTTCCTTCCTCCTTCCTT
>NC_058133.1:7896404-7974030 GCF_016433145.1 Gracilinanus agilis | reverse complement strand
GATAGATAGATAGATAGATAGATAGATAGATAGATAGATAGATAGATAGAGGATAGACAGAGAGACAGACAGATGGGTGGATAGATAGATGGATGGATGGATGGATAGATAGATAAATAGATAGATAGATAGACAGACAGACAGATATCCACACATATACAATGGAGGAACAATGAGACAGAGACAGAAAGATAAAAAGACAGAGAGGAAGGGAAAGAGGGGGAAAGAGGGAAGAGTAAAGGGGGCAGGTTGCCATGGCAGGATGGGATAGTAGATAGAGATCTATTCTACTCCAGGCTCACCTCTAATATATGAGGCTATATATCTCTGGGTAAATTACTTAACACCTCAGTGTCCTAGTCAGCTCTCTCTGACTTCATGTTGTGGAGCTTTTTTGCCTTTCTTTGTATGC
Organism: Gracilinanus agilis; assembly: GCF_016433145.1. Classification (NCBI taxonomy): domain Eukaryota; kingdom Metazoa; phylum Chordata; class Mammalia; order Didelphimorphia; family Didelphidae; genus Gracilinanus; species Gracilinanus agilis. The sequence continues at coordinate 7,973,618 of NC_058133.1, read as the reverse complement.
TCAGAATTTAACACACTGCCTGCCACAAAGAAGGTGATGAATAAATGGCTATTGATGCTCAGTTCAGTGATACGTATTAACAGTAGAAGGATTTCCTACCTGAAAGCTCCTTATGCCAATGAATTCTCCAAGTTTGGATGTAGGAAAGTGTATGAATGTATGTTTGTGTGTATTTATCTATTGCTCAAAAATAGATCTCCCCACTGGACTTGTCAGGGTACCTACCATGTTCACATTATTTATCCCCTGAAAAAGGAGAATCCTAAGGCCTTGAAGGCCTCTTTTCATATTCCAGGGCTCACTGTGATTAGTACCACATGAAAGTTTTTATTAACCATTAATATTTTTACTTGATTTAGTTTGTTGGATTAACCCCAACAGAGAAGAGAGCCCCAATGAGCAGGCATTGGGACAAAGACATTTGTATAAAGGAGTGGGGAAGTCCTTGGCAGACTCTGTTCATTCTTTGGAAGAGTTGGTGGTGATTTTTACCCAGGATGCCGATGGGTCTGAGATCTCAGTGATACCAATATTAGCTCTAATGATTCAGGTCAAAACCTCTCCATGCCTGCCCATCTCATCCTTCTCTTCTCCGAGGAGGGAGAGAGAGAAAGAGACAGAGACAGAGACAGACAGACAGACACAGAGAGAGAGAGACAAAGACAGGGAAAGAGAGACAGACAGAGACAGACAGACAGACAGACACAGAGAGAGACACAGAGACAGAGACACAGAGAGTGTAAAGTGGGAGGAGGCGGTCCATCTAACATCCTGAGTCCCTGCCTGACTTTCCCTTGGTATTCCCAGATGTATCACTGTGGCACATGGACTCTCCAACAATTATCTTGAAATTCAGCTCTTATCCAAGGGTTCATAAACAGAGGAAGATGTGGCCACCTGCCCTGAGTTATTTCTTTATTTTTGCCACTGGGGAAGAACAGCTGCCAGGCATTTGTGCAACAACAAGGGAGCAGACTGGCCACTTCAGAATTTGTGTGAACCAGATGCAGAGAAATAAAGTTAATTAGAGACGGAGGACTTGCCATATATAAACAAAAGTTTGTGCATACGCTAATAGCACCGAGTAATTAATAAATGAAGTGAACATGAAATACCCAGGAGAGAAAATAATAAAATGCCGTCAAAACCATTGAGTCCAAAACCAAGTATTCGTTAGTCATACACTATGCAGGTGGCAGTGAGCTAGGCATTATGGGAACCTGATCCATTTGAGAGGCAGACGCTGTCTTAAAGAAGCTTCAATGTGGAGGTGATATGATGTGCACACAGAGGCCAGCACCAAGTGTGGGTCGTCCTCTCTGCATTCTTGAGGATGTTATACAACAAAGAGTCTATAAGAAGAATGAAAGGAGGCCACATAACCGGAAGGAGCAGGCTGATTAGGGCATTTGTCCCGGAGACAGGGAGTTCCATGATTTCAGACTTGGAGGGCCCCTCCACAGCCCCTTATCGCAGCTCCTCTCTGAACAGGATCCATTCGATGCTCCCAAGGATGCACTAGTGGTCAGTCATTAACCTGAGCTGATGCAAAGTGAAATGAGCAGAACCAGGAAGACGACCTACACACAGACAACTGGCAATGCAAATAGAAGCTCCCCCATGAGCAGCGATGCATGGACACTAAAGCCTGTCCAAGCTTGAACCCCAAGGAAAGCTCAGAGAAACAACCTCCCGCACCCAGCTTCTTTGCCGAGCCGGGGCTCTGGGTATACAATGCTACATACAGCCTCAATTGGTTGATAGGTTGGTTCACTTTACTGAACTTTCCCCCTTTTTAAAAAAAATATCATGAGGGGTGATTTGGGAGGGAGCTCATTAGGAACTGCAGGTGACGTAGAATTACAGCTTATAAACACAAGTTCATTTTCATTATTTGAAGATATCATCTCGCCTCTTTTGGAAGACCTGTGGGGAAGGGCGGCAGGCCATCCCCCTTGGTGGCTAGCTCTGATTGTTAGGGAATTTCTCCTTAGTCCAGTTCCACTTTATTTTTCTGGCTGTGTGACTCTGGGCAAGTCACTTACCCTAGCAATGCCCCAGTTATTTAGTACAAGTTACAGGGAAGATACTTATAACACTTCTACCACCACCACCACCACCATCATCACAGCTAGGATTGCCAAGGTCTTGGCAGATATCATCCCATAAAGGAGAACACCAGTGCCCAGTACTTCCTTCCACATTCTCTGTGATGGAGCTACTCTAGATCACCTGTCCTTTCTCCCATCTTTCCATCCACTTCCTGACTCCATGCGTTTGTATCGACTGTCTCCCATCTCCCATGGCTTCCATCCCCCCTTTGGCAAGAGGCCTTTCTGGGGTCCCTCTTTGCAGGTGGGCTCCGTCACTAGAACAGGAGTTCCTCTAGGCCAGGGCTCTTCTTTGCCTTTCTGTAGCCCTCGTGTTCAGCACAGTTTGGGGCACATAGTAAACATCTAATAAATGCATGCTGATTGCCAGATTGCATTACAGATTTGGGCCCTGGTCACCTGCCTGCTGTTTGCGTGGCTCAAACTTTCATCCCATCCCTTGCACAGAGTGTATTGATCTGAGTGACCAAACTGAGCCCAGCTGCCTCCTTCTGAATGAAATGACACAGAACCCATTTAAAACCACCCCGGGCGATGTGCAGCGTCTTATCTGGACTCTTCTATTAACTTCTGGGTGACAGAGAGGACAAGAAAATTAGCAATTTGTCTGATCTCTCTCATTTGTAAAATGCAGCTACCCTCTTCTACTGGGGCACAAAGCTTATGGGAAATGAGCAGGACGTATTCATTGGGCTAACAAGGCATTGGCTCCCATCAGCTTCTGGGTGGGGGTGGGTAGCATGAGAGTGTTCACAAAAGCCAGTTGTTCTCTGGTGCACACGTATGTCCCTACCTATTGCCAGGAGATAAAAGGACCCCTGAAGAGTCTAACCATGCTGTGCCCCTATCAAAAGACAAGCAGGATGTAAGTTCTGCGAGAGCAGGAAGAATGACGCGCTGTGTTTCTGTATGCCCAGAATCCAGCATGTACCTGTATAGAGTAGGCAGCTAGATGGCACAGTGGATGGAGCCCTGGGCTTGGGATCAGGAAGACCTGAATTCATATCTGACATCAGACACTGTCTATATCTGGGGAAATCACTTCACCCAGTTTGCCTCAGTTTCCTCATCTGTTAAATGAGTTAGAGAAAGAAATGGCAAATCACTCCAGTATCTTTCACCAAAAAATCCTCAAGCAGGGTCACAGAGAGCAGGCACAACTGAAATGGCTGAACAACACACAACAACTGGACAAGAGTAGGCATTTAAGATGTGTTATGGTGTGTACCTTTTGGGCATCGGTTGGTCTTGATGGTTGCCACAGCCTTTGCAAGTCTGAATGTTGGACTTCTTCTAATTCTGAATTTGAAGGTAATTCTTGAGTTCAAGGGGCTCCTGAATGCCCCCTAGGAGAAAATACAAAACCATCAACATGGAATTAAAGGCTTATATAGGAATTTAAAGTTTGAACTCTATTTAAAATTTTTTTTTCTAATTTCTCCCTTTTTCTTATTCCCATTACTCTCCTACCCTGCCCCATTATTCCCAGTATTCCTATGTTCTGGCTCAATGGACCTACTACTCTGTTGAGTGCAGCCTTGTTCTCTGCTTCTTTTCCCTGGCCTGCCTTTCCCTCCCTCCTGCCCTCCAGCTCAGAGTCTCCAGCCTTGCTCAGCGCTTAGTTCAGGGGTCACTTCCTAGTGTAGTGATGGTGAACCTATGGCACGGATGCCAAAGATGGCATGCAGAGAGCTCTCTGTGGGTACATGGCCACCCTGCCTGCCCCAGAACTTGTTGCTAGAAAGGCAGAGGGACTTGGGCTGAGCTGTTCCCTTTCCCCTTTCCACCATACTGACTGCATTTTTTCACATCACATGCCCCTCTGCCCAGCAGCTCAATGGGAGTACTTTCTCTGTCCCCTGTATGGGGTAAAGTGGGGTCAGCGTGTGCCCAGCCCTCCGTGGGGGCTGGGGGTGGGCCCTGGCATTCCTCCTCAAAAAGGTTTGCCATCACTGTCCTCGTGGATGCTTCTCCTGATCCTCCCCCTCCACACCTGTCAGTGTTAGTGCTGTCTCTTGGCTCATGTGATCATCCAGATCTTTCTCCACGAATGTGCTCGATCCCTTCAGTAGCATCTTAGCCCCTTGAGGGGAATCGCAGTTTGGACGGTTTTGTCTTTGCATCTCCAGTGCCTTCTCCTGAGCTAATTCATGCTTAACAAATATTACTGGGATGGGTGAGGAGGACTGTTTGAGGTCTAAGGTCTATGTGTCGAGAAAAGACACAGAGCGGGTCTAATCAGGATGCCACAGCTAAGAAATAAGGAATTATCCAGAAGAAGCCACATAAAGGACATTATCAAAGAAATGGGTGAATGAACAGGGGCATGTAGCAAGTGCCAGGGATAAACTGAGGGTAGTCTACAAGCTCCATTGCTATCCATCCAGTATAAGGAGACCTGGAGGAAGGTTCTCTGCATATTGCCTCTTAGGCATCTAGAAGGGAAGTCCTAACGTCATCTCCAACTCGACATGTCCAAAATGGAAATCGAGGACTTCCGACCTTTCCAGTCTTTCCCTTCCCCACATCCTCTGTCCCAATGGCACTGTCTTCCTTGCTTTTCCCCCCAGACAACACTCATCTTCTGACTGTTCCCCTTCACCGGCTCTCCTCCTTTTGTGGAACACTGTTCCCTTTCACCTTCTCTTCCTGACTTCCTTCAAGTGTCTATTCAAATCTCCCACCAGCATACCGCCATCTGCAGAGGTCCCTTCGCCACCCCCTTCCCCAGCCCGCAAGCTCATTTCTTCCTGAACATACAGACTGAATCTGAATCGATCACAGATGTTTACGTCCTGAACGTTGCTTCCCCATTTTACCTGCAAGCCCCTTGAAGGCAGGACCATGTGTTTGTCTTGTTTTCATCCCAGCATTAGCATAGTGCCTGGAACATAGGAAGCGCTCAATAGATACTGGCTGACTTGTTGACTTACTGACTAGCCCTGGCTCGTGACAAACAGAGAAATAGAGGCAGTAGGTGTCCTTTTTTTCCTTTGAGCAAACAGTATAATACTAAGTTCAAGAAAGCTGTTGATATATTTACTCCACTAATTCAGGGATCTACGACTTAATTATTGCAAATTTTCTGTCCAAATAATACTCATCACAAACACTCTAGGCCTTATTTCATGATCCTTTGTGGACTGCTGTGGCCAAAAAAGCCTTCATCACCTGGTGGCCATTCTCTTAATGTTGAGGTTCATCACTGTTCAGACAAGTACCTCCTCTTACCCACAAGGCCTTTCTTGATTCTCCTCGTTGTTTGGAGTCAGGAAAACCTGGTTTCAATTCTTGCCTTAAGTAATAATCTGGAATGACTCTGGACAAGTCATTCCTGATATGGAGCCATAATTAAATAAAATTATGATTTCTCGGGGAATGGACATGTCAGCTTCTCTTCTGTGGCTCCACACACCATCCCGCTATATGGCTCAGCTCCTTGAGGGCAGCGGCTAGCTTAGCCCCTGATATTTTTGTCTCCAGACCTTAGCCTAGAGCTTGGCAGAGTGAGAGACGCAGCTACAGCGTCAAGGTTAAGGGAAGCAATAGTTTCTGAATTCTTTCCTGGTCAGGACCCATGTAGGAAACCATGTTCACTACCAGAAGAATCTCGATTTAAAGCTCAAAAGGATCCCTCAACAATGACCAAGACAGAGTTTTCAAAACATCCAGAAGACTATGAGCTCATTGAGGGCACAGACTCCTTCAGGCTAGCTCCCCCTAAATTCCTTGTGCCTTGAAAAGCGACTTTTTTCAGTCATCCATTTATTCATTCATAGTCAAAACTTTATAAAATGAATTGAAGGAACAGCTAACAGACTAACTTTGTGATTATAGAAGGAGATGTCCAAGGAGAAAGAAAGCACCTCAGAGAATATCAAGTCTAGCTTTGCCATTTTATAGATGAGAAACTGAGGTCAAGGTTATCCAGCTAGCAAGGTTCAGAGGTGGGGCTTGACTTCTCTGACTCTTGAGCCAGTGCTCTGGTTTAGAGATAGAGATCAGATGTTTTCCATTTGGCCGGGCTTTCAAAGAATGAAGAAGTCCAATCTTGGAAATCTTGGTCAGCCCAAAAGATGTCTCTTTTCCTTTAAAAGCATGGCCAGAAAGGAGCAGCAAGGTGGTGTAGTGGATTGAGAGCCAGAGCTAGAGAGGGAAGGTCCTATTTTCAAATCTGATCTCAGACACTTCCTAGCTGAATGACCTTGCACAAGTCACTTAACTCCACATCGCCTGGCTCTTACTTCTCTTCTGCTTTGGCTCCAATACACAGTATTGGTTCTTAGATGGAGATAAGTGTTAAAAAATATATGGCCAGAGGATTGCTGGAATTGAGTTGGAGGGGGAGGTAAATGCCACCCTTTCCCATCAAACCCAAGCTAAAGGTTTAGGATCTGCTCTCAGTAGGGAAGGCAAAGAAGATCAAACCTTCTGAAGTATGCCTGGTGCGGGGATGGGAAAGGGAGACAGATGGTGGGGTTGGGGTATGGACAACTTTAAATGGATAGTGTTGCTATAGCGTTATGTCAAGGTTATTTCACTGTCATATGAAGAGGCTAAATTAGATTTCCATACTGTATTTGCATTTTAATTTTACATCTAATTATTCTAATTTTCCTAGAAATGTAATTCAATTTCTTAATCAGTAACAGAATTGGTAAATTGATGATGGCCCATTTCTTTGTTAAATCCTCTTCTGAACTGATATTCCAGCCAAATTGGCTTACTTGCAGTTCTACAAACTCTGAAGTCCATCTCCAGGCTCCGTGCCTTTTCGGTTCTCCAGGCTCTTCCTTCCCATCATTACCTGGGAGGATCCTGAGCTTTGTTCCAGACTCAGTTCAGGGGCTACTTGCTAGGGGAAGTCTATTAGTACTCTCTCTCTCCAAATCCAATCCTCAGGCATGTATTTTTCTGTCTAGACACTATATCCTCCTAGCCGAATGGAGGCTCCTTGAGGGCAGGGAGTGTTCTACATTTTGTCTTTGATTCCCCAGAATATTGTACAGTGGTTGGTGCATTTTTAAACAGTTGGTCTAAGATTTCCTTGAAACAATAGGGAACCAGAAGAGGATTTCCCTTCTACCAATGGAGATGGACACCTTTTCTGCATGATGGAATTGACTCTGAGACTGTCAGGCCAATGGATTTGACCAGGGTGACCCACCAGTATGTGTCAGAGGCAGGACTAGTATTTGGGTCTTCCAGCTGTGAGACCAGCTCTCTATTCTTGAGTCCATACTGCCTTTCTTCTTTGCATGTAGTAGACACTTAATAAACGCTTCTCAGATTGCATGCATTGGTCATTTCCAAATGACTTTGTGTTTAATCAACAAATAATGACTGTTTTTGAGTTGTTTCAGGCATGTTTGACTCTTTGGACCCCATTTGGGTTTTTCTTGGCTGGATACTGGAATGATTTGCCATTTCTTTCTCCAACTCATTTTATAGATGAGGAAACTGAGGTAAATGGGACTAAGTGACCTGTTGAGGGTCATACAGCAAGTGTTTACCAGCGGTCAGATTTGAACTCAGAAAGATGAGTCTTCCCTATTCACTGTGCCACCCAGCTGCCCTAACAATAGTAACTAGTATTTACATCATGCTTTGGGGCTTTCAAAGCTCTTTGCAGCTATCTCATTCATCTCGTCTCATGTCATCCTGAGAGTACTATGCCCAGGGCAGCAACTGGACAATGTTGGCAAAGGTTACAGGATGAGTAATTCAGCCAGACCGAAGGGGATGGGGGGCCCGTAAATCAGGTCCACAGAATGTCATTCAGGAGAAACCAGCAAAGAGAAGGAGGGAGCATCTATCTGACTAAACCAAGAGCTTATGTTTAGAGATAAACTGCTTCTCTCCTAACAACCAGAGAGTGTGGGATGGTGGAGAGTGCCCTTGCACTGGGGGTTAGGGGCTCTGGGTTTGAATCCTGCATCTGCTGCTAATTGCCAGTGTGAACTGGGGCAAGGGTGCACAGCCCCTCTCTGTGCCCCAGCTGCTTCATCTGTAAACTAAGATCTAGACCAGGAATTCTTAACCTCGGAACCATGAAAGGGAGTTCTTTTTTATTCCGTGTATTTGGCTTCATGTATTTTCTTTTATACATTTGAAAGAACTCTGTGGAGGCCATAGATTTCACTTTAATACCCAGAAGAGCTCATCACAAGCACATCTGAGACTGCTTCCCTTTCTAAAGGTCTGTCATCCTGCAGTGGGAAGAGCCCAGGACATCTGGGTTCAACCTCTAGCTCTGCCACATATGACATGTGTGTCCTTGGAGAAGTCCCTTAAACTCTTTGGCCCTTGGTTTCCCCAAGTGTAAAATGAGCAAGTTGGATTAGCTGGCTTAGTCTAAGTCTCTTCCAGCTCTAGCACTCCAACCCCAACATACTTTGAAGGGCAGGACCTATCATGGATAACTCAGAGAGAGCACTCCAGGCCTCTGCCTAGGGAGCTCTTTGTTTTAGGGGACAGAGGGTGGGGTAGGAGATGACACCATCATTAGAAGAACAGTGGGGCTGCTCAGAACCAGAGATCAAAATGGAGGAGAGCTTCAAGGGTTAGGTGGCATTGGTAGAAGCTTCCAGAATCCTAGTGACAAAAAGGCACTAAGTCTGGCAGACAGCCTGAGCCCAGGAGAGCCGGAAGAATGATCTGAATGAAGAGTACCAAAGGGAGAGGAGGTTGGTCAGTGATAAGGAGTCTAGCAAAGGAGCTGAGGCTCTCCCCAGCTTTGGGACTCTTTTGAAAAGCCAACCAATTCCAGCAGATCCTAATGGATACTTGATTCAGGCCCAAAGTCAGAGCTTAGCATGTTGCCCTTCTGGGAAGGTTTGGGGGAGGAAAGTATAGATCTCATCTGTAAGGGCAAGGACCCAAGGGGCTGGCTCGCCAAGAGAGGGGCTAACGTACTCTGTGAGGTGAGAAATCTGGAAGGAAAATCCAGATGACTCAACAGAGACAGAAAGGAGAAAGGCGATAGCAGAGATCTCCAGAAGGTTAAATCAAGAGTCAGGAAACCAGGCAGAAGGGCCTCTGGCTCCAAGGGTTTGAGCCTCAGTGGGGCAGGAATGTTAAACAGAAGGAGTCCTGCTCTAGGTCAGACACCAGAGAAGTGTTCAGAGTGATGAAGATGGAAGCTGTTTCTAAACCAAAGATTCTTTAAATCTCCAAATGTCAGAGCAGAAAGGCTTCAGTGAATTCATGGCTGAACGAAAATGCCTTTTTGGATATGTCTAGCAAGCGGACAGAATGACCTAGATAGTGCGTGACGTCCCTCCCTCCCCCTCTTCGAAATTATGGTCTTTGAGCTTTCTCTTCAAGACTGACCACCCTGGGGAGCCCATGACCTCCTGCACCACTGCATTCCACTCTGGAACAATTCTCATTCCTAAAAGTCCTTTACCTACCTTAGAACCGTAAACAGCTCAGCTCCCTCCATCTTCCCCTGCTCTTGGTTCTGGCTTCAGAAGCCAAGCCGAGCCAAACTGATTCTTCTTCCAAAGGAGACTCCTTCAAATGCTTGAGTGACTTCCTCACATCGCTCTAAACAAGCACTTCCTGAGCCTCTAATATAAGTGGAGCAGCAGGCACGTGCTGGGGGAGAGAGACAAGTCAGATAAAGCTCAGACCTTGCCCTCTATAGTGGGCCAGCCTCTATATGGTTTTGGGGGTCCTGAGTGGCATATGGTGGCATAGGATTGGTAAGACAGGAGAAAGAAAATGAGAACAACCAGACTAGTGGTTAGCCCATGTTGATTTGAACTCTGTGGGCTTTGGAGTTTATTATATACTGATTTCAAACAAAGAACACAAAGAAAGAGTCACAGCTGTGAAGGGGTAACAAATCATACATAACCCATTAAAGTCTAAAGAGCAAAGGTACAAAGACAATGGTCAAATTCCAACCATCAGTTAGTAGGGGATAATTCTGGGAGCGGAAATATTTTATGGAGATGCTCACTAATTGAGTCCTGTCCTCCTGGGTTATAGGCACCTGGTCAAATAAAGTTCAGACTAAAGGCTCCATTCTTATCTAAGTATGCAGTCTTATCTAAGTAATGTTTGTTAGGGTTCAGGCTTCTTAATTATCAAGGAGAGGAATCATTAACTCAGTAGATGCTGGTCTGCTAAGGACTCAAAGCTTTTCAATAAGTCTATAATGTTTTTCCAATAAGAAAAGGTATGGATCATAAGAGGTATCAAAAGAGGGTCTCAGATTTTTATCTATTCTCTTATTGGCTTCCCACAGCCCTCATGGAGCGGATCCTCTCATTTGGAGGTATGGCACACAGGCAACTCTAATGTAGAAAATGAACACAAGTAAGAGAGATGAAGTAAAGTACGATAAGAAGTCTGAGGGGAGAGATCACAGGACACATGATGTGTTACATAGGTTACATGAGGTAAATGGCATTGGAACGGCCTGGAACGGGGTGGGGGGAGATATGGAGGGAGGGCATTCTAAACAAGCAATGTCAAAGTCAAAGGCATGGAGGTGAGAAATCAAATTGTGTGTCTGAGGGAACAGAAGAAACCAGTTTAGCTAACGCATGAAGGAAAATGATCTGAGATAATACTGTAATGGTAAGAAGAAATTTGAGGAGTCCTTGAATGTTAGTCAATTGTGTGCTGGCATTCTGGTTCAATGGGAAAAAATATTGAACTATAATGGGGAGACTTAGTTTTGGGTCTTGACTTTTATGCTTACTGGGGCCATTTGGCTTTGAGTAAGTCACTTCAGTTTTCTAACTGAGAAATACGGTTTCTCTATTCTCTGACTGAAAACTGAGAGATACATACATGGCTCTCTTCCTCTCTGTCTCTGTTAGTTTCTTAGCTTTTCGTTATTTAGATGCTTATTTAGTTCGTTTTTCAGAAACAGAAACTCAGGTTCGCCATCTTTGAAATAAGGATAATAACATGCAAATGGCTCATCCAGTTCTTGTAGAGAAAGAACTTAAAGGGCTCTAGAACCAGGGGTAAAATTTAGTCACTAACAGAATGACCCAAATAGCTTCTGAGCAGAAGAATGACCTAATAGGTCTGTGCACAATTCTGACTACTTTTTTTTAAACCCTTAACTTCTGTGTATTGGCTCCTTGGTGGAAGAGTGGTAAGGGTGGGCCATGGGGGTCAAGTGACTTGCCCAGGGTCACACAGCTGGGAAGTGTCTGAGGCCAAATTTGAACCTAGGACCTCCCATCTCTAGGCCTTACTCTCCATCCACTGAACTACCCAGCTGCCCCCTGACCACTTTATTTTTAAGAGGGATTGAGATGAGATTAGAGGCAGTATGAGGAGATAACAGGGAATTCCCTGTTAATGGGCAATGGAAATGGGAAGTGAGAAAATAGGATGGATGAGAAAGACATTGCAGAGCACCGATCAACAGGATCTTATTCCACTGTGGAAAGGCACATTTGGAAATGTTCTAGTACTTTCTGAATCGTTACAACATGAAACTCAACAGGTTGAAGCTGACATGATCTCATTTCCAACGCAGCTGAGTAATGGAGCTTTGCTGCACTGATGGGCAGCTCTCAGTGACTTCAGGTTTTCCCAACATTTTGTTCAGCTGAAATATTTATGAACTGAAAAGTATTTTCTGTCAAAAGTGATTTTTAGGGAATGCTTTCCTGCAGCCTTTTTTCTCTTAATTTTTAGAGGCAATGATGAAAATGAAGATGAAACCTGAGACTCGTAGAAGTACCAAGCGATACTAAAGATTTCATGTTTGCCCCAAGGAAGGAACTTATGAACACAAGAAGCTAAGAATCCTTCAACAATATATTGGCTGAATTAGAATCGGCCTTATCTACATTGTAGAATTTATCAAGCAAACAGCCCTAGCTTTGCAGGCAGGGGATCTGGGTTCAAGCCTCAGCTTTGCTAGCCCTGTCATCTCAGCTCTGGGTGCTTTAGCTTCCTCCTCTGAACATAAAGAGAGAGTGTCACAGATGGCTTTGGAATGTTCCTTCCACCTCTAAATCTATACTTTGACCTGTGTGTGGAAATGTGATAGATAAATAGATAGACAGACAGATAGACAGATAGATAGATGGATAGATAGATGGATGGATGGATGGGTGGACAGACGGACAGACAGACAGATAGATAGATAGATAGATAGACAGACAGATAGATGGATAAATAGACAGACAAACAGACAAACAGATAGACAGAGGCAGACAGACAGAAAGACAGATAGATAGACAGACAGATGGATAGATAGGTAGATGGATAGATAGATAGATAGATAGATAGATGGATGGATGGGTAGATAGATAGACAAACAGATAGACAGAGAGAGGCACAGACAGAGAGATAGATGGATAGATAGATAGGTAGATAGAGACAGACAGACAGAAAGATTGATTGATTGATTGATTGATTGATTGATAGAGACTTTAACCTGTTTGTGGAAATTTGAGAGAGAGAGAGATATACATACACACGTATGTCTCTGTCTTCATAGCTAGAAATATAACTTAATAGAAATAACAGTCTCTGTCTCTCTCTCTGTCTTCTGTCCCTGCCTCATACATATATAATAACTAGAGATCTAGATCTGGAAATGTATATATATATATATATAGATAGATAGATATAGATATATATAGATATATATATATAGAGATATATATAGATACAGATATAAACGTCCCTGTCTATATAAAGAATCCAAGTCAGAGAGAGATATGTGTGTATGTATACATACACCTGTATATCGGTAGCCGTATATACATGTATTTATCTCTCTCACCTTAAATAGGTGGACAGCATGTAAACTTACATATAATTAGATTTCATTAAAGTGTTTCAGTTTCGCAATACTGAACACATAAAGTAAAATGCTGATATAATTACATGTCTCTATTTTGGTACTAAATTAGTGAAAAAGAGCACATTTCATCTCAACCTCAATATGTAACCCAGAATGAATGCATTAGGAAGGGAAGTTACCTTGGAAGATCACCAACCTAGATGTGGAAAGGAGGTAATTAGTCCAAGCTTGGACTTAATGTACAGATAAGGAAACTGAGTCCTAGAAGTAATATGACTTACCCAAGGTCACACACAAGTAATAAGGTTTTGAGTCCAGGTTCTCATATTCCTTACAATCCTGAAGGCCTTTAAAAAATGAAATTATTTCTTACTTTCAAAAATGGTTTAGTTGGAGGAAACTGGGTGGCTCAGTGGATTGAGAGCCAGACCTAGAGGCAGGAGGTCCTGGGTTCAAACTTGGCTTCCGAAACTTCCTAGCTGGGTGACCCTGGGCAAGTCACTTAACCCCCACTGCCCGGCCTTTACCACTCTTTTGCCTTGGAACCTATACACAGTATTGATTCCAAGACAGAAGGGAAGGGTTGGAAAAAAAACATTTTAATGGTCTTGTTTGGTCCGTGCCAAAACTGTGGGGCTGAGAGGGGGGCCCGTGGAGCCCTTTTACTATTATACACATTTTCCTTTGGTAATTTATTATAAAGCAACCCTTTAGGATGATCCATCACCAAGTATTTGTGAAATGCCTCTTGGGATACTTTTGGCATTCTTGTCCCTCCCCTTCAGGAGCGCAGGAGCAGGTGTAGGTGCAGAAAAGCAACTGAGGCAGGGAAGAATTAGATGAGGAATCCCTCCCAGGATGCAGTTGGTAATAGCTCTGTAACTTCTCGTGTTAGACCCCAATAACGTGAAGAGATTAAGTCATTGGCCGTTTGAGTCAGAGTTAGGACCTGAACGCAGGTCTTCCTGGTTCCTAGATCAGTCCTCTATTCGCTCCTTCAGGCTGCCCCACGTTTGTTGTCATTCAGTCATTTTTCAGACACATCTGACTTTTTGTGACCCCATTTGGGGTTTTCTTGGCAAAGATGCTGGGATGACTTTTCATTTCTTCTCCAGCTCATTTTACAAATGAAGGAAATGAGACAAACATAGTTAAGGGACTTGCCCAGGGTCACACAGCTGGGAAGTATCTGAGGTCAGACTGGACACATCTTCTTGATTCCAGGCAACCTCTCATACCGGACATATAAATCAAATAAATGTAAGACAACCTTGTTGGGGGGGGGAATGTTAGTTATGTACTTTTGATAGCAATCAGAGTGTTTATATTGAATAATAATAATAATAATAATAATAATTAGCTAGAATTTATGCAGCCCTTTAAGTTTTGCAAAGAATGTTACAAAGATTCTCTTATTTAATTCTCACCACAATCCTATAAGGCAGATGCTATTATTATCCCCATTTTACAGATGGGGAACCTGAAAAGGAAGGGCTCAGTGATGAATAGAGCGATTTTGATGTCTTCCTAGCTACGAACAATGCAAAATAGAGACGTGACATGACGGCTGCCCTTGAAGGGTTTGCAGTTGAATTAAAGAGACAAGACGAACATAAAGGAATTCCCCCTTTAACCTTCAGTGGGGCAGCTCACCAGCAGAGAGGGAAAACGACACCCAGCCTCGTCCCCTGAGATCTGCGTCTCCCAGCGCCAGCCCTGCTTCTCTCCCAGATTCCTCCCTTCTTTTTCTAGCTGGGCTCCTGGCACGCGAGCCCGGAATAAAGAGGGCGGGTTAAGAAGACGTCGTGGAGGTGCTTCTGACAAATCTTGGAGCCCCTCGACAGAGGTTTGGGGAGTCATCCTTGAATCGGCCATGAGGGTACAGTTAGACCAAACACCAGAAGGAATACAAAGCCAGAAGAGATGAGGAAGAAAAAGATGCACCATTCAATTAAGTTCAAAATGGCCCATTTCAGCCAGTTGTTAAGGCTGAAAAGTAGACGAAGCGAAGCCCATTTATTCCAATTATAAGGATTTCATTCTGAAGGTTTACTGATGTCAATCAGTTCCCAGGAGCTCACAGGCATCGAAAACCTGCTTTAGTCAGCAGGCGTCAGGCTGAGAGACAAGACGAGCGAGCGAGGGCAGGACTGGCGTGGAATGGAAGCATCGCTGAGAAATCTCACGGACAAGGATGATGGGAAACGAGCAGCCGAATCTGCTCAGCAAACAGGGAAAAGCAATAGAGAGAAAAAATGAAAGGCAGGCTGGGGAGGGGCCTGAGGAGGTCAAGTCACGCCAAGGTCATGTAAAGGCTCATAAAATCCTGAATTGTGAGCTAGAAAGGACCAGAGATCCCAAATAGGGCAAGTCGTTTAGCCTCGGTTCCTGACTCATGAACATGTTTTGCTTTTCCACCCTGAACTTCCCCTGCAAATGTTAGTTGTTGTCATTGTTATTATTGCCTGTAGAAGGAAGGAATTGGATGAGCTGCCTCCCATGGCCTTTCCGGAGAGTGCTATGATCCTAGCAGAGTCTGGGAGATGAAGAGACTTCTTTAGGTCACCCACGTAACAAGTGGCGGCGCTCGGGATTCGGCCCACATCAAGTGGTCCTGAACGCCACCCTCTTCCCAGAGGAAGCCGACCCCGAACGAAATGAGACCTGCAAAGAGTTTATGTCAAACCCTTCATCATTAGGTCAGGGAACTCCCTGCAGGCCTGAACATGCATCTAATTCCAACAAAAAGGAAACGAAGTAAACTTTTTAATGAAGCCACCGTGGGAAAAGCAGCTACGCTAGCCCGGCGCATCCGAGAAGGTCTGCGCTGGCTACGGCAGGAGTATGAGGATGGAGGGCTCGATTTTCTTAAGTATCGTGTAATAATGGGGAGGCACCAGCGATGTTCTTCAGTGTTATTGAAATGTAACTACATGGTCTGGGGGTCCACTCTGGGTTGAAGGAGAGACAGGACCGACCAGGATAGGGAGACACTAAGGCTCTAAAACATAATTCAGTCCTTATTAATGCAAAAAAGGAGCCTGAGAAAACAGGTCACGATCAATCTGTTGCCTGGATTTCCATCTGCTTAAAATGTTTTAATCGACACAAACTCTGAGAAGGTTCTCTCTGGCCGAGTAGCGGTAGGGAACAGGAAGGGTTTTACAAGGGCTGTTCCATGTCAGATCTAGAACGGGGTCACAGATCTAGAGGCAGAAGGTAACCCGGAGGCTATCAAGCCCAACCCCCTCATTTTAAAGATAAGGAAATCAAGGCCCGGGTAAACTTGGCTGGTATAGCAAAGGGAAAATAGGAACAAGCGTTTCCTGACTCGGTGGTGCTCCTTTGTCTTACTGTCAAAGAAGAGACTCAAAGATACGAGATTCCACTTTTGCAAATGGTATTCTACAGCAGAAATGATCTTCGCTAGTATATAAATGAGCAGAAGAGCATTTGGCCCTACTGTGAATTTTGGTGACTATTAAAAACAAAATATTTGCCTCGATAGAGTAAAAATACTACCCTGAGTTCTCTTCTAACAAAACCTCTCCTGTACGTAAATCAAAGTAATTCAAGATTCCTCGTGTGACGACAGACATAACTTTGATCGACATCCCCGTCATCATATCCAATAAGGCATGTGCTGGCCCGGCGTGTTAACTTACTGCAAAAGAAGAGAATCGCCACCGAGTCCAAGTGGAAGAGAGATTCTCTGGAGATGGGGAAGTCCTGCAGGTGCTACTATTTGGCAGCAACATTGAGCTGATTTTTTAAAAATTGTCATATAGTGTAATGTAGAAGATGGCAGCATGGAATCCCTGCAAAATACAGGGTCAGCCTCACCCAGAATTCCAGGGGACCCCCCTGGAGAACTTTGGGTGAGGGGACAGCTGAGAAGGGTTAGTCAGTTGCTTCTGGGGGGTTAATGTGAGCAGATCACACTGTTTACTGCTCCTGACTTGGGGGTTCACCCGAGAGGGCCATTGTGGCAAAAGCCATCATGGTTTTTACTCGGGAATAGCCTGCTTAGGAGGATTAGTCCTTACCAATATCAATACAACAAATATTTAGTGATTTAGAGATTAGATGTATTCACTATTGGCAAGTGAGTCAGTTTAGCCAAGTGCCTTCACCCCCTCCTGAAGGGAGAAGAGTCATTTTAGTCATGTCCAAGTCTTTAGGACCCCATTGGGGGTTTTCTTAGCAAAGATACTAGCGTAGGTTGCCACTTCCTTCTCCAGGTTATGTGACAGATGAGGAAACTGAGACAAGCAAGACTAAGTGACCTGCCCAGGGTCATAAGGCTAATAAGTATTTGAGGCCAAATTTGAAGGTAGGAAAATGAATCTTCTTGTCTTCAGACCTCATGCTCTCTCCACTGCACCGCCCAGATTGAGCTGATTACGCAGATCTTTAACAGGAAGCTTCCCCTTCCTCTTCGGTTCTGTTCAACTCATTATCCATTTGTTACGGCCAGCCAAGAGAGATATGTGGATATATTCAAATATCCACACATGTACATGCATGCTGATGAATAAGTTCTACTGGTGTTCTTGACCTCCTCCCCAAGTGTAGACAGCAGACATTCTTGGGCATGAAAGTTCCTGCATGGAGAGTTGGGGCAACGTAGTTTAAGGAGCTCCCTGCGGCGATCCGGGGCTTGATGTAATCCGTGACGTGTCATCTGCAAACCGGAGATCTAGTTTAGGGTGGAAGAAAGATTGCCTGTAGTTAGGGAGGTCTTTTCAATGTCAGTAATTATTCCGTCCAATATCCTGGTGACTGTCCTCACAGTTCCTGCTGGGACAGAATTAGCCGGCGTTCTCTGGACGCCCGGGGAAGCTCGGAAATGTCACAGCACCCAAGATAGAAAGTTCTTGGACCAGACTTTAAAATGCACCATTCAAGAGATGAGGTGAAGACAATTAGAAGACAATTCAGGGCCTGAGCCAGATCAACCTCTGAAAATGATGTGATGGTCAGGAGAGGACTCTGCAGGGCTGCGGTTTTATCCGCAATAGAGATCAGAACCCAGCCAGTCCTTCCAGGAGAATAAATGAATTCATGTGTGTCATCTGTCATACATGGGCTGAGCCCGCATAGAGGCATCATCAGTTAATGGGCACTTCTTAGTGCCTCTTATGTTCCTGTTACTCTGCTGGGCACTGAGGGTACAAGTTTAAAGAAGGAAACATCCCTCCCTTTTAGGGGTTTGCAGTTTACTAAGGAAGGCAAGAAGCGACTATATAAGCATATAAAATAACTATGAAGAGGAGAAAAGTAAGTGGATAAAAAGTTCCCAAGGTAGTTAGGGATAAGGACACTGGAAATTGGGTGAACCAGGGAAGGCTTCCTGTAGAAGGTAGTACTTGAGCTGCATCCTGAAGAAAGAGAGGGATTCAGTAAGGTAGAGGTGAGGAAGGAACACGCTCCAGGAATTGGGGGATGGCCACATGCCTACCTACCAATGTCTCTATGTAGCTATTTAAATATATCTTGTACAATATCTTGCTGTGCATATATGTATAGATATTCAGAGAGTCAGTCGAGAAACATTTATTAAGCACCAATTAGGAGGATACAAAGACAGACCCGACTCTTGAGGAGTTCACAAATGAATGAGGGAAACAACATTCAAATAACTATGTATAAACAAGATATTTAAATGATAAAATGGGAAAACCCAGCAGAGAGAGAAGGCCTTAGAGTTCAGAGAAATCAGGAAAGGCCTCCTGGACAAGGTGAGATTTGGGCCGGGACGTGAAGGAAATCAGGCAAGACAGTAGTTGGATATGAGGAGGGAGAGCATGTATATGCATTCCTTCTCTTGGATGAGTGCTAGAAATGGACGCTGAACTTGGCCCACTGGTGGATGTGAGGAGGAGAGAAGACTGGGTTGCCTTTGGGAAATGATAAAGTTATTTTGGTGATACCAACCCTCCGCCTGAAACAAAAGCCCATCTGTCTAATGTCAATGTTCTTCTGGTGGAGTTTGAACGCAAGACGTGGAACACGGCGGCCTTTGAAAACTCTGAAAATGAGCATGAAAATAAGGGCAACAGAAAGGTTCCTGATGGGTGGGGAGAGGCTGCACCACATTCCAAACAGAGAATGATGAAGAAGGAGAGGATTAGAGGATGTCATCCAAAATGTACAATAAAAGAAGATGGAATGCTCCATGTCAAGAGGAAGGGAGGTGGCAAGATGGTTGAGGCAATGGACGGCTAGTCCATTGTGCTCTGTACACACTGGTTCAAATCCCATCCTTGTTGGGAGTAGTTTTGGGGGCAGCTGGGTGGCTCAGTGGATGGAGAGCCAGGCCTAGAGATGGGAAGTCCTGAGTTCAAATCGGCCCTCAGACATTTCCTAGCTGGATGACCCTGGGCAGGTCACTTAACTCCCATTGTCTAGCCCTCACTGCTCTTCTGTCTTGTAACTAATACACAATATTGATTCTAAGGTGGAAGAAAAGAGTTTTAAAAAAGAAGAAGGAAGAATGTGCTTTGTCCATTGGTATCTTTACAAAGTTAGGGGGAAAGGAAGATTTCAGTGTTTGAGGTGGACGTCCCGTGCAAAACGTGTAGGATTCCATCATGCAGGAGGAACACAGAATGGGCAGGCGTGGATGGGTCATCATCCAGCTTGGAGTGTGACGTCCGTGAGATCTTAAAACATTCTGTAGTCCCATCCCAAACGATAAGTCTTAACGTCTGAACAAAGCACCTCCTATTGTGTGTATTGTGACTTTGTTGTCAAATTGTGGTTGAATAAGAATAATTACGAAGCTCTTAGCCCCGTGCCTGACACAGAGTATTGCTATATAAATATTGATGATGATGATGCTGGTTATTATTAGAGCATGGCTGGTGTGGCATCTCCACCGGCATATAAAAGATGCTTCTTAATTTTGGCCCAGCGGTAATTGCCATGGAAATAACCCTGGTGGCTGACAAATGAGGGCTGACATTTATGTAAATATTTTAAGCTATACTTTACATTCAGTATTTTGCTGGGTCTCAAAATAGGTGAGCAGGGAGGTCCTTCAGAGAGTGTAATTCGCCTTTTGTAAAGCAGGAAGTTGGGGCTGCTGGCAATAAAGTGACTGTCAGGACGTCGGAAAGCCAGACTTGACCTGGATGTGTTCAGTTTGTGGCGTGCGATTCAGCGTATTTTACCCATTTAAACATCTGGAAGGTCTGACTCAGAAAGCTATGTACTGTGCCAGCCACAAAGGCTCGGGTGTGCCACGCCAGAAGCGACACTGAGTGCCCCTGCTGGGGCTTGGGGGACAGAGTAACGGAGCCTTTCAGAATAGAAGGAACCCCGATGATGGAGCATTACGGGAGGTCGTAACTACAGGAACGACTTAAAAGGCTATTAAAAGGAAACAGGAACATGTAATTGTCCAAGAGATCTGGAATCAACCCATCATAAATGGACAGGAAGCCCTCATTATGTGCTAAGTGCTATGTTAAACACTGAAGTGACAAACAAAGGAAAACACTCAAAAATAGTTTCTGCCCTTAAGAATGAAAGAGATGACGTGGAAGTAATTATGTGCAAACAAGCTACATAGAGAGCAGATGGAAGGTAACCTGGGAAAACAGTTGCCATTGGATGGGTGTGTTTGAACTGGCCTTTTTAAAACTCTCACCTTCCATCTTAGAATCAATACTGTGTTTTGGTTCCAAGGCAGAAGAGTGGTGAGGGCTGAGCAATGGGGGTCAAGTGACATACCCAGGGTCAGTTAGCAAGGAAGCCTCTGAGGCCAGATTTGAACCCAGGACCTCTCATCTCTAAGCCTGGCTCTCAAGCTGCCCCCTGAACTGAGTCTTAAAGGAAGCCAGAGCTATGGGATAAGACATAGAAGACAAGCAGTACAAAAGGACAGAGATAGAAGATGGATTAAAAAGTGCAAGGAATGCCTAGAATGAGTGAATTGTGCAGAGAGGAGTAAAATCTGATAAGCCTGGAAAGAGGAAGGATGAAGAGTCTTACTGTCAAACTGCAGGCTTTGTATTTGATCCTAGAGGAGGCAATAGGAAACCTCTGGAATTTCTTGAGCTGAGGGAGGGGCAGAGCGTGGCTAGAGCTATACTTGAGAAAATGGCAGCTTCGTGGGCTTTGGTTGGGGGGAGGATGAACTTGAGGCAGGGGGGCCAATTCGAAGACCATTGCAGTAGCCTAGGTGAGATGTGATGAGGGCACAGACGTGCCAAAGAAATGAAAAGGGATCTGAAGCACCGATTGTGTGCTGGGTACTGTTGGAAGCATTTGAGATAGGAGGCAAAGCAAAAACACAAAAAAGGGTGATGGCTGGGATCCAAAAGGAGACATACAGAGAGATGAAAGGAGAAAACATGATATTTGGCGACTGATTGGCCGTGTCAAGTGGTCAGGGCTGCAGAGACAAAGAGGATGCTAACACGATGACTCTGGACAATTGAGTCATCTTCAGCAATAGGAAACTTTGTGAATGGCAGGGAAGAGTTTCGGAAGAAAGATCAGTTGGGCTTTACGTATTCTGCTCAAAATGGACATAGGAATGATGGGTGGAGTGCGCGAATCTCAGACTTCCAGAGTTCAAAGGGGCCTTGGGGATCATGGGAATCCCTTCTGTTTCCTTGTTGAAAAATGGCCATCCGCCGTTTGCTTACATGCCACCACCGACGCAGAGGAGGCTGCTTTCCGAGGTGCTCCCTGGCCCGCTTGGACAGCTCCGTCGGAAGGCTGACATCAAGCTGAAAAATGACCTCTTTGCCACTTCCTCCCATGGCTTCCAGCCCTCGAGTCAGCTTTAATCCTGAACTACCCCAACCCGCTGAGTTCTTAGAGGCTGTCACAGGATCACCCGGGGATCGGAGCTGGAACTGGAGGAATCAGGAGAGAAACGAGGGACCATCGTGGCAAGGATGCCTTTGACCCAGGGGCAGAGCGTCTACGTGGAACAATACCCCAAGCTAAAGAGCCTGAAGGGTGACTGATGAAATAGTCACCCTAATGTATTCCTAGACATGTTCCTTTGCAGATGATTTGCAAAAGCAATCTTGCATGCTGAAATTCCATCACAAGGTTACCGTAAAGAGTGAGTTATACCACACAGTAGATGGCATAACTTCATGTTGAGACAGGGAGAGGCTGCCTTCTGCATTATCGACGTGGAAAGTCTATATGTTTATGGTCTGGGCACGAGTCCTATGCCACTGGCGTGAGCAGGAGATTTGGGATATTTAATTCTCTTCCATTTTGTGCCACGATGATAATGGAATGACAATCATGATTAGAATCACAATCACTGACATTTACCAATTATGGGAGAGGAGCAACCTAGCATATGAGATAGAAAGCCAACTTTGACATCGAGGATCCGATCCAATTTATTTCCACAAGCATTTTCTAAGGGTCTACTATGTGCCTAGGACTGTGCTCAGAACTCAGAATTGAAAAGAAAAAAAAAACAAGAAAAGAAAGGAAAAAGGAAAAGGAAAGGAGAAGAAAGGAGAAATGATCCCTTGTCCCCAAGGGAGTTACATTATGCTAGGGAGAAAAACAGATGTCTGCTAATAATGATATGGGATGATAAAATCATACAAGTGGAGCTGGCAGGGACCTCAGAGATCATCTGTCCCCAAAGTGTCACCCACATATTGTACATGTACATATGCATATTCAATACAATACATAGACACAGAGAGATATAGCCATACATATATGGAGGAGAGAAGTAGATAGCTTTAAGGTTTACAAAGACCCCGTGCATACGTTATTTCATTTGCTAAAGCTACTTGGGATAAAGCATTATCCCTGGCATACAGTTGAGAAAAGCAGGGCTGAGGGGAGTCAAGTGACTTGCCCAGGATCCCACAGCTAATAAGTGTCAGAAATAGGAATCAAACCAGTGTCTTCCTGACTCCAAGTTCAGGGGAATATGAAGCTTTCACAAACTTGTGATGGCTTGATTTGACAGTCACAAAAATTGTCCTGTTCCCTTAGTGACACCCTCTCCCCAAGTACAAAATGGCATGCCCTTGAGGTAAAGGAAGGCATGGCCCATGTCTCCTTCACATGCATATTCACTTACTATGGTCATTTTTTCCCGTCACTTAGGCTTCAGCTAGACTATCAGAAGAACCCAGCAGTGTTCACATACAGCTGTTATTTCCTCCCAGGTTGGGCTATGGATTGTTGAGACACAGAGAGAGAAAGCTTGAGGAAGATGGCAAGAAAGTTTCCCCAGTGCAATAAAAGCCTGAGAAAATAGAATAACAAAGATCATTTAATCTCTCCATCTGCCTCAAAGCAGAACAGAATCTAAACCAAAGACAACTGGGCGTTCTTAAAAATCTCCTGGGAAGAAGATAGACAAGCTCCCATTTTGGTAATCTGTTCTCAAATCTTAACAACTCTCCAAAATTGAAGGAAAGGCGATCTCCCGAACCCCTATTTATTGCAGTGAGAAAAAAATAAACCAACAAAAAACAACTGCTCTGAAGCATGATGATGAAGAGTCCCAGGCTGAGGTCTGAATCCTTTCTTCCACATAATTCCTTTACCTCTACGTGAGCTTGAGTGGCCCACCTAACACCTTGGGGTTAAGTTCAGCTCCTTTACCTGTAAAAAGGAGGGTTCCCGAAGATAAGCTCTAGGTCCCTTCCAGTTTTCAAGCCTACTAGTTGTACACTTTGGGAAGCTTTTGGAATTTCCCTAAGAACTCCATCTGGGGAGGCTGCCAAGCCATCGCCAGTTCTTCCTTTTGGGGGATTAGCCTGATATGCGGGGAGAGCTGAGCACAAAGACGACATCTGCTTTATCGGCTCTCCTGCTGTGTTGGGACAGATGCATTGCATAGCGCCACGTACATAGCCACAGTGTAATTGATTTGCAAGGCGTTTTCTCTGGGTCTTGACTGTCTTCTTCAAATACAGAACACTCCCCACGTTTCTGTCACGTACCGAATCTTCTATATCTTTTGTAAAATTGGTTGTCAAAAAGCTCGGGACTTTAGGGGAGAAGTACAAGGAGTAACGGCGTGCGTCTGTCCTGCGCTTCCTCATTGCCCTCACATGGAACTCTTTTATTGCTGTCCTCTGTTCAAAGACAGGACGGAGGAAGGGAAGAGTGAAGGCAGAAGGAGCTAATGTAAGAGAGCAAACAGGTAACATGATCACCAGTTAGCTGAGAACGTTTAGCTTGGAGAAGAGAAGGTTCCGCAGGGAAGTGGGATGGAGTTGGGGAGGTGAAAGAAGTTGAAAGACTAACCTATGGGAAGAGGGATTGAATTCATCTTACATTTTCCCCTGAAGGCAGATATAGGAGTTAAAAAAGGAGAAGAAAAGCTGATAATGAGATAATACTTATAAAAGAACTTATCAGGTGCTTGGCACAAAGTTGGCTCTTACAAATGCTCAGTCCTTTTCATGACCACTTCTGGGAGAAGTTATAGAGGACATTCATGTTTCTTTGACTGGATGATTTCTGAGCTTCCTTCCCATTCTGAACATTCATGATGCCATTGTTCTGAAGTCTATACCGAAAGTGCTAACAGCAAAGAGGGATATAATAGATACGGAGAAGTTAAGACAGAGTATCTGGATATTAGTGGATAGTGGATATGAGGAATGATGAAAGGGAAAAGAATCAAAGATAAAGCTCAGGCTTCAAACTTAAGTGACTGGGAAAATGAGGGTACCACTAAACATTGTTGTCATAATTTGTTGTTTGTTTTCTTTTTTTTTCTCTTTTTCTTTTTTAGAAAAATTTTCCATGGTTACATGATTCATGTTCTTATTTTCCCCTTCACAGCTCCAAAAATGCCCCCCTCCATAGCCAACATGTATTTCCACTGGTTTTAACATGTGTCATCTATCAAGACTTATTTCCATCTTATTGATAGTTGCATTGTTTGTTTCAAGTCTGCATCCCCAATCATGTCCACATCAACCCATGTGTTCAAGCGGTCGTTTTACTTCTGTGTTTCCACTCCTGCAGTTCTTCCTCTGAATGTGGGTAGCGTCTTTTCCGTAAATCCCTCAGAATTGTCCTGGATCATTGCATTGCTGCTGGTACAGAAGTCAATTACATTCTGTTTTACCACAGTGTATCAGTCTCTGTGTACAATGTTCTTCTGGCTCTGCTCCTTTCACTCTGCATCACTTCCTGGAGGTCTTTCCAGTTCACATGGAATTCCTCCAGTTTATTATTCCTTTGAACACAATAGTATTCCATCACCAACAGATACCACAATTTGTTCAGCTATTCCCCAATTGAAGGGCAAATCCTTGTTTTCCAGTTTTTTGCCACCACAAAAAGCGCAGCTATAAATATTTTTGTACAAGTCTGTTTATCTATGATGTTCTTTGTTTTCAAACAGGACCAATGGCATCACAGGTGATGTCTTAACTTGGGCACAAATTAAATTTAAGTGAGCAGGGTTGCACAAAGTCATCCACCTCATTCTCTCTTCGAGAGTCATTGAGGTCCAGTGACAAGACAAGTTAGAATGATTGGTTATGGTCCAGGATACAGTTTATGACCTTGACTTCTTTGATGTCTGACCAAGCTCTAATCACTCCGTGGTACCTACTTCAGCCACCTTCATGACTGTGAGAACAAATTGTTTTCATCAGCCCATACATCAGGGGAAGTTTTGACATGCTTGACATACACTCCCAGTTCACCAATGGATTTGTGGTCCATGGGTTATCCTCAATATAATTTAGCCCGAAGTCTTTTACTGAAGTGTGGCCAACTGGAGCCACAGGTGAGAGTGGAGTACCAGGTGAACATCACTAAACATACTCACGTGCTTAAGTACTCAAACGGATTTCATAAATTTGAGTACTTTGAACAATTCAAATCATAGCCCCATCCATCAATTCCTGCCTCATCTTGTGCAACATTTGTCTATCTCCTCTCATAAATTTGCCATAAGGGCTACACCCAACCTGCTAGATGCTTCCTCATCTTCTTTTAACAACATAAGGGCTCCAGTGGAGGACCCTGGCTGTCCATATATTATCCCTTGTTCTTTTCACATGAGCAGCCCCATCATGCATCTTCTTGTTCTTCTTCAAAGTTTATTAGTGGTTATGTGGTGACCTCCTGCTCATATCCACCATGCACTTCTCCATTGTCTTTATGTAGTGATCATTTTGAATTCTTGGAGACTTCCATACAACAACAGTGGATGAATGAATTTGGATGAACAAGCTATAGAGTTTATCCATTAGCACCCATATTGGGGACAGAAACATGATGTATTAGATCCATAATTGAACAGAAGAGAAGAGTGGGAAGAATTACCTTTAGGGAACAGTAAGATTTCAATTGGGAACCAAAGTTTCCCAGGGGAACAAAAGCCCATCTCTTTTGTTGTTGTTGTTGTTGAGTTGAGAAGACTTGACAGAGTAGGATAGAACTCTACACTTAAGAGTTAGGAAAACCTGAATTCGAATTCTACTCCATATACTTACTACTAATTTTACAATCCTAGAAAGGTCATTTAGCCTTTCTCATGCTCAGTTCCTTCATCTGTTAAGTGGGGATAATAAAAGCACTTACTTCTCAGGGCCGTTATGAGAATCAAATACATATGTAAAGCTTTGCAGTGTTAGCGATAACTGCTAATATCTAGTTGCATTATCAATAGACATGGAGATATTATACTTAATGTTACATACTACCTTTTCACTTTTCTTAGTAATTCACTTGAAATGCTTTCCATTTAATTAATTCTTACCTTTCCTCAACTGAAAAATCCTCAATAGCTGTCTATTACATTTCAAGAAAGGCTTAAACTTCTTTGCTTGGCATTTAAGTCCTTTGTCAGCTAATGAAGCTCTACCTTTCAGTAGCTTTCATTCCTCTTCTCCACTAACTCATGGTTTTCTACCTGCATGCCTTTGCTTACCCCATACCAGGAATATCTGTCCTCCCTTTCACTGTTCTGAAATTTCATTCCTAGCTACCTTTTAAAGTAGGGATTCCGAACTTTTTGGATCATGTGTGCTTTTGGCATTCTGATGAAGCTCATGGACACTTTCTTGGAATAATGTTTCTTTCCTGCATTCGTAACAGAAGAAAATGATAAATTTCAGAGCTTAATGAAAATAAAGATTTTTACCATCTAAGTTAATAGGCCACATAAGATTAGCCTCAGGTTAAAGAAACTCTGCTTTAAAATCTATTTCAAATGCAGTCTCCTCCAAGAAGTCTTTCTAGATTTCCCCTCTGTTGCTAAAGACCTCCCTATGCAGTTTTTCTTTCACAGTTAGCACCTCTCAGAATACCTTCATCACCTTTTGCTCAGTATAGTTAGATACTCAAATACCTTGCTCTTTAACTGGGTTGTACACTCCTCTACATCAGAAATTATTACATTCAAAGTATATCATCTCCCGCAACCACAATCAAAGAGCTTGTTTTCATAAGGTCCTTATTAATGTCAATTCAATTGAATTTCATCCAAAGAAGTATTTATTAAAGGGTCAAGAGAGGAAGCAGGAGCATCTAATAGAAATTGTGATGGGTTTGGAATATAGAGGACTTGGGTTCAAAACTTTCCTTTGACATTTAAAAAACTATGGGACAGTGGGAAAGTCACTTCATTCATCTAAGTCTTTGTTCTAACCTAAAGAAAATAGAGATAATAATAATTGTTCTATTTGCCCTGGAGGGTTGCTGTGGAAACACTATGGACCATTATGGTCTACAATAGGGGTTCCCAAACTATTTTGGCCTACTGCCCCCTTTCCAGAAAAAATATTACTTAGCCCCCTGGAAATTAATTTTTTTTTAATTTAATAGCAATTAATAGGAAAGATAAATGCACCTGAGGCCATCACCACCTCACTGGATCGCTGCAGCACCCACCAGGGGGTGGTAACGCCCACTTTGGGAATCACTGCTCTACAATAAATGTGGGCTATTCTGAATTGGCTTACACTGTTTGTACAATAATGATGATGACAACAGTAATAACAATAATATCTAAATGTATATAGTGATTTGAAATTTGGAAAGATGCTTTGATCCTCATAACAACCCTCTGAGGTTGGTGTGAATATTTCTCCATTTTACAGATGAAGAAACTGAAGATTAGAAACTATGTGACTTGGCCAGTGTCAACAGCTAGCAAGTATCTGATATAGAATTCAAATTCAACTCTTCCTGACTCCAGTTCCTGTACTTCATCTACTATGGAATCAACATAAAACTTTTAGTTATCTTCATTTGAATGGGGGAAAAATAAGGATACAAAACAAGAAATCTAACTTCTTTGAATGTCAGAAAAGTTCAGAATTGGAAGGGACGTCTGCAGCCATCTAGTGAAATTCAAGATTAAAAAGGAATTCCCATTCCAGTAGACAGGACGAGTATGTTCAACCATCCAGTATCGGGAACTTTAGTCAAGGGGAGCACCCTCCATATTTGGAATCATGTATTTTATGATTATAATTATATATAGAGAGAGACATATATAAAACATACAACTATAAAAATGAGTATTTTCATTAACACGGACACTTTCCACTCTTGGTATTTACTTTTTAGGAATCGCTTAAGCCAATCAAATAAGCACATACATATACAAACATACACACACATACATGTGTGCATACATATCAATGTAGGAAGTCAAATTCTGGTGATGAGACATTCCTTTTTAAAATAAAGTGTAATAGTTTGCCCCTTTCTTCTTCGGATCTTTTTACAAATGAGGGATCTAAGGCAAGGAAGGTTAAATGACTTGCCCAGGGTCACATACCCAAGTAAGTGTCTGAGAACAGATTTGGACTCATGAAGATGATTCTTCCTGATCTAAGTCCAGTGTTCTATCTACTGCTTCACCAAGCTGCCTGATGATCTACTTGTCACCAAGGAATGTCCTTAAGCCTGTACTCAATGCCATTCTGGCTTGGTAATACCTTCTAGGACTTGAGTTGTATTGGAAGGACCACCTACATGTCACAGTGAGGCATTGGATGAAGATTGCAATAATGAGCCTCATTTAAATATTTATCATTGACTCGAATAAATTGGATGCCAACTGGCTATATTCTATTCAAAGCCTATCATAGTTTGATAGGCAGCCCCTCAGCAAAGATGGATTTGTCTTTGCCTTTGTACACCCAACATCAACAAATTGTTGAATGAATGAATTGAAGGAAAGAGACTCTGTAGGATTAGGACAGAAGAGGTGCAGTCTTGGTCAATTGGAGTGAGAAAAACACAATTTATGGGCCATTGAGGTTTTTTACAGATTTGATGTATTTTCTAAAATGACTTGTAAGTTTGGTTGAATATTGCATATGCTACATTAATCTGGCATGCATCTAGGTAGTAAGCTAGATTGGATATTTGTGAAGGTGTCCAAAGTTTGAAAATGATTTTGCTTATTCTGTTTCCTAGAATTAACTCTGTGTTGGAAAATAACCTCAGTGCTGCCTAATTGCTTCAATTAAAATTCAGTCTTTCAGAATCAGCTGTAAATCAAATTTTGTTTCATGGATTAAAATTAGTTTTCAGGGAGGGGTTCCTTAAAGACTTATCAAAACATAGAATTAAGGAATTTCTCAGTTGCAAGAGTTCTTAGAGGTTATTTAGTCCAATTGATTCCTGAATAAATATCTTCTCTAAAACATACCTAAAAGAGGTCATGTAGTCAGCTCAAAGATCATGCCACCTTGCAAGACATCCTGGGAACTGTCTTTAGCTTTTAATTTATATCCCAGGACTTATCACTAGTCATTTAATATATGCTTATCAATCCATATACACACATATATATATATATATATATCCATCCATTTTACTTTGAGATCACTCTTATTTTGAGGAATTTTCTCCTTCCATCAAACCTAAATTGGCTTCTAACAACTACTTTTTTGTTCCTAGTTCCGCCCTCAAGGGCCAGGTACAACAGATCATTTGTCTTCCTTCCATATGACTATGCTTCAGGAAATTGAAGTCAGAGACCATGTACATTCTAGTTTTTCTCCAGGCTAAATATTCCCATTTCCTCCCCCCAATTCTCATATGACATAGACTCAAGACCCTTTGATATCTTGGTCACCTTCCTCTGTAAACTCTAAAGCTTTTAAGACTCATTTCTAAAATGTCATGCCCAGAACTGAGTACCATAGACCAGACACAATACAATGAGGTCATCATTTCCTTAATCCTAGATTCCAGGCATCTCTTACTGGACCCTAAAACCACATGAACTTCCTTGACTTCCCTAGAAGACAACTTATTCCCATTTAGCTTGCAATCATTAAAACCTCAAGGGTTTTGTCATATGTATTATAAACTAATGATGCCTTCTTCCATATTATTAATGTGGCATTTTATTTTGTATCCAAGTAAAAAACTCTAATGATCTCTGCTAATTTTGATGTTAATAGACTTGGTCCAGTGTTCTAGTCCATCGGGATCTCTTTGAATCTTAATTCTATTTTGAGTTATCACTTTTTCAATAGCACTCTTATTGATAATACTAAAATATCTGTAGTGGGTGACAATAAATCAGATTCCCAGGAGGTGTGCACCTCTCAGGAGTTACAATGCACAAATCATACCTGTACATTCTGGAGAATGCCTTCTACATAAAACAATTAGCAGCTGTGCCCATAAGGTAGATTTCCTGATTGATCATCTTATCAATTCTTTTTAGAAATGAAATAGTGAAGTCATCTCTTCAGTGGATGTGTGGGGTTTTACACTGGGGCTTCCTATGGAATGATTCTATGAATCAAGAAAAGAGAAATCAATTCCAATCAACAAGGCTTGAGTAACAACCTTATATTTTATTTTATACACTTCTTGCTTGGAGAGAGTTATAGTGTTCAAAATATAAGTGAGTAGGACTGACATAAAAATTGGGGAAGTCATAGGCAAAAAAGATTTTTATGAAGATGAAGGCTCATTGATTATAGCATACATACTAGTGGAAGGAGGTTTATGTCAATCAATCAGCAGGAATTTTTTTATGCACCTATTATGCAGTTTTATTTTTTCTATAGCCCCAGGAAAGGACTATTTTGTTGTTGTTATTGTAGCCATAGAACCTTTATGGTGCTTTCTCCATCATTTTAAATACCTGAATAGAGGTGAGATGTAATTAATTCATTTGCTTCCTCCAAATTCACATCTTCTTCATATTATGCCCAACCTAAGATATCTGGCTAAGTCCTGTAAATTCATTTCAGGGGGTCCCATTGATGTACTAAAGTTTTTTTTCCCTTACCTTCCTTTGGCATTGAGAGGATACTGCTTGATCTGTCTGACTATTATATCTAAAACCCATTGGAGGTGCTTAATAAATGCTGATTGGATTGCATTAGAAAAAGCTAGTGCTGGTATGTTGGGAGAGAAAATATAAGTTTACAGATTAAAATAAAGTTAAACTTAGTCAAATGCTAAACAAAGGTCTTTTAGAAGAAGAAGAAAAAAAAAGAAAAGAGAAAGGAAAAGGAATATATTTCTGTTGGTTGGATTTGAGGAGGGGGGAGTGGTATTTTTCCTCTACTCCTTATGGATGTCTGAAGGATTTGAATGAATAGGTAAGTACCTCTTGGGGATATACAAATGTTTGTTAGCTAGTAGCTAGTTTAATTTTCTCTGATTTCTAAATTCTATGGGGATGTTTGCACAGATGTGGAACAATTTGTTCATGGGATTGAGGTTTTTGTATTTGTTTATATTTTATGTGTTAAGTCATGGAGCTGGGAGAAACCTCAGGAGGTCAGTCATCCTCTTGTTTTGCCTTCAGGCAAAACTGCTCCTCCTCAACCATCTCAGAATTATTTCTCCTTTGCTCTTCTGACAATTTTTAAAAAGACAACAGATCATACCACTAAAGCACCCAATTAGACATCTTTAACTGGATCTGCCAAAGATATCTTTAAAAACAAACAAACAAACAAACAAACAAACAAACAAACAAACAAACAAACNAAGATATCTTAACAAACAAACAAACAAACAAACAAACAAACAAACAAACAAACAAACCCTTACCTTCCCTCTTAACATTTAATACTGAATATTGATTCCAAGGCAGAATACAGGTAAGGTTTAGGCAATGGGAGGTAAGTGACTTGCCCAGGGTAACCCAGCTAGGAAGTGTCTAAGGCCAGGTCTGAACCCAGGACCTCCCATCGCTAGGCCTGGCTTTCACTCCACTGAGACACCCAGCTGTCCCCACTGTAGACATCTTAAACTTAGTATGTCCAACAATGAACTTGTCTTTCTTTTGAATTCCTCCTCTCTTTCAGACTTTCCATTATTATTGAGGGCACCAACATCCCAGTTGCCCGAGTTCCTAACCTAAATGTGATCCTTGACCCCTTCCATCTCTTCTGCTCAGATCCAATCTGTTCTCGAGACCTCTTGATTTTACCTTTGTAATATAACTCATATATATTCTTTGAACTCCTCTGACATTGATACCTCCCAGGTTCAGGCCCTCATCATCTCATACCTGGGCAACCTCAATAGCCTATTGGTTAGTCACTTCAAATTCCACCCATCCAGTCTGTCCTCTACTCAGCTAGCTGTCAAAATGATCTTCATCAAGTAAAGATCTGACTAGGTCAATCCATGGGCAAAACTTTCCAAAAGTCTCTATAATCCCCAAGATCAGATATAAAATCTTCTGTTTGGCATTCAAAGTCCCACATAACCTAAGCCTCACACACCCAACCTTTCCACTTTTCAAATGCCTTTCTCATACTGCATATAGTCAGCAATCCAATGACACTGGTCCTATTTCTGTTTCTTGAACATAAGACCCCATCTCTAGATCCCAAGTGGATGTCCTTCCACTTCCAGATCTCTCTGTCTCTGCCACTCTGTCTGTCTCTCTGTCTTCCGTCTCTCTGTCTCTGTCTCGCTCTTTCTCTCCTTTACCCTCAGAGTTCCCTGGTTTCCTTCAAGTTCCATCTCAGATCTCACCTTCTAAAAGAAGTCTACATAGGCATTTAAAATTGCTTTTTTGCAGTTAATAGGATGCCACATGTTCCAACTGACAAAAGGTGGTATCCATTGTCTGAAGACCAGTCTAATACCAAAGGATGAAGAAACTCTTCATTAGCAGTTTGGTCATCATATGACAAAATCTTTGGCTGATCCATTAAATAGATAAGAATTAAAGAGTCTTCCTGGTAATCCTCTTCTATTTCCTGTAATGATAGTGGAGTGTTATCTGCAAATATTAATTTGTTCAGAGAGTGTGAGATCTCTGCTCAACAACCAAAGTAATTCTAGAGGAAATGTTAGCAAAAAACTACATTATCCTCATGGGGGAAATTTAAGCATTTGTTGTTATGCATTTTCCCTAATCTTCCTCACAAGCCAGATATTCCTCACTTGTCTTTAATATGGTATAGATTTGGTGAAGACTTTCTCTTCATTTAATGTGTTTCTTTAAACTTGTTAGTTATTTGACTTTTCTAATAAGATCCAATAAAATAGAATATCATAGTTTTGTAATTTCTTTTATAGATTTTTTTTCTTTTAAATGATGCACTGGGCATTTAGAGTTCCAAAACATCTTCCATTGAGCTTTTCAAATAATGGGAAATCAACAAATACTTTAAGCTTTATTGACTTAAAACAAAAAAAAATCTCAGAACTTTTAGCAGAATATGTAGGTATTAGAAAATTCATTTGTTGCATGCTGTCAATCATGAGTTCCTAAAAGTGAATCTATTTCAATATACATTTGGTGATTGTAGTCTATAATTATAAGGATGTTATCTTCACATGAAAGTCACAGTGCTAATGACAAGACTACATAAGTCCTAGAATCATTGAGTAGGGCCTCCAGCTAAGTTCTCCCCCCCAAAAAAAGACATCTGGGCACTTGAAGTTTATAGACATCAATAGATGAATTTCAGTTTCCCTAACTGGGTGACAGGCCAAGAGCACCAGTGGGAGAGAGAGCATTCAGGGCATGAATTTAATGTGTTGTTTGTTGCTTGTTTTTGTAATATTTTATTCATGCCATTTGCTTATAATGTATAATGTGTGCATCTGCTTTTAAAGAAATCAAAAGCTTTAATGAAGTCTTAGAGGCAAGTTTGACCTAATTTATAAGTTTTGAGCCAATCCTTATTTGGAAAAATGTGCATTAAAATTCTAAGGGAAAGTAACTTTAAGTCTTTTGACATTAAAATTATTTGCCTTTCCTGGACGTTATGACCATTTGAAAATTCCCTGATTCTTGTCTCCCCAAAAGAGATGGTCAGCCACTTCAGAAGTCTCCATGAAGCTTGTTCTATGGAATTCTGAAGATAGATCAGTGGACAATATTGTTTAGCTTATTTAAGAAGAAAGAAATCACTATAGCCAAAGCTATGATTATCTGAGAGTCAAGCTGTGGGCTCCACATCTATCCTTATGATGATAGGAGAGAGCGAGCAAAGCCTCATGTAGAAGGCTGAATGGTAGATGGAGCCCCTTTGGCAAACTTATGGGGAAACAAAGATAAAAGTACCGCAGTGTTGGCTGGTGTGGGCAGGTCAGCGTGGGACATGATTACCCACAATGACAAGACCTCTGATCTAGTTGAGTATTTCCCCAAAGCCTCAGAATGTTACTGCAAGTCATGTATTTTGACTTGTGAATCAGACAATCCAGTTAAGTATCTACTTTATGGCAAGACAAAAACAATCAAAATATGAAAATAAAGGGCAGTGATGATGACACAAAAGTTTTATATAACAAGAAATGCCAGTATCCAGTATCTTAACCAATTCTTCAAACAAATCATATTTTCAGGATTATAGAATAAATTCATAGAATGTTAGGACTAGAAGATCCTAAAAGATCCTCCTGAACTAGGATTTCCCAACCTGGGTAAGCGTATTGTCTGGGGGTACAAGAAAATCACTAAGTAAGGAGAATTATTTGGTAAATAATCAGATTATCCTATTGAAAATTTCCAGAAACTTTAAATTGTTTCTCAATTAATAGATGCGTATTTAGTATGACCTTGGGGAAGAAACATCAATTAAGTTCTTTATTTTCAAGCAGTCAGCAAGCTTTTATTCAGCCTACCAGACACTCTGCTAAGTGCTAGCTAATATAAATATAAACAGAAAGAAGGTTCCACCCTGAGCTTACATTCTAATGGAGAAGACAGCATTTAAAAGGAAGCTGGAAAGTAGAGGGGATCTTCTGAAATAATAGAGAAAGTGCAGATGCAGTTTGAAGATGAATGCAGAATGGTTACCTTGGTTTTTCTCCTTAAAAAGAGGTTCTGAGTAAAGCCATTCAATCCAAGAGAGAGGCCAAAGTGTCCGAAGGTACTTCCATTGTGTGGACTTCAGGGCTGGAGGGAACATCCAGGATGAAGTGGTTTCTGGGACGTGGTAGAGAAAGTCCAAAGTGTTGACTGGAATGCCTATTCTTGGAAAACTAGAATTTATTTCCTTTTCTACTGAACAAAAGGGTCAGAAAGATCTGCCTACAAGTCAAGAAGAAAGGGAACTAAAGAAGATTGGTACCAAGCGTTTTATTGATAAGGAATCTGAGACCTCAATAAGTTCAGCACCATGGACTTTGCAAAGCACTAAGCTATAAAGCACAGGCTTTGGATTTGAACCCAAATCTTCTTATGCTCATCCTAAAGTGTAGCATCATGATTTGTTTTCTTATTTTCCTCTCAAGTGGCTACCTGCTTACAAAATAGAGGCTATGACCAAAACTATATTAATTATTGATCATGATTCAACCTTGTATAATGAAGAGTGACAGATTTTGAATCAAGAGATAGTGCGTTTTTACCTGTTCCTGAGAAGCTTTATATCCTGACACAATCACTTAGCATGCCTGGACTGTATCTTTTTTCTGTAAAACGAGGGAGTAGGACTTGATATTATCCAAGATCCTTTCCAAACCCTAAATCTTTAATTGCATATGTGGTTGGCATAAGCCTAGTGTCACATATTATCCATGACGATTTATGTGGAAGAGAAAATAATTCAATTATTTTCTTATAATAAATTTTATCAAATAGAAGTATAAATGCAATAAAAGTTAAGTGGGTTATATTTCATGACTGATGAAAAACAAATGGATGTCCCATAAAGTATATCGATAGCTAAAAGAAAAGAAGTACCCCAGAGGAAGGTCTGAAGTGAATGAGGTAGGTTTCTGAAGGATGATTTATGGGAAGGCACGAGGAAGAATCTCATAATTTGCTGGGTAGAAAGAGTGACGTCCTCTTGGCCCGTGGTGGGAGTCCCCTTTCTCATTACGGCAATGAAGAATAATTCTAGATCTAGCACTTTATCCAAGTGTTTAATTTTATCCCAAGGACTAAGAGCTGAGCAGAAGTAGATTCTCCCATGTCAAAAGCATCTTATACAGATGGAGAATCAGTAAGAATCAAAGAAATGCCATTGATATACTACATTTTCCTTTAGAGAGCCATCTCCCAAAGGAATTAAAGCACTTCATGAAGTTGTGTTCAGATTTACTTTCTTGTTCATTGTTTTAAACCTATTTTGACATATAAAACTTAGGCTCAAAAGGTGAAATACACCAGAGATTTCTAGATTATTGAAAAGCCTCTTTAATATACATCAGAAATATCCCTCTTCAAAAAGAAAGCTTGGAGATGTGGGATGTGGTAAGCATTGAAGAGTATCATAAAAATGGACTATAGTTTCTTAATTGAAAGGAAATCATTGATTATAGGCACAACTGTACTTTCAAAGTCAGCTGTCATTACACTCAGATCATCAACTGGTTAGAGGAAAAAAATCAAATAACAAAGGAGAACAGAAAAATGATGAGACAATAGACTTGTTGAGTAAGCAAAATTCACCTCCATTTTTTTTTCAGAACAAAATATACATCAAATAAAATTTCCACATATAAATAAGAAGGGGGAAAGAGGGCTATATATGAAACTATGAATCTGTATCATAAGCATCTTTTTGTAAGAACATGATAAATCCCAAATGTTATTTTCAAGATTATCCCACTTATTTATTTCTTACTTTCTTTATTTCCTCTTCTGTTCATATTTTAAAATATTTCAATGAACTCACATTCCCTATATTTTTATTATATTATTTTCAGTTTCTTTTCTGTTCTTGATTCTACTATAGGTTCACAAACAATATTTTTCAACATATAGTTGTTTTGAATTGTATACTTCTTTTGCTCTTCTGGGTTTTGTTAATAATAGCCAAAAAGGCTGATGGTTTGTGTAGCTTTAATTTATATTCTGACATTCTGGAGGTCTTAATCAAGTTACTTTTAGTTGTTTCTCTAAGGCACTAGAGTCAAACTCAAATACAAATAGATCACTGTGGGTCATAGATTGCCTTGGAAAACAACAAATTAGCAGTATCTAGGTTTCATTGTATTTTTGTGACCCACAGACAATGAGATACCTGTGCTCTAATGCTTCTCTAAATTGAACATCATATGCATGTATATGTATGTAAGTATATACATACCGTTGTTTTTTCTTTGTCTACTTTTGTCCA
Source organism: Gracilinanus agilis (assembly GCF_016433145.1). Taxonomy (NCBI): domain Eukaryota; kingdom Metazoa; phylum Chordata; class Mammalia; order Didelphimorphia; family Didelphidae; genus Gracilinanus; species Gracilinanus agilis. Next base: position 7,936,212 of record NC_058133.1, on the reverse strand, counting down.
TTTAATTTCCTTTCAGTACGGAATATCTTTCATTTTTATATTTTTAGTGTTAACCTAAATGGGTAAAAGAAAAGAAAGAAACAAACATTTACTTTTTGTCTATTATCAGCCAGGCACTGTAGTGAATGCTTTTAGAAATGTTATCTCGTTTGATCCTCCCAAATGCTATTGTTATCTCCATTTTATATTTGAGAAAACTGAGGCAAAGAGTGGACAAATGATAAGACCAGGATTACAAACTAATAAGTATCTAAGAACACATTTGAACTCAGGCTTTCCTGACTCTAGGGAAGAGTATTTTAACCTATGTACTATTTGAGTTTCATTTTTTTTCTAAATCTTTCTCTGCATCTATTGATATAATTGTGATCAAAAATTTTTTTCTTATTAATATACTATATTGTGTTGCTAGTTTTCTAATATTGCACTCTGTCCACATTTTGGATATTAATACAATCTGCTCATAGTGCCTAATGTTTCAGATATTTTGATGTTAGCCTCTCTGTTTATTATGTCTTAAAATCTTGTGTTCATATGCATTAGACATATCAGTCTATAGTTTTCTTTCTGTGTTTGGTCTCTCTTAGTTGTGTAGATCAAGATCATATTTATATCACAGAAGGATTTTTATTAGATCATTTTCCCTATTTTTGGAAATAATTTATATATTATTAGAATTAATTGTTCTTTGAATTTGCACATGAATCCATCTGTACTTTATTTGGGGAAGGAAGTTCATTTATGTTTTGTTAATTTTTTCTAAAATTAAGCTAAATTCCTTTTATTATTTTATCTGCTTGTTTTATATTATTGTATACATTCATTTGATTTAAATTACTTATCTACTTATACAGAATTAGAAAATATAGTTGCTAATATTTTTCTTCATAGTTCTTCACTTATTGTAAATTCTCATTTTAATTTTTTGATCTTGGAAAAATTTTCCATCTTCTTTTGTTACACACACATACACTAGCTAAGTATTTAATCTGTTTTTATAAAAGCAGTTCCTAAATTTCTTTATTAATTAGATTTTGAAGGGAGGTGGTTTGCTTTTCATCTAGTTAATATCTTCTTTGACTTATAGAATTTCTATTTTATTATTCAGTTGTATTTCTACTTTCAGCTCTATTTATTTTCTAGTTTAGTTGCATATCCAGTTCATAGATCTGTTATTTCTTTCTTGTTGGTCAGAATGTTTGTTCAATTTATGAGCTAATTAGTTATTCTTAGAGATACAATGATCCAAGATAATCTTGAAGAACTCATGATGAAAAATGTTATTCTTCTCCAGTGAAAGAACTGGAGTCTGAATGCAGACCAAAACATACTATATTTCATTTTAATTCTTCATTTTTCTTTTGTTTGTTCAAATTCTCTTTCATAAAATGACTAATGTGGAAAATATTTTATACTATTTCATTTGTAAAATCTATGTCAGATTATTTGTCATCTCGGGGAGGAGAGAGGGCAGGGAGAGAGGGAGAAAGAGAATTTGGTACAAACAAAGAAAAAGAAGGTTAGAAATAGTTTTTTCATGTCATTTAGAAAAAATAGTGAAATATTATTTTAAGAAAAACAAAGTGTTTATTCATATACCATTTTCCCCTTTGAGGACTGCTTTGACTTTATCTTAAAAGTTCTTGTGTGTAGTATTTTTGCCATTTTCTTTTTTAATATTCTCTATTTTTTTCTGATTTATTCTTTTATCTACCAGTATCCTTTCTCCAAAGGTCCCCTATTTAATAAAATATTTATTGTCTTTTGGTCAGTAAGGAGTATACTTGATACTCATTTTTCTTCATTTATATGTGATATTTTCATTACTTAATATTTGGTCTATTTTGTTCCCATTCAGCAATCATCAGAAATTTTTCATATTTAACTTTTCTAAGCTTCTATTCACCTCCTTCACTTCATTCTTCTTTATTTTTTGTTCATTTTCCCTAGGTCCAAAAGGGTACACTTTTGTATAGTTATATACTATCTCATTCAATGTTTTTAAATTGTGGTGTTCTTAATACAGTCTCCCTATTTATTTCTTTTAATCAGGCCACTTTTTACTATTGCCTTCTCTGAAGTCATTATGGTTGGCTTTTTTTTTAATTGATCTAATATAAACTAAATTTTAAGGCAGGGCCTTTTTCTAAGTCCACATGAATTTTTATGTTTCTTGTTTTATATACATACAACCATGCACAAACACACACATATATATTCATGTATGTAGATATGTAGGTGTGCTGCCTTATTTTCTTTCTAATCCATCCTGCTCTCTCCTTGTTTCATGGATGGGTTTATCCCATTTTTATTTCTGTGTGTCCTTATATCCTCTTGACATAGACCTTTTCTCGTCTTGGCCCTCCTCTACCTCTTTCCAAGAAGAAAGTGATGATGAATACTGTTCTTACAAGTGATACAATCTGCTCTTGGTTCCCTGTCTGTCTTTCCTTCCCTTTACCCAGATCCAGTGAACAGTTTCTTACTCTTTCTTTCTTTCCTTTTGAACCCAACCTCACGTTGTTTCACCTTCTGCAGTCAGCATTTAGTTTTTGAGTGAACCTCCATGCATGAATCTTCCATCGCACTTATTTCCTCTTCTTCCCTTTCTCAGTTCCCTCCTATTTTCTTGTTAGGTTAAATGCATTTCTGTACCCAAGTCCTGTGTGTTTACATTCTACCGTGTATAGGTAAAGATGAGGTTCAGGTGACTTCCTGCCACCTTTACCCCTTCTTCCTTATTGGTATTGACTCTTCCCTGTAGATACCAATGACATGTGAGTGCAAATTCCAACCTTCCTCCACTTCTCCCCTAGAGTTTTCTTTGGTTCTCCTTTTATTTCTTTTTAGGATTATCAAAATAAAACAAAATTAAACTAGTTCTGGGACCTTCGTCTTATTTAATTCCCTCTGTGAAATGTCATGACATTGGGATTTTGAGAAGATGCTGATTTCTTTTCCCCCAAAAGGGGAATAAATACTTATGTAGCACCTACTATGCGACAGGTATTACACTAAGCACGTTTTACAAATATTATCTTTAAGGGATAATAAGAATCATGACCACCCTGAAACATAGGTGTTATTATTATCTTTAGTTTAAAGCTGAAGAAACTGAGGCATACAAAAGTTAAGTGAATTTTCCAGGTTCACAAAGTAAGTTTCTGTGGCCATATTTGAATGTAGGCTGTTAGGATTCCAAGTCCAATGTTCCAACCACTGAAACTCCAGCTGCCTCCACTAGAGTGTAAACAATTCATATTTATAAAGTAATTTTCACTTGTTCAAATCATTTTAGCTTTTTTATCATTTTACAGGTCAATATGTTTTTGAGATAGATTTCTGATATTTTGTGATGCGTGTCCTCTTCTTCCCTTCCACTCCTCTCCCCTCCCCAAGATGGCAGGCAACGTGATAAATGCTGTGCATGTGTTACCATACAATGCATATTTCCATGCTCTTCATGTTGAGAAACAAGACACACATAAGCGACACTAGAGAAAAATGTATGAAGGCAATAAAGTGAAAAATGGCCTGCTTTAATCTGCATTCCAATTTCATTCATTCCTCCCAGATAGTCTCTTTCATCATGATCCCGAGTTGTCCTGGATCCCTGCATTGCTGATAACAGTTCACTCATTCACAGTTCGTCATCACATATTATTGCTGTTATTGTTCTCGTTCTGTTCACTTCACTCAGCATCATTTCATGTAAATCTTTCCAGGTTTTTTTGGCGATCATCTAGTCTTCCACTGCGACTATCTACCGCACGACTTGTTCAGCCATTCCCCAAGTGACAGACAACCCTTCAGTTTCCAGCTTTCTGCTGCCACAAAAACAGCTTCTATAAATATTTTTTGTCCGAGTAGGATCTTTTCCCCTGACTTTGATCTCTTTGGGATCCAGATCTAGTAGTGGTATTGCTGGATCAAAGGCATGCCCAGTTGGGCCTGGTGCCAGACTTGGTCTATCAGTTCACAGCTCCACCAAAAGAGTTTTAGTGTTCCAGTTTTACCACATTCCCTCCAACATTTATCATCTTCCTTGTTTTGTTATGTCAGCCAATCGGATGGGTGTGAGGTGGTATCTCTAAGTGGTTTGAATTTGCATTTCTCTAGTTAATAGTGATTTGGAGCATTTTTTCATATAAATCAAGATAAATTCATTTTCATTCAAGAATTGCCTGTTCATATCCTCTAAATATCTGTCAACTGAGAAATGATTTGTAATCTTATCAATTTGACTCAGTTCTCTATATATTTGAGAGATGAAGCCTTCCTCAGAGACACTTGCTATAAAAATGTTTTTCCCAGTTTCTTGTTGCCCTTCTAATGTTGGTTGCATTGGTATTGTTTGTGTGAAAAATGTTTAATTCATAAAGTCAAAGCCATCTATTTTACAACCTGTAATATTCTCCAAGTCTTGTTTGGATCTAAATTCTTTCCTTATCCATATTGCTGACAGGTAAACCATTACATCTTCCTCTCATTTATTTATGGCATCATCTTTATTTCTAAATCATATATCCTTTTTTACTTTACCTTGGTACATGGTGTGAGATGTTGGTTTGTGCATAACTTCTGCCATACTGTTTTCCCAGCATTTTTTTTTCAAATAGGGAGTTCTTCTTCCAATTAATTTCATAAATATTAAGTTACTAGAGTCATCTACTACTGCTTGTTGAGTATCTTATCTATTCTATTGATTAACCACCATATTTCTTGGGCAATGGCAGATTGTTTAGGTGATTTCCTTTTTATAATACACTTTAAGATTCAATCCAGCTAAGTTACCTTCCTTCATATTTTTTTTCATTAATTCCCTTGATGTTCCTGAACTTTTATTCTTCCAGACAAATTTTATTATTTTTTTCTAGCTATTTGAAATAATTTTGGGGGTAGTTTGAAATGGCAATGAACTGGTAAAGTAATTTAGGTAGCAATGTCATTTTATTATTATATTAGGTCAACCTACCCATGAGCAATTCATGTTATTCCAATTGTTTATATCTGACTTTATTTGTGTGAAAGGTGTTTTTTAGCTGTGATCATATAGGGTTTGTCTTAGCAGGTGGACAGACTCCCAGGTACTTTATATTGTCTACTCTTATTTTTAAATGGGATTTCTTCTTCTGTCTCTTGCTTCGGACTTTATTGGTGGTATAGAGAAATGCTGATGATTTGTGGGTTTATTTTATATCCTGCAACTTTGCTAAAGTTAATTGTTTTGATTAGTTTTTTTGGTTGATTCTTAGGATTCTCTAAGTTTAACATCATCTGTAGACAGTGATAACTTTATTTCCTCATTACTTATTTTAATTCCTTCTCTCATTGCTATAACTAGCATTTCTAGTACAAAATTGAATAACAGTGGTAATAACGTGTATCCATGCTTCCCTCTTGATTGTGTTGGGAAGGCATCTAGCTTATCTCCATTACAGATAATGCTTGCTGGTAGTTTTAGATAGATGCTATTTATCATTTTGGGGAATATTCCACTTATTCCAATGTCCTCTAGTGTTTTTATAAGGAAAGGATGTTATATTTTGTCAAAAGTTTTTTCCGGCATCTATTGAGATAATCATATAGTTTCTACTGGTTTTGTTATTTTTGTGGCCAATTCTGCTCATAGTTTTCCCAATATGGATTCATTCCACATTTCTAGTATAAAACCCACCTGATCATAGTGTATTCTTCTTGTGATATATTGCTGTAATCTCTTTGCAAGTTTTTTTTTTATTTAGAAGTTGTATATCAATATATTCATTAAAGAAATTGGTATGTGGTTTTCTTTTTCTGTTTTTTTCATTTCCTGGTTTAGGTATTAACACCATATTTGCATTATAAAATAAATTTGGTAGACCTCCTTTCATAACTAATTTTCTAAATAGTTTATATAGTATTAGAGTTATTTGCTCTTTAAATGTTTGGTAGAATTCACTTATGAATCCATCTGGCTCTGGGGCTTTTTTCTTAGAGAACACATTGATGGCTTGTTCAATTCCTTTTTCTGAGATAAAGTTGTTTAAGTATTCCATTTCCTCTTCTTTTTTATCTGGGCAGTTTAAATACATTTAGCTTTTCATATTTCTCTTTTCTCCCATGCTTGTATTTCAAAGTTTGGACCTATCTCTGTTCTTTTTTCAAGAAGTCTTAGAAATCGTCTAGTTCACTGAAGGTCTATCCCCCCGTAGGATTATACTCAGTTTTATAAATTATTTTAGTTGTACTCATTTAACTTTTGCCTTTGGTATAAAAACCATATTCCAAAGTCTCCTCTTCTTTAGAACTGTAAATGCCAATGCTTATCTCCTCTTCTCTAAAGTTTCTTGGCCCTTGAATTCATTCTGGTTGCTTACATTTTTTTCTATTTTTATATCGAAGCACTTGCTTTGGCTATGGTAATCCTGATACTTTCGTTTTGACTTTTCATTTAGGAAGTGACTGGGGTATTTTTTTTCCCAATTTTTACTTTGCTCTCCAGTTTTCAGTCCGATTAAGTTTTCATTTATGATTTCTTAAAATGCAGTGCCTTGGCCTTTCCCCTTGCATTCAGGTTTTCTAGGCATTCTTTAATTTGTTCCCCTTGACATTTTCCCCTATGTCAGTTGGTTTTTATATGAGATACTTTATGTATTTTGCCCTTTTCCAGTCTTTGATTTTATTTGATTATTTCTCGTCTCAAGAAGTCATTGATTTGTAGTTGATTGGTTCAGATTTTCAAAGACTGTTATTTGAATAACAATTTGCACTACATGGATCAAACTATTTCTCACAATAATAATGATATCTAATATTCATAGAGTTCTTATTGTATGCCAGCTACATAAAGTGCTTGCTTGTTATCTCATTTGATCCTCACAAAACCCTGGGAAATAGGTGCCATTCTTACCCCCATTTTATAGATGTGAAAATTTGGGAAGACACATGTTAAAGTCACTTTCCCAAGGTCACACAACTCAGAAGTATCTGAGGCTGGATTTGATCTCAAGTTTTCCTGATGTCAGACTCAGAGTTCTATTCACTGCCCCATCTAACTCTTTCCTTCTGAGCTCTTAACATATTTTTTTCTTTTCTCCAGGGCTCTTGTTTCATTTATAGTTATTTTGAAAGTCTTATTAAAATTTTTTCTAGAAATTCTGGTTGTCCTTTTGCCCCAGCTGTGTTTTAAGTTGAGGCTTTGCAGCTAGTGGCATTGTAGAGAGAGCTCTTAGCCTGAAGACCTAAGTTCAAATGTAGACTCACACACTTAGCATTTCTGTCATCCCGGGCAAGTCACAACTCTGTTCACCTCAGTTTCATCATCTGTAAAATGAAATGGAGAAAGAACAGGCAAACCATTCCAGAATCTTTTGCCAAGAAAACTCCAAATGGGGTCCCAAAGTGTTGGTCACAACTGAGAAATGACTGAACAACATAGTAACAGAAAGAATTTTTCTACTTGAAGACTAATGATTCTGAGCCATAAATAGTTTGAAATTTAAAAAAGTTTTAAATTTTTTCAGAATTCATAATAATAATTTAAGAGGCAGCATAATTAAGAATCTGACATGACTGAAAAGCAATTGCTTGCAGCTATTGTGGATTGGTTTTCCTGGTTGAATGTCTTGGGTAGCCAAGAATCTATAATATTTCTTTGTCATACTGCATTTTTATTCATTTTGCAGTCTTTTTTCCTGACCTGGAACTTTGCAGCAGAGCCAGGTAATTAAAGCTTCTGGATCAAATAGTGAGGCCTTTAATGGTTCTTTTCTGTGTTTTCTGAGAAGACACTACCTTTGCTTTCCTGGATAATGAGCATTGTGTTGCTCAAGTACGTCAGGGCCATCTCAGTCCAGTAAGTCGCAAATTTTCAGTTCTTTAAGCAAAAGGATCTAAAGGAAAATCTTTTTACTCCACTCCTGGTCTTAGGCTTGCCACTTCCCAGGCTCATTCAAGGGTCTAGTAAATACAGCTGTAGACATTTCCTTGATTGGAGTTTACAAGAGACCACTGCTAGCCCCAGTGCATTGAATAGCCCACCCGCTCTTTAATTCAAAATAACAGAAGTACATCCCCTGGTCCGTGCTTCCTGCCCTGAGAGCCCAACTGCAGACCACAGTTCTGATCTATGTACTCATTAGGTGATTCCATGACCACATCTAGGGCCAAAACAACACAATCGCAAGCTTGTCCCCAGTCCCATTCCATGACCTGAGGACATAGTTGCAGGATCATGCCGTGATCCACATGCCAGCATACTTCTGCATGGACCTTGCTACATGGATGGCCTCTCCTGGATCCACTGGCCTTCAGATATCCCCTTGTGCTGACCTTGCATGCAAATATGGCCCACAGTGTGCTTTCCCCATGGATGTCTCAATCACCGCCCTGCATGAACCTATTCCTTGATCTTTGGTGGAATATTGTGTGAGGAATCCGGGTAACACTTCTTCCTTCTCCTTCACTTCTTCCTCTCTTATGATCTTCATCTCACATCCAATTTTTGAAAATAACTGTTGACTCTAATAAATAGGAAGTGGGGGGAAAAGATCTTGAGGGAAAATGACTATTTCTTAGAGAAGTTTAATAAGTTCAAGACAGACAGTCATCCCAACAGTGAAAACAGAAGAGCTTAGAAACATCCTTAGTCAGCAAAGATGAATATCTTTACCGACCAAGAAACATGGATAGGATATAGGTTTAGAGGTGATAAAGAAATATTACAGAGGATAAGAAGATATTACCTCAAAACAACAAAGCCAATCACTTCTAAAATCGCCAGTACAACCACCACTAACACCAGAACCAGATCACTAACACACCAACCAGTCATAGCAAAAGACAATAGAAGAAGATGCTATTATTTGAGTTGGCATCACTTTCCATTTTGGTGCATCATCAAGAGCATTCTTGAGGAAATTGGAAGAATGGAAAAACTTAAAATGAATTTTTTTTATTATAGATACAAGTAGAATCTATATATTTTGACTCGTCACTTTCATCCTAATTTAGTGTATGAAGACAGAGCAATGGGCTTACGCTGGTGTCAGAAAGAACATCTAAGCAGTGATGAAATATGTACACAAGAAATCCATAAAGGAGGCATGATTTTTAGGTGCTCGAATTAATTTTTGGTATTGCTCAAAGAGAAGATTATTTAAAAATGAAAAAGATTGTGCACAATGCTTACAATCAACCCTAAAAAGGGGGAGAAACACTGAAGATTCATTATCCACATATCATTAAGTGCCAAGAATATTGTAGCTACATTTTACTAAATGTTTATTTAAATGTATAATAAACAGGCTCAGTTGGAGAAATTACTTGCCCAGGGTCACCTAATTCATAAGTGTCAGTGATGGTATTCTAATTTCATTCTTCCTGAACCTGACTACAGTGATGGGTCCATGATGCCATGCTGTCTCTCAGGAGTACCAATCCCTAACTATATTCCAGATTTCTCATGAATATCAATTGTTGAATTGAATTTAAAGTATAGAACATTTGCTCTAAACACTTTTGATCTGCTGATCACCATTTTTCATGCTTGTGAAGTTTTAATAATTTTGATAAAATAAGGTCTCTCTCCTAAACCCGTGGGGATTAAGACAAACACGCAGTAAACAAAAACTCTAATATAGAATACTGCCTAATAAATGTATTGGAAAAGTTCAAACCAAACTGCTTTGTTAACAAATCTAAAGCAGTATAGGCCAATATCAAAATGAGCTTGAGATTATGGAAGGCTTTATGGATTTTAGATGGTATTGAATAGAGATTTACTGGCTAAGCAGAAATTCCATTGTTGAAGAGATGAAAGGTGAAAGTTTTTATATAGGAAAAAACTTAAGGCAAGTCCCAGAAGAATGAAAGGCAAAGGGTGGAAGATTTCTCTGAGGAAAAAATATGGATTTCAATTTGGATGACATGAATTTATGTAGGGGAGTAATGTGAGCCTGGGCTGGAAAGGTATCAGGAGCCAAGTAGAGGGTGGGTAGATGTCCTTAAATACCTTAAGAATGAGCGTGAACTTTCTTCACTAGATGATATGGAGCCACTGATGAACTTTTAAGTAGCTGAGTTAGCATAGCCAAATCTAAACATAAAAAGGGATTAGTCTGTCAGTGGCATTATGGGTGGGTGTGGGGACTTGGGGTGGGAAGAGCTATTAAGGGTACATGACACCAGTGCAGAGGAGGCTTAATAAGGACTTTACTAATAGCAGAAGGAATAGAAGGTAGGAATATGAAAGATAGTGCAGCATGGGTAGGATTCGTCAACCAATTACACAGAAACAAGAACGCTGGGGTTTTAAATATCAGGGACTATCTCTATAAAATCTTTATGGGAGTGTTTTATTCATTCATCAATGGTATCCTTGACAAGAACATGAAAACAGAGCAGGCAGAGTTTTATAGGTGATTTTTATACAGCAGAGCACGTATTTACCAAAGCACAACTAACACAAATGTTGAGAACGCAGGACCCTGCTCTGCTGATGATTTATTGATTTTTAAAATGCATCTGACTTGGCAGGGGCTAAAAACAAACTGTAGCCTCCACGGCTTTTCCAAAAACAGGGCATCTCCCATGTATATCTTAAAACTACACAGACAAGATGACAGATTTTTTTCCAGGACCATGGACAGTAATCATAGTGTGGCTGATTGCTAGATTGTGGTAAACACTAAGAGGGCAATGCCAAGGTCCTTGTTGCCAAGTGGCATTTCATGACACTGTTGTAAGCTTGTGTGGGACAGAGTTATCAGAGTGATTTAAGGAGGCAGATGGCCAACTGCTGGTCTGTGTCTCAGCATTTCAGTGCCTTTTGGTGGTCTTTAAAATCCAGAGTGAGCCTGAGGAGTGAGGTGCTACAGCTTCATGATTTTCCCTAGAAGAAAATTTTTTGTTGTGACCACACCTTTGTGTCTCTTTCTAAATATCTTAGAGAGAATCAGATGATGCAGACTGTGTTTATATGACCCAAGTTTGTTCTTCTGTGGTTATACTAGGTTCCTTCTTCTTAGGGAATTCATGTAGTAGGAAGGGTGAATGTTGCAAGGATAAGTATCAGGAACAAATTGAGAAATATTTCTTATGTTTTACCAGTTCTGAAATCCTTTCATCATCATAAGGGTGCTTTGAGAGTTCAGAAGAAATAAGGCCACTGGCATAACTTTCTTCAATAATATTCTGATTATTGACACCAAGAAAGGTATAAAGTAGAGCTGTACATGCTCAGGTAAGGTACCCAGAAGTGTTAGATTATGAAAGACATTGAGGATTCCTAGTTGATGGAATGGTTCTCCCAATGTTTCTCTTCATAGGTAGATGACTACTCTTCCCCCTCCTCTGCACCTACCAGATTCCCAGATTTCCTTGAAGTCCCAACTAAAATCTTGTCTTCTCCAGAAAGCCTTTCTCAACTCCTCTAAATTCTAATGCCTCCTCTCTTTTAATTTTTCTCTCCTTTCATCCTTTTTATAGCTTGTCCATATAGCTTGGTTGGCTTATTGTCTCCTTGAATAAAGAGCTCTTTTTCGTATTCTTAGTACTGAGTACTCAGTGTCTGACACATAATATGTATCCAGTAAATCTTTCTTTCATTATTGAGTATTGACATATAAATTGAAATCTCTCCCAGAAAACTATAAAGCCTCCTCAGTCAAATACTCAGCATTTCAAAAGAAAATAGTCTGACCATAAAGTGAATGAAAGAAGTTTATTTCCTAGACTATCATATATATGTTCAATGGAATTCCCATCTATTTAGTCCTCATATGGAGAAAGTAGGAGCTGTGATTTTATCCATATTGGGATTCCTGGTGTGGGAACTCCATCTACTGAGGCAGACCATAATCTGTCTATAGTGTATAGACTTAGAAAGTCCTGCGTCTCAGGGGAGTTGAGCTATTTGCTCAATGTTGTGCAGCAAATAAGAGGTCAGTTATTTTGGATCTATGTATAGTTTTCAATATTCTATAGCCATTGCCTCTCTTGTGCATTGGTACCAATAATATACTACAAATTCATATGAAGACCCCAAGAATTATGAGTGTCAGTTGACAAATTATGAAAAGATATCGCTACAAGTCAGGATCATACAAGAATAGAAACTATAGAAGAGCTATGCAAGAGTGGCAAGTGTGTCTATGTTATTGCAATCCAGAACTGATCCATTCAAGCAACAATAAAACAAAATGTACAACTTACTGAATAATGTCTGGAGTGTCTCTTGTACACAGTAGGGATATAATGAATGATGATTAAGCTTACAGCCAATTTTTGGCTTGTGAATGAACCAGAATAGTTCAGCTGAGTTGCAGTAAAGTCATATACTGTGGCAGAGATTTGCTCCTTTTGGGTGGTCTTCTTATTCTCTCTCTCATTGCTGATTGGCCATACAGAACCAGAAAGTAAATCATGCTCTGGGAGGAAGTTAAGCACTTTATAAGGGCTATTAACTTAGATTTCTTAGGTATAATTTGATAAAGTACTCCTCTGTTCATAAAGATTTAATGTAGCTAAATAAAAGATTTAATAGGCCATCGAGATTTCCTCCCTTAATCTTAAGAATCAACAAAATTAATGGGAGAATCCGATTCATTTATTACCTAACAATATTATCTTACTTAAACTAAAGTATTCTGATTTGTACTTGTCTACTATAATTGAAAAACAGAAAAATGCTCATCACCTCACTTTCTTCTTATATCACAAAATCACAGAATCTCAGAAATGGGAAACACCTGAGAAAGCACTAGCCCAGGCCAGTACCAGGCCAGGTACCCTCTTTTAAATCAATGACAAGTGTTTATCCAACTTCCACTTGAAATTTTTCACTATGGTGTAAGCCACTATCTTCAAAGCAGCCCATTATTGTTTTGGAAAGATCTATTGCTAGTGTTTCCTTACCCATAATCTTCCTGACTCCAACTTCCCACTGATTCCCTTCATTCCATTCATTCATTCATTCATTCATTTGTTTATTTATTTGTTCATTCATTCATTCGTTTGTTTGTTCATTTTTTAAAACCCTACCTTCCATCTTAGAATCAATACTGTGTATTGGTTCCAAGGCAGAAGATTGGTAAGGGTAGGCAATGGGAGTTAAGTGACTTTCCCAGGATCACACAGGAAGTGTCTGAGGCCAGATTTGAACCCAGGACCTCCCATCTCTAGGTATAGCTCTCAATCCACTGAGTCACCCAGCTGCCCCCCCCCAACTCATTCCTTTTAGCTTTCTTTCTTTGGTGGGGGCATGGGGCAGAAGGATGAGAAGATCTGATGCCAGGTAAAAGAAGTGATTCTTTTGTAGGACATCCCCTCAGATGCTCAAAGCCAGCTATCAGTCTTTTCCTCCTTCCTCCAACTGTTCTCACGTCTTGGCTGAAATCCCCAGTTCCTGCAGTTGTTCCTTTTAAATCATAGTCTCCAGTTCCCTCACCATCCTCCTTGTACCTCATGATCTAAATCCGTCCTTCTAAAATGTAGTGTCCAGGACCACCAAGTAAGATTATCAGTTACACAGAGAATGCCTGGAAAGTCATGAAAGTCATAATCCAATGAAGTTTCTCATTGTACTTCAAAAACCATGGCTTTCCCCCCTCTGCTACATATAAGTTAAAGAGATAAACAACACTTAAATTCAGTGACCAAAGCACAGCTGGGAGGCTCAGTGGACAGAGAGCCAGGTCCTGGATTCAAATCTGGATTCAGATGCTTCCTGGCTGTGTAACCGTGGACAAATCACTTGACTCCCATTGCCCAGCCCTTAACACTCTTCTTCCTTGGAACCAATGCTTAGCAGTGACCCCAAGACAGAAGGTAACGGTTTAAAACCACCACAACAATAAATCCAGTGACTACGTCAGCAACATCAGCATTGCTCGAGGGCCACCCAGCGTGTTAGGAGGACCTGGGTTTGTTCCTTCCTCTGATCTAGATCCGTTGAATGACCACCGGCTTCGCTCTCATCTGTCAGTAGTTCTGCAGATAATTGTACTTAAGACGATAAGAACAGTCAAGAGTTGTGCATTTATATCAGAAGGGAGTGTTCTCAGATAAAAAAGGACCTCACTGATGAAATCTCAAGGCTCTACCCCCAAAGTTGATGAATTCTAATTAAAGAAAGTAAAATGGCAGTTCATGCTTCACATCTCTGTAGTTTATAAGCCCTCTTTCCTTTTCTTTATAATAGTCAATTGTATTTTTATATAATTTTATATAATAATTTTTTGTATTTTTATATAATAATAATAGGTTTGCAATGCATTTTACATCCATTATCTCTTTTGATTTTGCAAACTCTGTGAGGGAAAGCAAAATCGTCATCTATATTTACAAGTGAGGAAACTGAGTCTTCCAGAAGCTAGCCAGTGTGCCTCAAGTCCCAAAGCCGGTGGGTGTCAGAAGGAGGATTTGAAGGCAGATTTTCCTCATGACAAGCCTGGCGCTCTGACTGCTAGGACACGGCTGCTTCCACGGCACCGCATTTATTAAAGAGATGAGAGAAGAATGTGGCTGATTTTTTTTTATTTTACAGTAGATTTATGCAAAAGAGTAAATTTAGAAAGAGAAATCATGGGTGCTGCAAGGTAAAAAAAATCTCCTAAGGGACCTACTTGGTTGTAAAGGAAACGGGAAGCAATCATAGTATGCTAATCAAGAAAGCAAAAAACAAGGCGAGCCTTTGTCAGGTTCTCAGTCTGGAAGTCATCCGTAATTCAAGGAACACTGAAATTTGGAGTTTTGAGGTCTGTAAACAGCTATTGAAACTGTCAGGCTGACGGATTGGTTTCAGCAGGAACAATAAGGCTGTGAGGGCTGCGGTAGATGCGCGGCGCCCTCGGCGACATTAAGGCGCTGGATGAGTCGTCTCGCTAACCGGACATGTCCCGTCCGACCTGGTCATCCGTTCCCAGGATGGCGGCCGACCGACCCTCCGTGAGCTCCGCAGTCATCGCTTCAAAGCCCCTGTTTGACTTAGAAGGGCTTCAGCTCGGCCGGATTTTATACTGTCAGTCCTTGCCGGGGGAATATCCCGAGTTCAAATTCTAGCTGTGGATGCTCTCAAGAAAGTCATTTTATTATCGGACAGTTGTGCCGAGCTTGAACACGATGGCTCATCGTGACAGTAGATTTGTGGGTCACAGATCTGGGACTTCAGAGGTCCTCTAGCCCAACTCCTTCATTTGAAAAAGGGGGAAACTGAGATCAAGATGGGTTCCATGATTTGCTGAAGATCATGCAGCCAGGAAGTATGTGAGGTGGAACTTGAACCCAGGTCTCCCAGATTCAAAGTTCAGTACCCTATCACTAGGTCCTCGTGCCTCGTAACTGGTAATATCACGATGCTGTTTAAATATCTGAGTTTTTGCTCATGCCTTCTTGGCAAATTAAGTGAACTTTCCAAATAGCTGAGTCCAGAATTGGCCAGCAAGAGATTCAGTTCAAATCTTATCTCCAGCACTTGGCTGCGGTTCTCCATGCGAAAAATGCAAATAATAACAACTGAACTACATACTTTATAGGGTTGCTATGAGGAAAACATTCTGAAAACCTGAATGCATGAACCATCTGTGATTTTGTTAGCATATATTGCTCCCAGTATGGGAAAGCACTCCAATAAGGCAGATTTCTCACCCTATATGACCTTGGACAAGTCACCTAACATCTCTGGGAATTGGCTTTCTTTATTCCACCAGGAGGGATTGTATTAGATAACCTCTCCCATTATTTGAAGTTCTAGATAATGCAACAAGCACTTAGGAAGGGTCTCAGGTGTACCAGGTACTGCACTGGGCCCTCTGGGAATACAAAGACCAAAAGGAAACAGGCCTGGCCTCAAGGAACTTACCTTCTATCATTAAATCCTTTGGGCCCCTCAGACTTGAAGGGCTGTGATCCTATGCTGTCCTTGGGAGCTCTCAAGGATATGGAAGGACATTCCTGTACCGAGCGACCTTTCACTTGGAAGATTCGTGTTGATTCTGTGAGATTTTTCTTCCTCCTCCCATCCTGTCAGTCACTTTGTGCTGCTGGCAGTGTATTTGCCTTTAAAAGTACCGTATACTGATTCTAGCTCCCCGTGGACCGGGTAATCAGATAACCAGGCCTTTTAGGATTTTGCATTAAATAAGCATAAATAGATTCCGAGCAAGGCAGACCATCATGGCTTGTAAAAAGAGTTCGCTTAAGACATGGTTATTCAAATCATGAAAGAATTATTTGTTTTTCTTTCATTTCCTTTAAGTATATGCTTAATACATGGCGTACGATCAAATATTTATTTTGAGAATAAATGAAATGGAAATCTACCCAAGTACACGGAAAATAGGATTCCATCTGCAGAAATTGTCCGAAGCCTACCAGAAGAGGATGCTCTATTCTGTCATTCGCCCTCCTCCATTTGTCTTTGCAGAGTGTCTGTGTTTAGAGTACGTGGTGGCTCCTGGGGTGGGCAGAAGGTGAGGGGAAGACCAGTGCTTCGGCTCTGAAGGCTCGCTGAGCCCTTTTCTGGCGAGCTTCCTCCTCTGGTAGCCACCTGCCAGCCAGCTCTCACCTGGGGGGGCCCCAAGAAGCTGGAGAGCGTGTTTGTTCGGTGGCCTTATCCCAATAAAGCATATTGGCGAATGGGCTCGGTCAGGTCGGGGCTACTCCATCCGTGAGTTAGGGGGTATCCACTCCAGGCCAAAAAAAAAAATGACTTTCCCCAGTGGAAGGGGAAGATGAGAACAATTTGTTCCAAGAGTTATAAAGGGGCCAAAGAGGGCATCATGGAGTGCTCAGAGCTTGGTTAGATGTCGAAAAAGCCAAAGTCATCCACCACGTCCCAAGGCATCCCCAGTTGTCTTGACTTTCGTCTTGCCAATGGATTTGGATGACTGGAAGAGAGAGCGAGGTCTGCTCCAATTTATGCACAAACGAAAAGACATCAGCCGTTGTATGGTTGGAGAATTTTGTACCTCGGACTTCATCTCCCAGAATTCTTTCCTCGCCCCCAAATTCCCTTCCCCTTTTCCTGTACGCGCGTCTTTAGATTATTGTTTAGCTAGTTCTGTAGCTCCTCCCTCTCGCTCTCTTCTCTCGTGACTGGGGCTGGGTTAGCTAGTATTTTACTCTAGTTATTGTTAATAAACTTTATAAAAGATGATAGTTATTGTATATTAATTTTAATCTTAACAGTGATGCCGTTTTGGTCCTTTTAGAGGATGAAGGACAACAACCAAGCGACATGCTCCTGGGAATAGGGGGGTGACTGGAGGTCTCCGTCTTCCATTCCTTTTAGATTCCCTACTAAGCCTAGCACAATGCTAATCACATTTCCGGGGCTTAATGAATTAATCTGCTTTTGTTCATCGATTAAAGGATTGATTATTTTATTTGAAACAGCATGAATTTCTTTATCTAAACTCAGAAACAGGTACTGATGGCGGTTGAGAGAATGCCGCATCTTTCTCTTTTTTCTGTAATCAGTCTACTGTTAAAGGAAAGGCAGGACAGAATCATTAGCCCTGGCTCTGAGGCTAGAAGACCCGAGTTTAAATCCTGCTTCTGAGGTTGCTGGCCTGGGGGGGAGGTGTCTGGGGCGAGTCCCTTCACCTCCCTGACCTTCGATTTCAACCTCTCAAAATAAGGTAACTGGAGTAGACGGCCTCTGAGTCTCATCTTTCTGTCTCTGATGCTGTGAATATGTCACAGCATCTTATTTGGAAGGGACCCGGGCGGCCATCCAGACCGATGGGAACTTAAACAAGCATTTCTTTTAAATGAATAGTGAAATCAAAACGTTTTATAATACCGATCGCCTAATGATATTTTTCTTCCATTTTATCACACAATATCCCAACCGGCTAACGGTAACATTTTGCCGAAATGATACTGTCCCTTCACATTATTGTCAAAATCCCATTTCTTATTTGAAAAAGCACTCCAAAACCTGCCTATTTGGGTAATAAAATTGGTTTAGATGGCAATCCCTGAAGTTCATTTATCAAAATAGTAGCTCTAGTTTGACCTATAATGGAACGAGTAGAAAAAAGTCTTGAAAATTGGGGAGACTTCAATACGGATTGGAAATGCCCATCTTGGAAGAATTTTTGCCTGAGTCATAATAATGGTTTTTTCGGTGTCCGTCCACTTTACCAAATTAAGTTCTTTGTACAAAGGAAATGCTAATGAATGCTGAAAGAGAGGTTTGGGGACAGAGGCATGTTGAAATTTCATTTCATTCCTGTGGTACTGGTACCTTAAGTGCCTTGGCTAAGTAGTCAATCAACAAACATTTCCTAAGCGTTTACTCTGTGCCAGAAACACCGAGGATACTGTCCAAAGGAAGAACCTGGAGAGTGCCTGTCCTCAAGGATCCTGGCTACAACGGCAAGGAAAAGCCAAAGGCAACTCTGAAGTCACTGCCATGTGCCAGGCATTGGGCTAAGTGCCGGGGATGCAGATCTAAGGAGAAAGCAGCACAGCCCTGCCCTCAAAGAGCTTTCATTCTAATGGGGGGGAGGGGAGACGGCGCGTGAAAGGGAGCCGAAAAGGGTGGATGGAGGAGGAGGAGGAGATTCTCAGCATGTCTGAAAGCAGAGGCTGGAGGGGAAGGAAGATTGGCCCAACCGAGTCCCTGCAAATGGAGGTCCCAATGGAACGCCCCAGTGGGGAAGGGGCTGGCGCGGTGCAGGAATGTTCCAGGGAGAGGCAGGCTCGCCGCTGAGCGAGGTTTCAGGGTGAAATGACAGC
Source organism: Gracilinanus agilis (assembly GCF_016433145.1). NCBI lineage: Eukaryota > Metazoa > Chordata > Mammalia > Didelphimorphia > Didelphidae > Gracilinanus > Gracilinanus agilis. Next base: position 7,917,486 of record NC_058133.1, on the reverse strand, counting down.
AGAGATACAGTGTCCACGGCCAGAAAGGGGAAGCCCCGTGGCGAGGGGAAAGGGGTCGCCTGCCTGGGGCCGCTGCCTCTTGTCACTGTTCCTACACTCTGATTTCATAGATCACACACCGAGTTTCTAATGATTCTCTGAATGTCATGATTCAAGTTGTTCCCTTTGGAAGTGGAGGGCTTGAAACACGCGTGCAATGCTGTTACAAATCCTTTTAAAATTTTACCGTCATGCACAGCCCACTTCCACATTGGTCATTGTCGTAAAAGCAAAGTCCGACACAGCCAAACCCCCCAAAAAAACCATAAACACACTGAGGGGAAAGATGACTCCGACAGTTCTTTCTCTGGAGGAGTTTCACCTATTAAAAGTTGCTCCTTTTCTCTGTCACCTCCTTTATCGGGATCGTGTCATCTTTTTTTTTTTTTAAAGAATCACATCATTGTTAAAGTTGGTGGAGGGTCCACTGTAACAGACCAGCTGAGTAGCCATCTACCTCCACCTGAAAACCTTCGAAGGGGTGCGACCCATCCCCCCTGGGGGTCCTTCACCTCTCTTTGAGGATCTGCTCATTGTTAGGAAGCTTCTCGAGCCATCAGTCAAGAGCTTTACCTCCTGGTAGCTCTGCCCTTTGCTCCCGAGCCTTGGCTCTGAGGCCACGTTGAGCAGGTCTTCCTGCGTTTTACATGTTTGAGGACACGCACCCCGAGGCTTCTTCCCCTGAGCGGCACGTCCCTAAGTCCAGCATGGGATCGGCATGGCCTCAAGGCCCTTAAACACTCCGATGCCATCCTTTGGATGCCAGCCAGCTTCCCTGTGTGCTCGGCAGTCCTTTCTCCACGTCGCCACGGTCTCCAGACCCAGGTCCCATTAGTCTTGGCAGAGGAGAGCAGTGATGGGGAGAAGGCTCCAAAGGACAAGGAGTGGAAGCCTTGGAAGCCTCCTCCAGGCTCTTCCCCTCTCCCTGCCCATAGAAGTGGGGAGTGAAGGAGTCTGGCCAGAAACGAATAAGGAGCCCTTTAAATATGGGGGGTCGGACGAGGTTACCAAAGGCCATGCCCATAGGCTGGAGGCACCCATTTAAAGCCAGAATGCGTTTTCATAAGACCACTGGAGCCCATATCTGCCGCATAGCCCTTTTTTTACAAATAATTGTACACATAATTAACTAATTTCATCTTTACATATGTGGGAAGAAAATCATAGGATCCTAGATTTAATGCTTGAAGAGACCTTTAAAGGGGCTCAAATTCAGCTTTTTTTACTGATGATGAAATGAAGGCAGGTAACAGTTCAGGGGTTTGCCCTGGGATCAAACAGTTAATATGGTGCTAACAGGAGATTTGAACCCAGATCTTCTTGAGTCCAAGCCCAATGACCTATCCACCATGCCACGTCAGCGCCCAATGAGAGGATAGGAAACAGCCAGAGAAGAACAAGTTACCTGAACTCTCAGCTGGCAACTGGTAGCTCAGGTTCCCTAAAAGTCTGCGGTGTTAATTCTCAGATTTAAGCCCCTGCATCTGCCATATGGAGAGGCACGATGGCATGTGAATGCCATCCGAATTCAGAAAGAATGCTGCCCTTCCAGTCAGGAAGCAGCTTGGCATTCGCTTTCCCTCAGCCCCTAGCAGCAGGCATGTCACAGAGTGGGCTGTTATCAAACCTTCAAAGCCATATTTCAGTGGTTCAGCTCTGCCCTTCACCAACACATGCGGCAACCCTTCCATAACCGACGGAGGAAGTGTAGGATGATGGAAATGCTCAAATGCTGGAGGCAGAAGAATTGGACTAAACGGTTAAATCTGATCTTTGTTAACTGTATGACCATGGACAAGTTGCTCACCCACCTTGGGCCTCAGTTTCCTCCTTTGTAAAACAATGGAACAGGACTAGTTGTTTAGACAAGGATTGGGTGGTAGAGAATAAATTATCCTTATATCTCTTGTCTCCAGCCAGTATAAGAATAGTCCTCAGTGTCTACCAATTTTTAACATGAAGAGGGTCCCTTTAACTCAGAGCTGCCATCCCCAGTGAATAATGTGGACTGAATTGAAAAGGTAGCTTCATTAATGTTTGGGTTGTATTTTTATTATAAGGAGCCATTTTTCATAGATTTTCATGATTGTATTTTATGAGCTATTTTTCTTTCTTTTAAATGGAGCGATGCATTCCTTTAGTTGCCTCTTATCTATCCTTCCCAATTTGAGGAGGAGAAACCAGATTCAAGTACTATTTTCCATTTTTTTGGTCACAAGTAAATGAGTTTTATTTTTAATTTTTTTTAGAAAGCTTTTTTTTAATTCCACGTAGAAACAGTTTTGGACAATTATAGCATTTTGCTTTTCAGATTATCTCCTTTCTTCCCTCCCTTCCTCCCTTCCCAAAGTAATAAATAGTCTAATATAGGAAATACCAGTGCTGTCATGCAATATACATTTCCATATTCCTCATGCTGTGAAAAAAGACACATTGCACATACAAGAAAATAATTCATGAAGGAAATAAAGTGAAAAACAGAGTGCTTTGGTTTGCAGTCAGACTCCCAACAGTTCTTTCTTTGGCTGTGGATAATATTTTTCATCATGACTCCCTTGGGATTATCTTGGAACCTCGCATTGCTGTTAAGTTCTTCACAGTGGATCACTGTACAAAGTTTCTGTTACTATATGCATTTTCCTCCCAGTTCTGCTCACTTCATTTTGAATCAGTTCATATAAGTCTTTCCAGGTTTTTCTAAACTCATCTTATTTTTCATAGCCTTCCATTACAACCATGTGCCACAACTTGTTCAGCCATTCCACAACTGATGGGCATCCCCTCAGTTTCCAAGTCTTCACCACTATAAAAAGAGCTACTATAAATATTTTCCTATAAATAGGTTCTTTTCCACTATCTTTGATCTCTTGGGTTATAGATCCAGTAGTGGGATTACTAGGTAGTTTTATGGTCTCTTGAATCCGGCCCCAGACTGCTCTTTAGAATTGTTGAATCAGTTCCAGTTCCACCAACAGCATGTTAGTGTCCCACTTTTCTCACAGCTCCTCCACCATTTATCATTTTCCTTTTTGGTCATATTAGCCAATCTTATAGGTGTGAGGTGATTTCTCAGAGTTGGCTTACTTTTCACTTTCTTATCCATAGAAAAGTGATTTGGAGCATTTTTCTATGTTGTTATAGATAGTTTAATTTCTTCATCTGAAACCTGCCTATTCATGTCCTTTGACCATTTGTCAATTAGGAAATGTTTTGTATTCTTATAAATTTGACTCAATTTTCTATATATTTGAGGAATAAGGCCTGTATCAGAGACACTTGTTATTTTTTTCCTAGCTTTTTGTTTCCCCTTCTAATCATAATTGAATTGGTTCTTTTTGTATAATAAAAATTATCCATTTTGCTTCTAGTGATATTCTCTATATCCTGTTTGATCATAAATTTTCATTTATATATAACTTATTCATAAATTTGACAGGTAAACTATCCCATGTTCCTTACTTTGTTTATGTTATCACCCATTATTTCTAGATCAAGTATCCATTTTGACTTTATTTTGGTGTATGGTATGAGATGAGTTATTTTTTATAAATTTTTGTGTTTGTGTTGAGGTAGGAGTTCCCAGAGATATCCCATGTTCCATTTTAATTAATTTTTTATATTCTTTTTTTATAATTTTGAGTTCCAAATTCCCTCTCTTCCACTCCTCCACCCAATGAGTTGGCAAGTAAAATAATATCAATTATAAATGTGAAATTATGCAAATATTTTTCCATGTTAGCTATATCATAACAAAGCAAAAAAAAAATAGTGCTCAGAGTTACAAGTTCTCTCTTTGGAAGCAGATAACAGTTTTTGTTAGTATTATTATTATTGTTTTGTTTTGTTTTAATCATGAGTTCTTTGAAATTTTCTTCAACCATGGGATTGACCAGAGTAGCCAAGCCTTTTACAATTGATGATCATTACAACATTGTTGTTGCCAAGTACAATGATCTAGTTCTTCTCACCTAATTTTGCATCAGTTCATATAAATTCTCTTATGTTTTTCTTTTCCAATTTGGCCAATTCCATTTTTTAAGAAGTTATTTTTATCAGTAAAATTTTTGCCTCTTTTATATTAGGCCAATTCTGTTTAAAATGATATATATCTTTTTCTATACAAATGTGTAAATTCAGTCAATTTCCTGTTGTCAACTAAGAATCTTTTTTATTTTTTTTTTAAGCCCTCACCTTCCATCTTGGAGTCAATACTGTGTATTGGCTCCCAGGCAGAAGAGTGGTAAGGGTAGGCAATGGGGGTCAAGTGACTTGCCCAGGGTCACCCAGCTGGGAAGTGTCTGAGGCCAGGTTTGAACCCAGGACCTCCCGTCTCAATCCACTGAGCTACCCAGCTGCCCCTAAGAATCTTTTTTAAAAAATGTTTTATTCATACATTTTGTTTTTCTATCACAACAAATTATGAATCTTAAAAAAACAGATTTTTCATCTTTTGTTTTAACTCTGAATATGCCAGATTTTGATCATAGAGACTCTGCTATTATTTCTACCACTAAAAAAAAAAAAAAAGCCTGGAGCCAAAGACCTTTCCTGCCAATTTCCCAAATTGTCTTAGTCTAGAAAAATGTCTCAAGCCAACATTTTGTTGTCTCTAACACTTCAAGCTTTGTTTGGTGCATCCTTTTAAAGTTGGTTGGAGGGGAATGTTGGGAGAGTTCAGCTGACTTGTTCCCTCTACTCCTTACTCTTGGCTCTGCCTTGATATTCCATGTTCTTGCTAAGTAATTATTAAGCTAATCATCTAGATAGTTAGATGGCAAATTGGACCTGGAACACTGGGCCTGGAATCAGAAAGACTTCACTTCCTATCTGACCTCAGATACTGGCTCTGTGGCCCTGGACAGGTTATTTCACCTCCGTCTCTCTGTTTCAAGTTTTTCCTCTGTAAAATGGGGATCATAATCTCCATAGTCATTGTGAAAAACAAATGAAATAATAATTGCAAAACACCCCTTGAATATAATATGCATAATATAAATTTTACTAGTTATTAATCATCCTTCCATAAGACCACGAGCTTCATCGGGCTGGGTAAAGTTCATGTCTGTATTTTTTGAGATTTAGCTCCTAGAAATCCTAATCATCAGTGCCTAGAAGATCCCGGGTACTGACCTCCAACAGATTTAGGGTACAAATAGGCTCAATAAAACATTTTAAGGAACATAGAAATATGTAAGAACTACACACTCTTTTACATTTAGCTCCCAGAATTTTTTTTAAGCCTGCTGAGCTAAATGAGATAAAAGTATGATTACCCTTGCATTGAAGCAATAACGGGAGAAACTACCACTGAGGTGCTGATGATGTTGGGAACTCACCCAATTGAACTCGAATGAGTGAAAATTACCCACAGTTCTCCCATCCTCCTTTATCACTCTCTGAGAAAGAATAACAGCAACAAACAATCTGGCTTTCCTTTATCACTGCAGAGATATAGACAGTCAACTTTAATTTGGTGCATCTCTCAAATTGAGAACTCTTAGAAATTGTAGTCCTTGGAGAAGATGGTGGTTCCATTTTGTCCCACGGCTGTTCTGAGGTTGGAGATGGGACTCATGTTGGCATTGTGTGTGTGTGTGTGTGTGAGGATTTTATAAACAATTGGTAAATCCTAGCCAGGCGACCAGATGGAAGGTTTTAACTTTCTTTACTATCCAAGTTGTAGCAGAATCCTATTATATTTGCAGGATTGTGTGTGTAGATTTGGGGCTGTAGGATTGCTGGCACTATTGCATCAATGAAAGGTATAATTTGCTGTACCCACTAGAGTTCATTGGAGGTCTTTTGAATGGGAGGGACCGTTGCTGGGTCCTTCTCACTCCGAGATCCATGTAGGAAACAGCCTGGCCAAAATGTTCAGGAGCATGAAATTCCTCCATACTGCTGTAATCCGTGCTAGTGCCTTTTTTGTTGTTTTATTTCATAGAAAAATACATTCTTTTATCATTTTTCCTGCAAACTCAAAACATCTTCCTTGCTTTCTCACATCATTTTTAGGTATCAGCATATGAATGTGATCTGGGATTTCATCAGAGTTGGGAGCCCTAATTTGTAGGAATTCTTTCTAACAAATCAGAGGACAAGCTATGGATGACTTAGGAAATAAGTCCTAGAGAGTTACCTGTGGCACAAAGAGGTTATGATTTGTCTCAGACCACAGAACTAATGTATGTCTGAGGAGAGATTTGAACACAGGACATATTGACTCCAAATGCACGTTATCACTGAGGGTCAAGCCTGTCCCTCTATAGTTGTGAATAAATATTTTATATAAAAAGTAGATTTTTTCATAAACTTGATTATATTGGCAAATCATATGGCCTTGGGCAAAAACATATGATAATAGTGGAAAGAGCTCTGGATTTGGGGTTGGGTAACTTGAGTTCAGGGGCCAGTGAAGTGGTACAGTAGATAGAGCACTGGGGCTGGAATCAGGAAGACTCAAGTTCAAATATGACCTCAGACACTAGCTGTGAGATCCTGGACAAATCACTTAACCTTATTTGCCTCAAATTTCCTTATCTGCAAATGAGCTGGAGAAGGGAACAGCAAACCATTCCAGTATCTTTGCCATGAAAAACACCAAATAGAGTAAAAAGAGTCAGACCTGACCAAAACAACTGAACAACTATAGCAATAAAGATCTGGATTCAAATCCCACTTATTTCATAATGTTGGAAAAGTCACTTCCTCTCTTTTGATTTCAGTTTCCTTTTATGACATTTAAGTATGGTGAGCTAGATGACCTCTGAGGTCTCTGCCAGCTCTAAATGTATGATCCTTTGACCCTTATGGTTCAATATTTTTAAATTCCAGTGTCTAGGAAGTTAATGTGTAATGCAAAAAACTGATTTTAATAAAACTAACGATTGACAGCATTAAGCAAAGACAGAATTATTCATTGAACATTGTTGCTTTTGTAGACTGTTTAGAAAATCATGACACTTTACGTATCTGATCAGGAAAGCAGAACACGACCGGTGGGGTCATCCAAATTTTGGAGTTAAATTGGAGCCTGTGTTTTCTGTTGATTACTGACCTAAATTCACACTGACCTAATTTCTTACTAATGTGGCCATATTACTAACTATGGTGAATGTGCTGCAACATCAGTACTTTAGGATGAATCTGAAAAATACAATAAATTTCATAACATTTTGAAAATGCAACCACCAACAATGCCCATTTGTTGTCAGAAGAGAAGCCTATTGGTATCCAGGACCACAGACTTCTGAATTGATCCACATTGGCTTAGAACCCCCAGGTCAGTGGGCGGTGTATAATTGTGTACGGCCCATTAAATAAACTCCAGACGTGGATTTACCTAAATGCAGAAGAGGAGTTTGCCAACATGACATCACTTGACAGCACCAGAAAGGACCACAAATATCTTCCCAATGGCTGTGTCTGAAGCCCTGCTGCACTGTGTTCATTCCTCTTGGTTAAGACTCTAAAGGTCTTTTAGAATTGAAATGCTTTTGGAAAGAGCATTTGGAAATGGAAAAATTGGAAATTTTTGGAATTGGGAATTGGGATTTGGAATGGATTTGCAAATGAAATTTGGAAATAGAAAGAGCAACACTGAACTCATTTGCAGAAGCCTCTCTATTAGGTCCTCCTAGTATTTGAGAGATGAGATACAACATGACATCAAAGAGAATAAGAAGGAAAAGGAGGCTGAATAGTTGAGGAGGAGACAGGGGGAGAGGAATAAGGATGAATGGAGCAAGAAGCTCATCAAGTTGAGAGAGCCAGAACCCAATGAAGAGGACAAAATGCCTCTTTTGCATCCTTGCCTATTAGGCTTGCTGGAGATTACTGACTTTATTGTTCGTGTCTTCATTTAAATGTTTACTATGGTTCATTGATCAGACTTACATTCTCGTGGAGAGGAGGGCTTAAACCATCCCTTTTGGACACTGGTGTCTGGACTAGGTGAGAATATTTTTACTTTTGGATGGAACCAACAGGCAGAATTGAGTGAGAACAAGTACCTGACCATATGGATGATTTGTTGATAGCATCCTGATATAGAATAGTGGACAGATTAGAGAGTTGTCCTAGACACCAGGAAGTCCTGTATTCAGATCATGCCTCTGCTACATACCAGCTCAGGCTCCTAACGATGCTGAGCAATTAATTCAAATTTTCAGCATCCACTCCAGATCTCCAGGACTCTAAGATGCAAAGAATTACCAGCCTATATTGTGAGAATTGTCTACCAGAAGGTTCAATATTCTCATGAATCCCAGGTCCAGTCTCTATCTTATTCTGAAACATCTGGCAAACGATCTTTCCCTTCAGTTTTAGAGAGTGAAATGGAGCAAAAATGAAGGGGGCAGCATTTCATAGAAGCTATGAAATATTCATCAAATAAACATCATTGTAGTTTTTAGGTTGCATCAAGGCAGAGTGAAAAGAGAGCTGGTAGTTAGTAAATCATGCTTGTGACGTATACTGACTATGTGACCCTGGACAAGTCATTTCCTTCTCAGGACAACTCTTTTAAATGATTAATGGTAGAACAGCACTGATTTGCCTGGTAGAGATCTTTCTTTGGGTAGTTTCTTATATCAATGAAATCACAAGTTCAATGGAAACAGACAAAAAAGGGGAAGTATTGCTGAATGTTTTTGCTATTGTTCAGTTATTTTTCAGTTGTGTCCAATTCTCTGTGACTTCGTTGGAGTTTTCTTGGCAGAGATTTCCTTCTTCGGTTCATTTTATAGATGAGGAAATCAAGGCAAATAGAGTTCTATAACTTATTCAGGGTTATAGCTAATCACTCAGGAAGATGAGTCTTCCTAACGCCAAGCCTGGCACTCTATCTACCACACCTTGCATTCGACCAATGAGTATTAAAACAACTTCAATGGGATCAGGAAACTCATTTCAAAACTAGTGCTGACCCTTCCTAGCTTTGTGATCTCAGACAGATCACTGTACATTGGTGGGGGTTGGCTATCTCATTTGTGAAATGGGGATAATGAATATTCGCCCTGCCCATGTCTCAGGGCTGTGGTACCAAAAGTACTCTACTTGGGAGTGCCCTACAAATGTTATTTGTAATGAATAAGAAAATATGATTTTACAAAATAAAACCACTTCCTTCAGCCCACCTTTTAGGGTTGATTTGAGGTTCATGGGGCGTTCAAATGCCCTTGTGACATGAAAGTCAGAATTCGATGTTTTCTGAACATTAGCACCTTAGCTACTTCAATATGTAATGTTCCTGGTATTCTGAATGCCCCAACACACACACACACACACACACACACACACACACACACACACACACACAAGTGTGGCATATTCAAATGAAGTCACAGTGGACAGAGTGCTGGACTTGGCATCAAGAGGGAATGGGTGAAAAACTCAACTATCTGTGTGACTCTGGACAAGTCAGTTAACTAAGAAAGCTGTAGACTAGTCATGATCCACCTTGGGAGATGGACTCTCCTACACTGATGAAATTGAGGTCCTTTGCATAGTACAAATCCCATCCTTTTTTATACCCCAAATGCTTCAGCATTATTCTGTTCAGAACCTCTCCTATATCTGCCTAGAATCAACCCATCAACAAACATTTATTAAGGGTCTTCTATGTTCAAGACATGATAGAAGATACGGGAGATTCAGAGATGAAAACCAAATAGTCTCTGCCCTCGAGTAGCTTATATTTTACCTGAGGAGGGAATGTGGGCAACATATACACAAAAAAGTATACATAAAACATCTCTCAAATAAATAGAGATTTAGAAAAAAAAATGGAGGAGGTAACTGCTAGCATCATAGAATGCTGCATATTCTCCCAGTGGAAGTACACTCTCCTTGTTTGTGGTTGGAAGTCTTGATAAACATCTTTTGAATATCTCTGAGGGCCATTTGCTTGGATGCCTTTTCTGCCTTGCCTTGGATTTCTTAATGTTTCTATAAACTTTTTTGAATAATAGTTAATATCTAAATGAAAGTACTAATTATTTCTATCAGGGTATATTCATGGAAGGTGCTGCATATTAAAAAATTAGCTCTGTGAGCAGCTGTGTGGCTTGTTATTCTTGATTAGCCATTTTCCCCTCTTTTTAACCAATAGACATATTGCTAAAATCAATTGCTTGCAAGTAAAGATGCACAAGGAGAAACTTACAACTTAAGAGAACCATCTGATGAAGCCCTTTCAAAATCCTTTTGCAAAGATAACAATCCATTATCAGTCAGGTTTGTTTAAAAATAATGTTTGTTGAATGAACATTATTCCCTGAATTCTTTTTAGTATGTCAATTTTCTCTTTGTCTTTTCCTTGTATTTCCATTTCATGCTTTTCACTTGTTAGTTGGCATACAACATAATTGGAAAAGACATTTTCCATATCACTGCCATGGTTGCATTGCCCACATTCTAATGTGGATGTTTAATTCATAGAGGGAGAACCTGGTTATGTGAAGGCATAGGTTGGGGTATATAGCTTTAGAAAAGAATTCATTGTAAACCAACCACAGATTTTACATTTAAAAGGGACCTCTGGCCCATTTAGTCCAACCCTTTTGTCAAGTCCCTGACAAATGGCCCTCCAGATTCTGTTGAAAGATCTAAAATGAAAGGAAGTCCACTCCCTTCTATGGGGAGGCAACTATGGCATAGTGGACAGGGTGTTAGACTTCATATCAGGAAAACCCAGCTTCAAATTCTGCCTCTACTACTTACTACGGAGATCTGCACGGCATGTCATTTTAAACACATTTGTTTCCTCAGCTGTAAAATGAAGGGTTTGGATTGGATGGCCTCTAAGATCCCTTGAAGCTTTAAATCTATGAGTTTCGTTTCCCATGCCCTTCTCAAGCAACCTCTTCCACTCATAGATTTCTTATTGTTGTGGAATTTTTCTTTAATAATAAAAACCTATATTTAATTATTTATCTACTCCATCTATTGGTCTTAGTGCTGGTCTCTTGGGCCAGTAGATTAAATCTACTCTGTTTTCTTTCTCAGCCCTTTAAATTCCTTGTAATAGCTGGCATGTCCTCCACTCCTCACCAAGCTAAATTGCATTCGTTTATTCCTTTTAAGATGGCCCTTCTAGGATTCAGAAATGATTTTCTACTCTCTGAAATCAGTGTTGATCTCCAGTTTTATGTAGATGTCTATTTTTTATTGACTGTAATCTCTGAATGAACTTCTTCTGGAGTTTAGCTCATAATGGCAACCAGAGTGTGTGGCATGGATACAGGATGTCTCCCTTGGAGGCTCCCTTACCTAGCTTCTGCTTTTAGAGCAAATTAATTCATGCCAGCTGCTCAGTTTTCCTCAAAAGGAGCCTTTCCCTCAATGAAAGTGGATTTGTTTTCTAAATCTTCCTTGAATTCACAGAATAGTGTTTTTCTGGTGAGTTCTTGAGACAGGCAGAAATGGCTGTGCCATCTTTCTAGTTGTGTGACTTAATCCAGCTAACTAGGACAGGGGCTCTGAACTTGGGGCCCACAGAGCCCCAGGACATTCCATTGATAGATTTCAGTGATCCATGAAGAAGGATGGGAAAATGTTTACAGTTTCATATTTATTCATCTCTATGAAAAATTGAACTTTTCCATCTACGAATGTGGGCAAGAAAATGCTATCATGAGAGGAAGCCCAGAAGCTTCCTTGGACTGCCAAAGGGAACCATTTCACACACACTCATACTCCCACTCCCACTCACACATACACTCACAGAGGGACAGACAGAGAGAAAGAGAGACAGAGAGATTAGACAGTCCTGAGCTCAAGGATCTGAATGTGTAATTTCTCTCATTACCCTCCCTTCCTCGGTGGGTCAAAGAAGTTGGTTTATATCAAGGAAGTTGTTATTCTCCTTTATCTTGTGTCTATGCCTGAGGAAAGGATATGATTTGTAAATAATAACATTTTCATTTATTATTATTAAAGTAATAACAATAACAATAATACATGGCTAGCATATGTATAGTGCCTTAAGATTTTGTGAAACTCTACATGTTATTTCATCTGAATCTTGAAAATACTCTCTGAAGTAGGGCTTACCACTATCCCTGTTTTACAGATGAGTGAAGTGAGGCAAAGGAAGGTTGAAAGACGTGCCAAGTCACATAGCTAATAAGTGTTTGAGGAAAAATTTAAACTCATGTCCAAATCCAGCCTCCTATCTGCTGTGCCACCTAGATATCCTTGTTTTGTTGTCATGAGAATAAAAGTTTTCAAGTCTACAGAAATAATCAAGCAGTGGAATTAACAAGAATTTTTAAAGCTCTTATCTTCCATCTTATGCTCAATACTGTGTATTGGCTCCAAAACAAGGCTAGGCAATGTGACCTGCCTTGTGAAAGAGAAATTAAGCCATAGAGATCTGGATCCCCTGATCAGGGAGGGTTTCCTTGCCTAGATTGCTGGAGGCATCTGAATCTTTTTATCAGGTCTCCCTTCTCAGATAGCTCTTGCCCCACAAAATGAGAAAGTAATCAAGAAGAGCTGAGAGCTCTCAGTCCATCTCCTCATTTATGGTCCACCAATCAAGATTGCTTTTCTCTTGTCAAGGGAGTTCCCAGGAATTTGCTGTCAGGAAGACAGCTCTAGATTTATGGTGGTCCAGAACATTCCCTTGGCATCTTTGATCACTGAAGGAGATCACTGATTATTGACTGACACACTTAAGAAATTGATTTTTTATGTCCAGATCTTTTTTCTATCTGGAATTTTATTTAAGACAGTGTCCAAGGCAGGATTTGAACTCCAGTCTTCTGACTTCCAGGTCCATCTCTCTCCAATGAACCCATAGCTGCCTCAATAAGAAAGGGGACACAACCATGTGTCACACTGGTGCCTGTGGATGGCTTCACTGAGGAGTTAGGACTAAAGATGGGCTGTCTAAAGAACTTTCCTGGCATGGACCAAACTGGGAACAGCGTGGTATATTTAAGGAAAAAGAGGAAGCTGACCTGAACGAAGAGAATTTTTAGACTGTGAATTCCTCCAGTGTGGGAGAGAACTATGTTTATCAGTAGGTACCACACTGCTATGTGAAAGCTGTCCATTAGTTGCTGAAGAATAAAAGACACTCAATCTAAATTGAGATGCCTTTCAACATGGGCTCCATTTCCCACTTTTTAAGTCTTTTTATTCCAAAAACCTAAAAGGCAGCAGCCAATGCTTTGAAAGATGTATTCAATTTAATAGATGAATTCAGTTATGAATCACAGACCACTTCCAGAAAATATACTTTATATTTTAATTTTTAAAGCTAAGGAAGAGGGCAGTTAGGTGCCTCAGTGAATAGAGGGGCAGGCCTTCAGATGAGAGGTCTTGGATTCAAATTTGGTCTCAGATACTTCTAGCTGTGTGACCCTGGGCAAGTCACTTAACCCCCTTTGCCTGCCCCTTGCCACTCTTCTGCCTTGGAACCAATATACACTGTTGATTCTAAGACAGAAGGGAAAGGTTTAAAAACCAAAAAACTAAGCTAGGACAATCTACCAATTAACCACATTTTTCAATTTATTATGTGCCAGATGCTCTATTAGGAGTCAGGGAGACAAAGACAAAAAAAATGAGATCGTCCCTGCCTTCAAAGAGCTTGCATTCTATCCCCCAACTAATGTTCACTATTTCATCTCATGATTTATTCTCTCCCTTAACTTTATTTAGTGTTTGTCATTCCAAGTTTTATTATAAAATAAGTTGATTTTGTTATAACATAGCGAATTGCTAATAATAATATATAATATAGCAAGGTAGCTAATAAAACATAATAAACAGCTAATAAAATGCCTTTCCTCATATGACTGAAGACACTGTATAAACCTTGTAAAGTGTTATTCAAATTATTTGTGGGTCAAGGATCTGGATAAGAGAAATGAGGTTGGGATCAGGAGGTTCAAAAGACAGACGTACAGACAGACACCAGGGTCCTCATGCTGATCAGTTACAAAGTTTAATGATTTGGGGTACATACTTTTTAGGGAAAATGACATAGGCTAAGGGATTAGGCAAGCCTTTTGCAGAGACATTGGCTAGTAATGATTTACAAGATAGAGACAATGGGTGTAGATTACCTCAGTGGTTCTAAACAGAGTTTTCTATAGGTGATAATTCAATATGTCAATGTGTAACCATCTAACAGAGTTTCTCATAGAATTCCTACATCGGTAATTTCCTAGAAGGACATTTAGTATTTGGGGAGGAATTGGATTAAGTTCTCATGCTGGGGGTGGGGAGGCGAGGGAAGCTATGTGTCTGACTACATCTAAATTATGGCTTCTACCCAGAAACCTTGCAAGCTGGGTAGATCCAGCATTTCCAGTCTTGCTTGATGGAAAGCCCCTGAATTTTCTTATGCTATTCCCACAAAACCTGAATGAAATGTCACTCTTTCCAGAAGCTCCATTTGTTCAGGATTGTTTTAATTAAACATATTTAATTATTAGAGTATAATTAAAAGTTTGACTTTCCTAGAAACTAATAAGGCAAGTTTTTTCGACTTTATTTTATAACTCCTTTTAACTGAGAGAATGTCCTTAGGGAAAGGAAGGCTGGGTCCAGGGAACATATCCGAAATGGAGTTTGTAATTATCCACTAATTTTAGGTCATGTAAACTGCAAACCTTTGTGATTCCTACTTTAAAAAAGGAAAGGTCTTGGATTAAATGGAGGAGTTTTCTATATTTAACATATACCCATCCTCCCCACTTCATTTTTAGCTAATTGAATGCAAATTAGAGCATGTCCGCATTACACCAAGACAAGTAATCAATTCAAGGGGGGAAGAGCCACAGAGGCAAGATAGATTTTGTGTTCTCAGGTATACAGATTGCTTTGTTTTTTCACAATCATTTTGAACTGATTGTTATGACATTATGTACATACATACAACCTTGGAAAATATTATTGATCCTTGGCTGTTTAAGATTTGCCTCAATAACTTGGATGAAAGTATATATAAAAGACTTCCACCATGCCACCCTGTCTCTTGACATGTTTTCCTCTAAGGAAATAGGAAAGAAGAGTAGATATAGAGGAAGAATATAAGGGTAGAAAAGAATATTATGCATATCAGATGTCCTTAATTGTCCAATTATCTTCACATAGCGAAGGGATCAGGAGATGAAGGATTTAGGAACCAGTCGGGCCTCCTTATATAGTGGTGGTATGAAACTTCAATTGTTCAGGAGTCAGAGAAGGGTCATTCTTCTCTTACCTCCATTTTCTTTCCCTCTCATCTTCCTCTCCTTCTCCTCTCCTGCCTTTTTATCTCCTCTTCTCTCTCCCTCTCTTCCCCCCCCCCCCAAAAGTCAAAAGAGTTAGTAACTTCTTGATTGACCTTCCTGATAACCTCAGTATTCACATAAGGTAGAGAAACAAACAAGCAGAAAGATAGAATTCCATTCTAGCTAGGATTTTCACCATCAAGGAGGACTTGTATAAGGCCATGAAAATGGTGGGGACTTTGCAGGGTGGCAGTCATTACTCTCTTTTAGAATTTGGAATAGATTAAAGGAAAGCAAGGAATAAACTGACGTTTACCATCCATTTTATGAGCGAAGATTCCAGAGTTCAGATAAAAAATAGGTCACATCATATAGATTATAATTCTATAAGGAAGTGAGCCAAGAAGGGATAGCGAACTCTCAAAGATGAAATCCAAAAGACAAAAAGGGAAACAATTCCAGTGAAGAAGAAATAACAAGAAATGTCTGAAGGAATGTGGCTGAGCATAGAATTTGCCAACCATCTTAAATTAAAAATAAATAATACAGATGATAGAAGCAAAGGAAGGTAAAAGAGGATAAATACAAAAGCCTAACAAAGAGGTTCTTAAAGCTTGTGTTATACATATTACTATCTCATTTGATCTTCAAAATAATCCTGAATAGTTTTATAATGCCAAAAGGTATCATGATCTTCATTTTAAAAGTGAGGAAACTGAGACCCCAAAGAGGTCAACCGACTTGCCCAATGTCAGAAAACTATGAATAGGAAATAGGATTCAATCCCATGTTCAATATGCATTCCACCATGCCGCCCTGTCTCTTGACATGTTTTCCTCTAAGGAAATAGGAAAGAAGAGTAGATATAGAGGAAGAATATAAGGGTAGAAAAGAATATTATGCATATCAGATGTCCTTAATTTTCCAATTATCTTCACATAGCGAAGGGATCAGGAGATGTTGGGAGACTGAAGATTCAAGAATAGATTTGAAACCACTGTGGTAATGAATGTGATGGGGAGTCAATTAGAGATGAACAAAAGGATTGTCAAGCAGTGTTGAGAATTCAGATGAGGCATGAATCTATAGCCAGTCCAAATGGCCAGGTTCCATAAATGTTTTCCAGTAATGTTTGGAAGCCCAGAACAGACTAAAAGCAAGCAGAATATTTTTACCTAGAATTGCATATTGTAAAAGTAAATACAACAGGAAAATAAGTCAACATTGGCTTCCAGGTTATGAGCAAGGGCATAACTGGAATGACCAATCTGGGTGGTCCAAGTAGGGTAGATTGTGGAAGACACAAAAAGTTGATGGACTGAGAGAATAGGAAGGGATAAAGAGATTGGCAGTCATGAAATCATAGAAACTACAAGTTGGAAGAAGCCTCAGAGACTGCCATCTATCCCTGCTATACCTGAGCGAGGAGCCCCTCTACAATATTCCTATCACATGGTCATCCAGCCTTGCAAGGAGAAACCACAACTTCCCAAGGTGGCCTGTTATACTTTGAGATAACTCTCATTGGTTTTTTCCCCCTGATTTTCCTGACATCAAACCCAGATCTCCTTCCTTACAACTTTTACACATTGCTTCTCATTCTGCCCAATGGGTATAAACCATATAAGGACTGATACCTCTCCCAAATGAAAGAACCCCAAAGCAAGAAGTTATTAAAGAAAACTGGCTTCAGGCATGTTAGTGGATGCATGTAAGACAGTATGAGGCACAGAGAGAAAAGAGAAATGCTTAAAAGGATGTTTGCTTTTATTGGATACGTTTACAAAAAATAAGGTTGCAAAGTTCTAATTAGAAAATTGGTGTTTTCTAATGCACTGTTGGTGAAGTTGGGAAGTGATGTAACCATTCTGGAGAGCAATTTGGAACTATGCCTAAAGGGCTCTTGATCCAGCATCACCACTACTGTGGCTAAATACCAAAGATAGAAAAAAAGAGGAGGAGACCTATTTATACAAAAGTATTTATAGCAGCTCTTTTTTGTGGTAGCAATGAATTAGTCATTGAGAGGATGCCCATCAACTGGGGAATGGCTGAACAAATCGTGGTACATGATTCTAATGGAATACTATTGTACTATGAGAAATGATGGACAGGAAGACTTCAGGAAAACATTTACATGAACTGATGCAGAATGAAGCGAGCAGAACCAGGAGAATGTTGTACCCAGTAACAGCAATATTGTGTGAAGTTCAACTGTGAAAAGAAGGAAACTTCCACTGACTGACTGGCAGAATTTAGCACTTAGCACCCAGTGCCTGGTACATAGTAGGTGCTTCATAAGTGCTAGTTTATTGACTATCTGAAGCATAAGATGTATAGGAAGTATGTGGGATAGAAGCTCAAGAGAGCAGAGATGACTATTCCTGGTTCTTGGTTGAATTAGAAGCAACAGGACCAAACATATGACATGACAAGATCAGAAATAGTAGATGGGGTATCAAGGCTTAGGAGCCTTCATCTTTCCCTTGACTTTGCTGTCTTTCCTCCTGGTTGGGAGGAGAACAGGACCAATTGGTTATTTCCCATTCTCTTCTCACCCCACTGGCAAGGAAAGCAATAGCTTGTCCGTTGGTCAGAAGTGTTCTGTGTTCCACATGCCTCCTCCACTAGAAGCAGGAATGATCAGAGACATAGGCATTACTCCCCAACCCTACAGATGTACAGGAGACTACCCATTGGGTAGAAAATTGAGTAACTAACAGTCTTTTTATTTTTCTCCTTAACTGATAGGGGTTAGGAAGTCCCTTTGGCTTAGTGTCATGACAGGCTCACTCAGACCTTGGAGAGGTCATCATTGCCTCTTTCAAATCACAAATAACTACATGTAATTCCCACATTGAGGGGATTATTAAGGATTCCACTATCATTACGTACCACATTTCAATAGGCTTGTAGATTTTTTCTAAGTTAGTAATTTCCCACAAGTTTGGAATTGCCCGATAGTCTGTCTCATCCTCTGTCTCTGTCTCTCTGTCTCTTTATCTCTATCTCTACCTCTGGGTATGTCTGTCTCTGTCTTCATGTCTGTCTTTGTTTCTCTGTCTGCCTCTCTCTGTCTCTGTCTTTCCTCCTTAAATTTCTTTTTAACATGGTACAGATCACTGTATCTAGACATTCGATTGACCAGTTTCTCTAAGACGTAGAGAGAATGGAGTCTCCAAACATCCGGGTTGTGGCAGGCTGCAACAGATGAGGGATGTGCTAAGTGTCTTGCTTCAAGCCCAACCGTAGAGAGCCAATCCATGATACAAATCCTGGTTATCTGCATCGTGACCCAACGCTCTACTTCTCTTGCCTTCCATACTGATGCTGTTGTAAGCCAGTGATTGCCAGTCGGGCACATACACGGGCAGAAAACACCCCACTTACATGTAGAAACTGAAAGAGGTAACAGAACACCGAGAAAAATAACGATGCCCCAGGACTTTCATGCAAGGGGCTTATTGGAAATAAAATGCAAATGTAAAACCCCCACATCTTCCACATCCAATAAAAACAGCAACTCTGTTATCTTGCCCAACAACCGTTCTGATTAGCAGAGCTGACAAATGGTCCTATCCTACGAGGTTGGCCAATTTTCAAAGAAATGGAATGTAAGAAAATTCACAAAACTCCGACTGAGGCTAATGCAATCTCCGCTTTCCTTCTTGATGCAGAAAGCACTTCAGGGCCATGTTAAAAGGCAGAGTCTTAAGTCAACCCTCTGATTCTAGCAGCAAACAGTAGAACAGTGAATTTCTTGTAAGCATTTCGATGAAATTCAAATATCTGTCTTCACTCAGCATGCAGTGCTCTCTCCGTGGGTTCATGATGTAACCTGCCCTCTCTCTGCCCGTCAGAATCATCTATAACCCCCCAACGCCGCATCAGCTTCTGTGATTCTTGTCTCTGTTTATCTGCAGAAACTCTCTATCTAATTCATCTCCTCCATATTCTGCAGTCCTTTGCCTGGTGCCTTTAACTGTTCCCAGCTCTTCGTGCTCCACTTGGCCTCTCCGTCTGTTATTACTTACTCTCACTCCCTCTCTGAAGGACTCACCTCCTCTTCCAATCCCCGGCATCTCTGCAAATGGCTTTCATGCTTAGGCTCATGTGCAAGGCATCAAGGAAATCATGCCCCAGTCTCTTTCCACCTGCCTCGCAGAGTCCCACTGCCCTTTGGTTAAATGCAGGTTTAATAATTTGGTGATCATGTTCCATTATTTGCAACCATATAACACAGGGAGAATATTAGCATTGAAGAGATGAGACGGTAGAAGCCGGTCAGGCGAGCAGCTTGGGATCATAGTGTGACATGGAAGCCGACAAAGACAAAGCAAACTTGGACTTCATTAAGAGAAGCCTAATAGGGGCAGCTGGGTAGCTCAGTGGATGGAGAGTCAGGCCTAGAGACAGGAGGTCCTAGGTTCAAATCTGGCCTCAGATACTTTGTAGCTGTGTGACCCTGGGCAAGTCACTTGACCCTCATGGCCTACCCTTACCACTCTTCCACCTATAAGTCAATACACAGAAGTTAAGGGTTTAAAAAAAAAAGAGAGAGAAGCCTAATTCCAGGCAAGGGAGAAGACGGTCCCTCTGTACATAGCCCTTGCCAGACAACATCTGGACTATTTTGTTCAGGTCTGGGCACCAAATTTTAGGGAAAAAATATTGATAAGTTGGAGAATGTAAAAATGCACAGGATCTGTCACGTAGCAAGCACTATATTCATAGAAGTGCTCTTGTTATCATTATGATCTGGAATGACGAAGGGCCAAGATCGTCTCTGTGGTCCAAATGTGGTTGAGAGACAGTTAGGAAACTCAGTGGTTAGAGAAAAAGACCTGGAGTCAGAAAGACAGATGCCTACTAGCTGTGTGACCTTGGACAAGTCACTTCACTTCTATCTAGTTCTGTTAAATAATATAAATAACAGAATCTACCTCCCTGGGTCTTTGTGAGGATCAAATGAGCTAATATTTGTCATATGCTTGGCAAACTGTAAAGCTTCACATAAATGGTAGCTCTTAATAGGTACTGAAGGAGCTTGGCATAGGGAGCCTGAAGAAGAGAACACTTGCAGAGAACATGGTCATCGTCATCAATAATCTGAAGAGAGGTTGGTTTGGTTCTTTGGGCCTAAAAGGCAGAACTCAGTGTAATGAGGGGAACATTGAGGGAGGCGAATTTAAGTGTTATATTAAAGGGGGAAAACCTCCTCTAATAACGAGAGCTCTCCTGGAACGGAAGATACCTTCTGAGTTAGTGCGCTCCCTTCCATTGGAGTCAAAGGCTGGATCTCATTCCCCAACTACAGAGCGGGGCTACACACCAACTCGCATAGGATGTGCAAAGAGAAGGATCTGGATCTGGAAGAGGGAGGCTCAAATCCCAGGGGGCTGCTCGTTCTCTAGGACGAGGAGTCAGGTGGAGGGATGGGCTTGGGGGGGTAGGACCCCTGGTGCACATGACCTCAATGGGGACCCATAGGCCCATTGGGGGCGGTATTCAAAGTAGTGACAGTCACTTTGTGGGTGATATTAGTGCCACCTTTGAATCTACAAGGATCTATTAAGTACCACTGTATGCCAGGCACCGTGTGCTCCAACAGGAGAGTCGACTGTACACATACAGGGAGAAACAAACTCATATGAAGGAGATAAAATATAAACTTGGGGGGCTAAAGGAAGACAAAGAAATAGAGACAGTGTGAGACAGATGCCTGGAGAAGAGGAGAGGGAGAGGGAGAGGGAGAGGGAGAGGGAGAGGGAGAGGGAGAGAGAGAGAGAGAGAGAGAGAGAGAGAGAGAGAGA
>NC_058133.1:7864505-7891517 GCF_016433145.1 Gracilinanus agilis | reverse complement strand
GGAAGGAAGGAAGGAAGGAAGGAAGGAAGGAAGGAAGGAAGGAGGGAAGGAGGGAAGGAAGGAAGGAGGGAAAGAAGGAAGGGAAGGAGGGAAGGAAGGAAGGAAGGAAGGGAGGGACAGAGAGGGAGGAAGGAAGGCCTTCAGAGTCCATGATAAATGCAGTTTTATGTCTCAGAATGAGGGCAGGCCAGAGGTTCGAGGAGGGAGGCTTCCATTGAATTTCTGGAATGTTTGTCTTGTGTCCCCTGTGATGGGTGCTGGAGACTGAGCTGAAGTTAATAATGTCCACAAGCTTTTTGGATTGGGTGAGTTCTCTCCCTGCCATGGCCACTTCACTACAGGACTATTCCAACAGTCTGGGCTTGGTTTTGTTTTGTTTTACCCTTACCTTCCATATTGAACTCAATAGTGTGTATTGGATCCAAGACCAAAGACCAATAAGGACTAGGCAATGGGGGTTGAGTGACTTTCCCATGGTCATATGGCTAGGAAGCATTTGAGGCCACATTTGAACCCAGGCCCTCTGTCTCTGGGCCTGGCTCTCAATCCACTGAGCCATCTAGCTGTTCCAAGGCACTTCTTTATTTTCCATTATTTTATTACTATTATATATTGTCATGCAAAATGCACTTTCATATTGGTCATTGTTGGAAGAGCAAACTCACACATAATCAAAATCCCAAAATAAAACCCTAAATAAACTGATGGGAAAGACAACTCCAACAGTTCTTTCTCTGGAGGTGGAAAGCATTCCGGGTCACAAGTCCAAAGCACTCCTTAAAGTAAAAGTTAATTGATATACCCAGGGTCCCACAGATAGTAGATGTCAGAGGTTAGCGTTGAACCCCAGCTCTCTGCCTCCAGACACAGAGCTCTCCCACTGGCCTGCAGTATCTCCCTCAGGACACAGCTGCTCCCAAGCCCTCCTATCCTCAAATGCCACTCGGTACATGACCTCAAGTTTTTCCAGTTGTGCTTAGCACCCCTAATAGTAGCTTTGGGGAGTATCTGCTCCTGGCATTTCCCATTGCTTCCAGACATTGGCTCGTTGCCTTCTTTTCTTGCCCTGTAGAATGAGGATCAGCAATACTGGTAGTGCCTTCTTTACAGCATCGCTAGGAGGACCAGGTGACCAGAGGTGTGGAAAGCCTTCTTTGAGGGCTTGAAGGCACTGAGCAGAGGATGCCAGCTATGGTTAGCCAGGCTAGCCTTCCTGGTCAGGTTAGTTTGTTAGGGGCTCGACTGGGTGTAAGGAGCAGCCCGCCTGCCTGTGGGCCCCAGGACCAAAGTGGCAATTTAAGCCTTAATTAAAAAGGAAGATGAGTTTCATCATGTAGCTATTGTACTTGTAACTACTTAATTTAGCTCAGTCTTGTGAGATAAGAGAAAATGGGAACAATTTGTGTTCACTTAGAGAAATGCAGAAGGAAATATAGTTTGGCTTTGTTCTCCTTTGGAAATCAGTCTCTTTGGATCAGGAGTTCCTGGTCTCTAGCATTAGAGGTGCCTGGGGGCACTGAGAGAATAGCCCAGGGTCTCCCAGCCTTTAGTGGAAGGAGGCACTTCTCTAAGACTCTCACTTGCAGGTTAGAAGGTGCCAGCCTTCATTGGTGCAACCTCAGGGAGAATCCTTATGTCAGTGGAACCGCTAGTCTCACCCCATTCCATTCCATCACTTAGTCAGAATACCTCCATGAAAACAAAAAGGATAGAACTATTCATTCAGCTTTAGTCTCATTCGGAGCTGGATTTAAATGGGCAAAGGAAAAACAAACATCCAAACCTCAACTGGGAAAGGGGGCCATTTCTTTCTCCAGAGGCATTGCGGCATGGTAGATAGCAGGCTGAACCTGGATTTCAGAAGGTCTGGGTTGATTCTTCCACCTGATCCGCCATAGCTGGGCATATCATTTAATTTTATAAACTCAGTTCCCTCCTCTTTAAAATGGCGGCAGTGTTTCATGAGCCTCTCTGAGACTCATATGGGATAACGAACAGTTTGAAACACTCTTTTCAAACTCTGAAGCTCCACATTAACATGTGCATTATTATTTAATCAGTCCTCAAAGTTCCAGCATCAATTTTAGTTTGAGTCTTAAAACCAGGCCTATCTCTAGGCTTAGTTTAATTCGAACCAGCTGTTTCCTCCAGGAGACTCTCTCCAGGGAATCTTCCTCAAGGTCTGATCCATCCCTTTGATCTTCCAACTCTACCTTTCCCTCTTTGATCTGCTCAGGGTACAGGTCTGAATGTTAAACTGTCTTGTTCTTCTCAAATGATTTTGAGCTATGTAAATGCTATTTCTCTCTTAAATTTATTTTTATTAAGTATGGAAATTGCTTTGTGAGGTATTACAACTTCCTTTGAATTCTCAAATGCTATTTACTGATTTTGAGTGCAGAAAATGAGAATATGGATCAATCATCTTGCCAAAAAACCCCTGTTGTTGTTGAAGAATTCATGAGAACTAAAGATGGATTTTCCATAAGAATCAAAACCAATGATTTATTTTATTAACTTTTTTGCTAAAAGCATATTTGAATATTGATGAGAAATAAAATGAGTCTTTGATCATCCTTTTGCTCTTTCATCAAACAAGATGCATAGAATTTCATAAAAATGTGTAAAACAAAAAGAAACTCACAGCATCATAAACTATGGGTTGGAAGGGACATCGAAGGCTACCTAATTTCACCTGTAGCTGAATGAAAATCTTATGTATAATATGCCTGATAAATGGTCAAGAGACCCATCCCAAGGTCAAGGCAACCCATTCTACTTAGGGACTGATCTGTTAGGAAGTTTTTCATTGCCAAAAATTTCAGCCTACCTCCTTGCAACTTCCACCCATCCCTTCTAGTTCTACACTCTGAGACCAAACCAAAAAAGCCAAGCCTTTCTACAGATACTTGAAGAAATCAAACATACGTCCTCCTAAGCCTTTTCTGCTTTGGGCTAAACATTCCAAAATCTATCAAGTGACCTTCACAGAGCATAACCTCTAGACTCTTCATCATCCTTAATCTCCTCCTTTTGACTCTCAGGTTAATCAATGGTTTTCCTAAAATGCATTGCTGAGAACCTATAGATGCTAACCCAGACATATTCTGGATGAGGACCTCCTGAATCCTAGACAATATGCCCCAACTCTCATCCTTTCTTGGTGGTGATGTTCTCTTTCACCTTAGTGTCTTACTTCTGGTATTACACGTATATACCTATACACCTCATATTACCTGACAGATACCATGTTTGTACAGCATTCTTGACATGGTATCTCTCCATTCAATTGTGAAGCTTTAGGGGCCAAATTCTGCTTTTTGACTTTCTTTGTATGCCCAAAGCTTAGCCCAATGTTTGGCACATTTTAGGCACTTAGTCAACTTGGCACTACTGGCACAGAATGAGTTTGTTCTAGTTGTCATCAATTAATTCCCAACTTTCATTTGGTAAGATGGCATTCCATGAGCACAAGATGTTCCCTGACTTGATTTGGTTCACGTTAAGTTTCTCAGTTTCATTTCCTTTCAGTCTCTAGCCTCACAAATGTAGACCCAAAGGGGACTTTAGAGGGCATCGTGTACAACCCCTGAGAAACCTGAAGAGAAAAAAAGGTTAATAGAAAGATTGTTCAGGGTGGCAAAGCTAGCAAGTGTTTACACTGGGACTGGAACCCAGATCTTCCTGACTCTTGGTCCTAGACACTAACCTACTTAGATTTCTCCAAATTAGTCTCTCCACGGTTATGTAATTTTAAGCCATCTGTGAACCCACTGCTTATCAAACACAAAACTATTTAAGAAATTTTCATTCTGAATGACAATAAAGTCCAATGTGTTCACTGTATAACGTGGTTGCTAGGGAAAAAGCCCTTGTCTTTTTAAGTGAACAGGGATGTCTCTCAACCTTTCTGACTCCAAGATCCTTACCTATAAAATGTGGATAATGGAAGCTGTGGTGAACTTTAAGCTTTCTTCAGTTTCAAATTATTTAGGTAAACCACCTTGCAGATGTCACCTATGGAAGTGCCTTCCATCCATGGACACAGATTAAAAAACTTCCTCAAGGACTGAGGAGTTCTGAGTTATTTGGATGCCACAATTGGAGGGTGGTCTGGAATCCCATTCTTTCTGACTCAAAAACTGCTCTCTATTTACTATGTCACACTTTCCATTATTATTATTATTAATTATTATTATTACTCCCATCATTTTAAATCACGTTGAAATCTTTGTAACTTCATTTGGAGTTGTCATTTCCTTCTCCAGTTCATTTTTCAGAGGAAGAAACTGAGGCAATGAGGACTACATGGCGTGCCCAAAGTCACACGCAACTAGGAAGTGTCTGAAGCTAGATTCCTTCTCAGAAAGATGAGTCTTCCCAACTCTATGCCTGACACTTTGTCCATTGTGCCACCTTGCTTCCCCATTACTAGTGGTGGCAGTAGTTGTAGTAGTAGTAGTAGCAGTCTATTATATTACCTCTACTATTAGGTTTATTCCTCTGTCAAGCAAATGATATAAAATCTGGTGGGCAAGAGAATCACTGAATTAAAAAATTAAATGGAAAATCAATTTTCATGAAATGTATCTCCATATTAATTTCAAATATGTAATGGCATATGCTCTTTGCCCCTCCTGGCAGTAGCAGTTTGTTTGAGCACCCTTAATATTAGTAATACTTCAAGGACTGAGGAGCTCACCCTCACTCACCATTAAAGGATTTTCCAATAACTACTGCATACATTTTCAAATGTAAATTTAAAAAAATTTGTAACCATTTTTGACAGGAATCCTTCTCCTGTCTTGGGACTCCATAGACTTCTTAAACTGGAAACTAGATAGAATATAAACCTTTTTTGATGGCTTCTGAATGCCTATAAGTCAGCTATGATAAAGAAGGAAAAAGGCAGTGAAACACAGTATATGGTGGCCACGATCTAAGATTTCTCCTGCCTTCTCCCAAAGCCCAGCACCTAATATCACATAGATGCTAATCAATGAAGGAATGAAGGAATGAGGAACCATGGAAAACCAATGTTACTTGTTTTCATGACTTTGTCTCAGGCTGCTCCTGAGTTCCTCCTGTAGAAATAAAACTCTTCAGTGGTATTTGTGCCTCCAATGGGACCTCAGTCATTTCTTAACTTCTCTGGGTCTCAATGTCTCCATCTGTTGGGGGCTTGACTGAGATGGCCCCAAGGTCCCTTGAGCTCTATTTTTATGTTTGATGCTCTCTCACTAATCCACCCTACCGAATGCTTCCAGATTCATCTCCCTAAAACACCTCTTCAAAGGAATGTAGACTTTAGAGCTGGAAGGAGACTTGGAGATCATCTAATACAAACTTTTCAATGTGCAGAGGAGGAAACGCAGATACATAGGGTGCAACATGAGCCTTCTTAGCATTCTGGGTAGTCAGTAAAGGCCAGAGAGCCATGTTTTGTTGATGGCATGCCCAATGGAAGGAAACACTCAATTTAGTGAGAGGTTAGTGAAAATAGGTGTTTTCCCATTCCAAGTTAAAGGAGTCCCTGAAATCTATCTACAGGCTTCTGGAAGGGAGGGGCACATATTCAGAAGCCCTGTATAAAGGACTTGCACCCGATCCTACCACATGAAGGAAGAAGCCATACTGAGATTCAAACCTGTCTTCTGACTACAAATCTCATGTCCTTTCAGTTAAGCCTCACTGCCTCCACCTCCATCCATTATTCATTCCCTGATCTATAAGTAAGTGGTCAACAGATCCTTATTGGATATGGAATAATGATAATGACTCTCCCACCTCTTCACTGACTTGTTTGCTCCTCTCTCACCTCCCCCTTCCATGCCTCCTCAATACTGCACCTGGACAGTTCATTTTGGGACTGAAGGTTAATACTGTGCATTTTTTCCTATTTAATTTAGTCTTTTTTAGATGAATTAAATGCAATCTCATTATTCTGTTACTGTCAATTATTTTCTTAGCCAACTAATTAGAATTTGAACTCATTAGTTTTGCATTTGAGGATCTTGACAGTTAGGATCCCACCAGTCTTTTCATTATCTCCCACTGTCCCTCTTCTTGAACTCCCTAATCAAATCACATGGCCGTTCAAAGACTCTCCAGTCCCTCTTACTCTGTTCTGTTTCCATTTTTGCCCTTTTTTGGAAATATCTTTCTTCCTCTTTTCTCTGTATCTGACTTCAATCCATTTTCAAAGTCCATCTCATGTCCCGAGTTTTCTGTGACCTTCCCTACCCACAGCAATTATTCCCTTTTATAAATTATGGTAGCACTTCCTGTTCAAATAATTAATTTTCCATCACTGACATTTTATCTTTCTCTGTATCCCCAGCAGTTAGGAGAGTACCTGGCATGTAATAGTGCTTAATAATAAATGCTTATTGATCAACCCACTGATTATCATAAGTCAATGCATCAGGCTCTAGGACTTGGATTTTGCTACTATAGGAAAAACTCTATTTACTATTGCCTATAGCCATCTGTTTATAACATGGTATAGAGTCTAAGAGAGTTCCCTAAAATTCAGAGATATATGGAGACTTGACTAGGATTACATAGCTAGGATTTGAACTCAGGTCTTCCTGACTCAATGTCCTCAATTCGAAATTCCATACAATTTGGTCTATCCTATATTGTTAGCTATTTTTTATGTGTATTGTAACAATTAAAAATGATAAAGGCTGATATTATGAGGAAAAGTAATATTTTAATTCCCATGGCCATGTTGGCAAAATATATAAGACCACGCCTGACTATTTCAAAAAATACCACCAGTCCGTACCTTCCCCCATCATCTCTACGTAGCCAAAGAGCCCGAGCCCAAGCTCCACCCCTGATTTAAGTCCCGCTCTACGTTGGTTCCCTTTGTCACGTCCAAAACCAGAAACCTAGTGGATCACGGAAAATGTAGTCTCAAAGTCCCCCACATGTCCACAGGAAGTTTGTCATATATCTACAGATCTTGAGGCTTAATACTTCTAAATAGAACCCCAGAAATTCTAAATAACACATTACCCCACTGAGATCCAGTGAAAAAGACTGGTCTTTTTCGGTGGATCTTAAACCATAGTCAACTTCTAAATTATAGGAATTTGGGGATAAAAGAAAAGAGGATAAAAACTAGCCACATTGACAAAAGGCCAATTTGGGGAAGTCCCCTATTGGCATAAGAGTATACATTCAAAACAAATGCATTCAACTCATTCAACTCCCCATAGTTCAATCAACTGCACCCCAAAGTTCAAATTTGGATCTTCATAATCCAGTGAAGGCTCTTCAGGCATCTTCATGGTGTCTTCACCAAACAGGTTCATTGTCTGGATTCTGGGGAGCTGGCAAAATCCTCATCCTGAAATGACTCTCAAAAGAGTTTAAGCTTTACATTATAGATTATAAAACATACATTTCCTTCTAAGAATTATACATTTTCCCCTGAAATTACTCCTAAAAGAGTTAAATATATATGTATATGTATATATATGTATATAAATATGCATATATATAAATTTTTTACATTATCGATTTTTTAAAACTTAACACACATTCCCCTGAGGAAAGTTCTAAATAACACAGTATGCTTAACTTCTCCAATTATATATAATTCTCCATTAAGATCATTCAGGGCAGAAAAATATCTTCTAATACCTTGTCATTATATTTATGTTCAGTAAATGTTCATTAAACATTGACAGAAATTTTTTAATTAGACTCAGGATTTCACTGGTTTCAGAAGCTGCCTGGAAGGAAACTCCCTTTACCTCTGCAAGTCAGACAATATTCTAGGGCCAGAGATTTTCTTGGATGTCTGAGAGTATAAGGGATTTTTTTGCAGAGTTACAGAGCCTTAAAAACCAGCCCTTCTTAAATCAGAGACAGCTTCTCTAGCCACTATCCCACTGTTTTCCTGATAAGGAGAAATATTGATTAAGATTCCTGAGGCTCTGCGATATACTCTCTAGTTGAAGCAAAGAGAGATTCAATTTGATTCAGTTCACCATCCATAATTAGGCGGCTGGTTCTAAGAACAAAAACGACTCAATTCCTATTTGGAAAAAATTTACATCCCTTTGGCAGAGAAAGCCTGCACCAGTATAAGCTTATGGAGACATCTATGCATGTAACAGCAGACAGGTGCTGGGCCAGGGCTTTGGGGTTCCTTCTTCCACTAAGAGGCTTCAGCTCTGGGTTAAGACTGGGATCTGGGTTCAGAACTGAGAGAATATAACCTATGAAGAGGGTTGAGTATTATTCTCATTGTCTCTGGGTCTTTACCCCAATATCCTAGAGCCCTAAGGTAAATCTCTTCAGAACTTGAGATTTGGCCTATGTTGGAGTTTTCCCCAAAGCAGAGTCAAAAAAGGTCTCTTTTGGTATTCCATGTACACGGAGTGCTGATGCGATGTCCCTCCCGGGATCAGTCCCCAACTAGTGACTGAACTCATACTTGGGTCGCCAAAGTGTGGCTGCTCCTCCGACTAGTCTCCTGGTTCTCGGTATCAGCCTAGATTTCTTGTATTGTCACTCACAAGCCCCCACTGCTCTTCTTCACAGTAATCACTAATTAGTCTTAATGAGTTATTTAGCAAAGGATGGAAGAGCAAGAAGAAGAATTATAAAATCTGTGCCTTCCCTCCTCCCCTTCCCCAGCAAAGCCTGGTGTACAGGATTCCACATATAGAGACAAGATCCATGGAGAGAATTAACATGAACTTATCCACAATTAATAAACATTGGTTAAGCACCTACTATGTGCCAGGCACTGTTAAGTGTGAAGAATATAACATTTTAGAAAGATGGTCCCTGCCCCCCCTCCACGAGCTAATCTAATGAAGGAAGACAATCCACAAAAGAAGACTAATTAGCGAGGGCTACCTTCAGAGGGTAACTGCCGGACGTGCATGCTGTTCTGTTCGGGGAGATGAAGCCAGTTGGAGCAGCTGAGAGAAAATGAAATGAACTTGTGAGTTCTGACCCTTTTTTAGAAAGAAGATTTTGGAAGGAGTTTATTGCTGCTCTACTAGGTGGGACTTGAGTTTAGTTCTGAAGGGATTCTATGAAGTAGAAGTGAAGAGAGAGGTATCTTTCTAGAAGGGGGGATGGCCGGATTCATGTCTGTCTGTCCAAGAAGCTTCCGAAGCATTTGAGATTTATAAGAGGAAAGAGAAATCGGAATGAGATTACATGAGGGCATCTGGTTGGAGGAGATCAATCTTCAATTATTTGGGAGGGGCTTAGATTCAAAACACTCAATCAACAAGCATTTATTTACTAAGCCATTAGCTGTGTATCAAGTACTGGGGATACAAAGTCAGAAAATGAGAAAAGATTTACCCATAGAGCTAACAGACTATCGGGGAGACGGCACGTATGTGCATATAGTTAGTATCTACTAAAGTGCAGAAGAAAGAGTAATAGAATAAATACTAACTAGCGAAGGACCCAGCCATGGATGGGATCAGAAAAAGCATCATGTAGAATATGAGGATGGAGCTCAATCTTCAAGGAACTTGGGAGTCCTGGAAGGAAGGCAGGAAGAAGGAGAGTATCACAACATGTCGGTGGCCACTGCAGAACACGATGACAGGAAACGATATGCCTTGTGTGGAACAAAGAGGAATCCGGGTTGCCTGGGCAGAGTGTGGGGGTCCATAGTGGATGTTGACGGCTTGGGCATTGTCAGATAACCTCCTTCTTCAAGCTGTCTGAAAGCAGAGCAGGCTGCTTCATGGAATGGTGAATGGCCATTGTTCAGAGAAGGGAACCCCTGGATGGGGCAGGAGACAGAGGGGATCCCTCTACTCAGCCACGTCTTCCAACTCTCGGATTCTCTGACTCTCCCTGAGCCCTGTTGTTATTACATTTTAACTCCTCAAAACCCTTTTAGGTTCATCAAGCCGTAGCAGGGGTTGGAGCACTGGCTGGGACCATTATTCCTGATGGCTGACTTTGTGCAGCCTGCCTTGCTTGGCTCTGGGTACCTAAAGATAGAGGATCTCTGCCCTTCTGGAGTGATGGAGGGATACGGTTGTCCATCCTCCATTTCCTTCAAGGACCACTTGCCTGCCAAGACGGTTTTCCTGGGCTGTGGCCGCTGTGCATGCTACAGCTTCTCAGAGCGTCTGCTGAGAGCCGGCTGGCAGGTGGACCCCAATGGTGGATGAGCATCCCTGAGAAGGGCTCAGGAAGCACCCCTCAGAGGGGCACCCTGTACACATTTACACAGATCTCTGAGTGTCAGATCATGGGAGGAGGAAGAAAGCAGGGATGACTCGGGACGGAAGGAGCATCTGAGATAGGCATCCATTTGCCCTAAAGTCAGAGGTGAGAGGGAGGGCATTCTAGGCAGTGGAACAGTCTGTACAAAGGTTTGGATGGAGGAAGGAGGTAGAATGCGGAGGTTGGGGAAGAGTAAGGAGGCCAGATCGACTGGGACGAGGACTGCAGACCCCAATGGCATAGGAAACGACAGAATTGACTGAACGCAATTCAGAAAAGTTTATTTATCCAACCTGGGTGAGCAGCTCATGCTTGGCTGATAGAACGTGTGGTACGCACTGTGTCTGGCTGTAGGCTCAGGACTCTAGTTAACATTTCTCTTGCTAACATGCCCAAATTGAATGTCAGTGGCATGCTGAGTGTGCATAAAACATGGGCCAGCGTGAGGCTCCCCCCTGGGGGCTGCAGCCCAATACAGTGGATGTGGGAGAGAACAGATACCTCTGTGACATGCAATGATTCCTTGGGGCTGCTTTCCAGTATTCTTATTGCTAAGAAAATGGATTATTCTAAATGGAAAGAGGAAAAGTCCAGAAAGTTGTTCAGAAAGTCACATGGCAGGTGTAGCCCAGAGATCAGACAATGATGCCAACCTTCTGCCAGTTCCTTTTGGTTTTGCATTTGATTTTAAGGAATGAGAGAAAGAGGATGGGGTGGGGGTAGGAATAGAAATGGAGAGAGACACAGAGAGAGAGATGCAGACAGACACACAAAGAGATAGCAGAAAGAAGAGAGGAAGAGAGAAAGAGAGAAAAAGGAAGAGAGAGAAGAAAGAGGGACTGAGACAATTGTAGATGGCAGTCTTCTGTTATATCCATTTTAATCTACATTTAAATATTCAAAAAGAAGCTTCTCAAGGACAAAGATGGGGGAAGTGTAGCTAGGCAACTGTTCATCTGAAAAAAATCTGGAGTTTCTGTTCAAATAAGAGTTTCTTGAGAGGCGAGACTGTTTTATTCTTCACATCTATACCCCTACTCCCTAGCACAGTGCCTGACACATAGTAAGTTCTTAATAAACATCTGTGGATTCATTGATAAGTCAACAATGAACTTAAAATAATTCAATTATATTACATGGTCGCCAAACAAAATGTTTAATAAATGGCTTTGATTTCATTCACTCTGAATTAACATATCAAAGTCATATGTGAGATATAGAGGAAATAATGTTTAAAGGACCTCCGTGTGTTCTTGGCAGTGACTGAATGCCAGAGTCTAAGCCCCAGGGGAAGAGGCAAAGCAGAAAGTCCCATGTATTGAAGGAGTAGCCTTCACTCCACTCCACTTAACCTAATTTAGGAAGTGCTTATTAAGCATTTATTAAAACTCTGCATCACCAGTGTCTTGCATTGTATGTCACTTTAGTCAATTTTTAAACTATTTTTTTTCTTTTCAAAAAGGTGTCATTTCAGAACCTCCCAACCTCCCACACCCAGTGAGAAGGCAAATAATGTGATCCCAAGAATACATGTGAAGTCAGGCAAACCACATTTCCATATTAGTCATATAACCAAAAAAAGAAAGAATTAAAAAACAGAAAATTATACTTCACTTTGCTCTTAGAGTTTCTCAGCTTTCTCTCTGCAGCTGGATAGTATTTTTGCATCACGAGTCCTTTGGAATTGTCTTGGATCACTCTATTAATCAAGGTAGCCAAGTCTCTCAGAGTTGATGATCATAACAACATAGCTGTCGCTGTGCCCAATGATCTCCTGTTCTTCTCACTTCACTTTGCATGTGATGTTCTTACAGGTCTTTGCCATATTCTTTTTTTTTTTCTGAAAACACCCTCCCTCATCCTTTCTTATAGCACAGTAGTACTTTGTTACAATCATATGCCACAACCTGTTCAGCCATTCCCCTGGTTGTATGATCATCCCTTCAATTCCCAATTTTTTGCCACCATGAAAAGATTTGGCATAAATATTTTGGTATATAGAGGTCTTTTCCCTCTTTAATCCCTCTGGGGTACAGGCCTAGTGCTGGTATTGCTGGATCAAAGGGTATACACAGTTTTATAATATTTGGGGCACAATTCCAGATTGCTCTCCAGAATGGTTGGACCGGTTCACTATTCCACCAGCAATTCATGAGTATACTTATTTTCCCTCACTTCCCCTCAACCCAGCACAATGTTATACTATATCTGTTATTTCTGATTTGTCATTTGTTATTTCTGATAGATGTAAGGTGGTACATCAAAGTTGTTTTAATTTGTCTTTTACTAATGAAATAATGATTAAAATCATTCTTTCCTTGGATTATAGCTTTGATTTCTTCTTCTGAAACAGCTTCTTCATATCCTTTGACCATTTATAAGTGGAGGAAAGGCTCCTAATTTTTAAATTTGACTCAGCTTCCTATATTATTGAGAAATCAGGCCTTTATCAGAGAAAATTGCCATGAAGTATTTTGATATTATTTCATTATCTAAAATACCTTTTAGCAAATTGTATTTTCCTGATTATCTCTTCAAATTAGGTCTAATTTTGCTTTTTCTTTGTTTGAGATCCTGATTGCCACCTCTGCCCTCTCCACTTTAGCTGAAGCATAATGTACTCTGCTCCAGCCCTTCATTTCAACTCCACTTGTGCCTTTCTGTACCAAGTGTACTTTTTATAGACAACAACTTGTTGGATTCTGGTTTCTAATCCTTTCTGCTATTCGCTTCTCTTCTTTGGGTTGGCTCTTCACATTCAGTTATAATCACTAATTGTGTATTTCCCTCCATCCCATTTCCTCTGGTTATCCTTCGCTCCCCATTTATCCTGTCTATCCCCCAAAACCTGTCTTGCTTCCAACAACTGCCTCACACAATCAACCTTCATCCTTTTTATACCCTCTCCTTTATCTTATCCCCTTTCCCTTCTGTCTCTTTATTGGGTAAGGTAGATTTTTAGTCAGAACTGAACGTGTATGTATGTTCTTTCCTCTTTGAACTAATTCTTCACTAATGGGATGTTCAAACATTACCCTTTCCTCTCCTATGTCTCCACTATAAAAGCTCTTCTTCATGTGCCTGCTTTGTGTGTAAAAATTTTCCCCATTCTGCATCTCTCTTCTCCCTTCTCCCAGTGCATCCTTCTTTCTCAAACTTTATTCATTTTTTGGAGATAATCCCAACACAACTGATTTATGCTCATGTCTTCTGTTTATGTAGATTCCTTTTAAATGCCTAAATAATGATTTGTTCTCAATTTCTTAAGAATTATATGTGTCATATTCCCATATAGGAATACAGTTTAACTCCATTGAGTCCCTTATGATTACTCTTTCATGTTTACCTCTTATGTTTCTCTTAAATCTTCTGTTTGAATCTCCATTTTTTTTATTCAGCTCTGTTTTCTTTTTGTTTTTTCATCAGGAATGCTTGGAAATCCTCTATTTCATTACATATCCACTTTTGTTGGATAGGTTATTCTTGATTGTAGTTCTAGTTCCTTTTCCCTACAGAATATCATATTACAAGGTCTCTGCTCCTTTAATATGGAAGCTACTAAACTGTGTGTGATCCTGACTGTGTCTCCACAATATCTAATTTCTTCCTTTCTTTGAAATATTTTCTTCTTGACCCAGAAATTCTAGAATTTAGTTATCATACCCCTGGGGGTTTTCATTTTGATATGTCTTTTAGAAAGTGATCAGTGGATTCCTTCAAATTCTATTTTAACCCCTAGATATAAAATATCAGGACAGTTTTCCTTGGTAGTTTCTTGAAATATATTATCTAGTTTCTTTTTTTTTTAGCCATGACTTTTTGGTAATTCAGTGATTTTTAGATTATTTTTCCTTGATCAATTTTCCAAATCAGTTACTTTTCCAATGAAATATTTCACATTTTCTTCTTTTTTCATTCTTTTACTTTGTTTTTTATTATTTCTTGATGTGTTGTATAGTGCTTAGCTTCCACTTACTCAATTCTAATTTTTAAGAAATTACTTTCTTTAGTAAGTTTTATACATCTTTTTCCTGTTAATTCTCTTCATATTTTTTTGCATTACTCTCATTTATTTTACTAATTTTTCCTCCAGCACTCTAATATCTCTAACTCTTCAAGGATTCTTGCTGACCTTGGATGCAGTTAGCATTTTTCTTTGAGCCTTTGCTTGTAGCTGTATTCACATAGTTGTCTTCTAGGTTTGCATCTTGGTCTTATCTGCCAGTGTAATAGCTTTTAATGATTTAGGTTTTTTTAATTTGTTTATTTTCACAGTCTATTTCTGCACCTTGAACTTTATGTTAAGGTTGGGCTCTGCTCCCCTTGGGGTGAGGAGTCACTGTCCTAAATTTCAGACTTCTTCTTGCTGTTGTTTTTAGAACTAGTTCTGGAAGGTCTTTACATTTTTTATGCTTTTCCAAGGTGATATCATCCTAGGAAAGCTGTGTTCACTGCTCTCCTGGTCTGTTTGCTGCTCTTTACTGAGGAAGGACCCCTGATTCCCTGCAGTATTAGTGTTGCAAGTATTAGTGTTCCTCTTAGCCTTGGAACTACGACCAAGCTCCTTGCTCCCTTGTGGTTAACCATAAGGGCTCCTCTCCATCTTGGAACTTCAAGCAGAACAGTTTACGGGCAATAGAGTTGCCAATCAGCATCCTTTTCACACAGTGCCAGCAAAGGGTACCCTGTAATCTTTTTCTGATCAACTGTCCAACCTCTTTGCTGTTTCTGGGCTGAGAATTCCAAAAGCTGCTGCTGCTGCTGCTCCTGCTGCTGCTCCTGCTGTTCCTCCTATAACCACCTCCAAGGTGACCATTGGACCATCATTGATGTTCCTGCCATGCCTGGCACCTGTGCCAAGTGTTATAGAACTCTCCTGCAGACCACCTAAATTGTCTCAGACTGGGAAACTATATACTTTTGTTGGCTCTTCTGCTCCAAAATAATTTGAGACATTATTTTTTGGCTTTTTTGGAGGGGAGTGTTGGGAGAGTTTCTCAAGATAGTTATACATATAAAGCTCTAAAGTTCAATCTGCGTGAAGACTTTTGGGGCAACCTATCAATTCACCATTCCTGTGACTCAGACATTCCATTCTCTATCTACCAATACCCTATACGTGTCTTATTCTTCTACTTAAATAGAAGCTCTCTGAAATCAGGAACAATCTCCCTGTTTGTATTGAATCCTCCAACCTTCGCATGGTGCTGGGTGCATGTTAAATACTTAATAAATGCTCAGCAATTCATCCTTTTTTTCTTCCCATATTCAGAGGAGAAGAACATGCAAAGGCTTGATAAAACAGAATGTACATTTGCAAGTTGCCCTTTATTTTTAGTTTCCCTAGATCTTACTGATGACCCCATTTAGAAGCTAAATACACTCATCCACAAATAGGCATTTGCATAGGGAAAGCACTCCAGTGAAACAGTAAGCAATGGAAGTATGAATGGAATTGGGTCACCGAGGAAGAATCACTCATTTCATTCAAGCAGAAGAAATCTAGGACATTCACATAGATCCTTGATGTTTCACATGGAAACACCAAGGCTGTGTCTACATGGTGCTAAAACAATTATCAATCCAAATCTAAAAATCAGTTACACAAGTGATAGCAAGGTGTGCCTGGACAAAACCATTTGCAAAATCGAGGAGCCCCAATGGGCCCTAAGCTCATTGTGAATCAAGTATGATCGGACAGACAAAATGCTAATTAAGGAATTAAAAGGCAATGATTAAGCACTTATTATGTGCCACGTGCCCAAGAGCCAAAAGGAAAATCAAGGCAGTTCCTATTTTCAGAAAGATCGCTTTCTAACTGGAGGAGACAACACACAAAGGAGAGCTGAATTCCAAGGTGGATACAAAGGTCTGCTATACCTTTGAGTACATCAGGAGTGGGGAGAGCAAGACCCAGACTCCTTAGGAACAGCAGCATGTCAGATGGTAGAGCCTGGAAGGGTAGGGGGCGGAAGGCTCCTTCTTTTTTTTTAAATTAAGTCCAGAAGTATGAAAGAATTTTATTTGAAGAAAAATAAATGTTTAAATAATATAGTAGCCTAGGCTGGTAAAATTGCCCTGGGACTGGGAGAGTAGCCCCTGGGCTTGCTGCAGTAGCTCCCTACCTATCCCCCATATTTATTGAGGGCCCTGGACTGCCAGAGGCCTTGGTGTCCATATTCCA
Source organism: Gracilinanus agilis (assembly GCF_016433145.1). Classification (NCBI taxonomy): domain Eukaryota; kingdom Metazoa; phylum Chordata; class Mammalia; order Didelphimorphia; family Didelphidae; genus Gracilinanus; species Gracilinanus agilis. The sequence continues at coordinate 7,875,109 of NC_058133.1, read as the reverse complement.
TGTTTACCCCCATTCTGCCATCCGCTATCATTTGTCAGCAGTGGAGAAGCCTCCTTACCCTTCTGGAATACCTTCATCAAAATGGGAACGCAGAGTGCGTAGACAGCCCCTAGAGGTAACTAACGATGCCTAACTGTTCAGAATTGAGGCAAATACAGAACAATGTAGGTGATTAGTAATACAGGATGGCCCAGAACCAGGACAGATGATTAACAATACAAAATGGTGAGCTGATTAATAATAACTGTGACTTTGAAATGCGTACCTGACTAATGCTGAAACTTCAGCTTTTACAATTTATGCTTAAGTGGTGCCAATTAGTGAGAAATACAAGATTTCAGAACATGAGTCCCTGCTCCTATCCCTGCCGGCTCCCTGCTTTCGTTTGGGGCCAATCTCTCCCTTAGTCTGCTCGCCCTCCAATTCATCCGGAAGGCCCCTTCTCGAAAAATACTCTTCGCTCCCGGAGAGAGAACTCGGGATATCTGGGGCAAATGGAGGCAGATCTTTTTCACTTTCTTTGTTTTTCTTGCTTTGTGTGGTCTGTGAGTGTGTGTGTGTGTGTGTTTCTTTTGCAACACGGCCATATGGAAATGGGTTTCTCATGGCTTCCCGTGTATATGATTGATATCTCGCTTCCCTTCTCAAGGAGGACAGGAGGGACAGGAGGGAGAGAGAACAGGAAACCAATTTTTCAAATGAATATTCAAACTCTTTTAAATGTAGTTGGAAAATATTTAAGGAAATAAATTAAATATATGTTTTTGAAAGTAAAAAATGAGAGCACTTCACTATGGTTAGCTGCCTTAGAAGGTCGTGGCTTTCTCTTCCTCACTGAAGATCTTCCAGCAAAGGCAGGATTTCCTCTTTTTTTCCTACAGAATTCTCTCAAAGAGATGATTGTTTTAGTGCTGATTAAACTAGATGAACTCCAAGGGTCCAGTCAATTCTGAGATGCTCTAATTCTCTACTAAACAAAACCAAAAGGAATTGACAGATTTTCCCCCTTTTCTGGCTAATTTTCTTATTGACTTGGAGGGTGGAAGAAAGAAAGAAAACACAATTTGAAGTCAAAAGGACGAGGTTTAAATTTCAGTTCTCCGTTGGCCCAGCTGTGTGATATTGGGCAAGTCATTTTACAAGCCTAAGTCTAAGGATCTTCATTTCTAAAGGCAAAACTAGCTGATCTTTAAGCTGTTTTCCAGTTCTAGACATTATAATTTTTTAATATCTTTACAGTTTAAAATTTAGAAGACCTTTCCTCTATGGCAGTGATTCCCAAAATGGGCGCCACCGCCCCCTGGTGGGTGCTGCAGCGATCCAGGGAGGTAGTGATGGCCACAGGTGCATTGATCTTTCTTATTAATTGCTATAAAAATTTTAAAAATTAATTTCCAGGGGGCTAAGGAATATTTTTTCTGGAAAGAGGGCAGGAGGCCAAAAAGTTTTGGGAACCCCTGCTCTCCAGGTTCCCAAATCTATCTCAAAGTCCAATTCTTTTTCCTTGAAATAGACTTCTGCATCAAGATGTTCAGGTACCATAATGTGTCATCCTCATGGTCCATTTAATAATAGCCCACGTTTTGAGGTTGATTTGAAGTTTGCCAAGCACTTCTTCTCTATAGCCCTCAGTTTCCTCCTGCTCAAGAATGGACTGAAGGGGCATGAGAAGCCTCCAGGGAACCAGAGAAGCCTAGAGAGAAAGGAAAGAGGGCTAGAATGGGCTCAATTCACCAGCAATAACCCATATCAGGGAGGGCGCGGCTCACCTTGATGGAAGACAACGTCACACAGGCTGTGCTGGCCCCCACTGCCGGGAAGGCCAGGCGGCTTAGATTTTTCCCTCTCCCGGGGACCCCTCCAGGACTCTTAAGGCGCTGGCGATGTCTGGGCCCTCTCTAGACATCTCCATCCCTTGCTCACGGTGCTCTCTCCACTGGAGCTGGTTCCCCTTCCTCCCAGTTCCATTGAGCCACTAACAGTTGGATTAACTTTGGCCAAGATGGATTTGCCTCAACAGTCTAAAAAAATAGACAAACGACTTTTCTCCATGGCTGGAGAGCACGTACGAATTCTGAAGGCACGTCCGTGTCTGGGCTGGAGGTGCAGGTCTTTGGGCTCTTGGGCCAGACCAAGAGAGACCGTGTCAGGCTGGCCAGTTGTGGAGACGCAGCCTTGCTGGCTGCCCAGCCAATGCAAGAAGCTACATCCACGCTGGTGGCAGGGAACATGGAGGGCCTCCATGTTAGACAGCCTGCCCCATCGCACACGTGTGAGCAGCAGGGCCACGCCTGACCCACTGACCCAGGGAAGGTGAATCTCCCTTCACGGAATGTTCTCTTTCTCTCCCCTCGTTCCTCTGCCTCATCAGAGCCTGCTGGAATGAGGACACCCTGGAGGAGAGGGCTGGCGAGCTACAGCCTGAGGGCAAACTAAGAAGGTCTTCGCTGTATTTTTTAACCCTTAAAATAGAATCGATATTGTGCGTTGGTTCTGAGGAAGAAGGGCAGTAAGGGCTAGGCAGTGAGGGCTAAGGGACTTGCCCAGGGTCACACCACTAGGACATATCTGAGGCCAAATTTGAACCCAGGACCTCCCGTCTCCAGGCCTGGCTCTCAGTCCACTGAGCCGCCTGGCTGCTCCACTTGGCCATATTTTAAATACTATTTAAGTTTCTAAAAGAATGCAAAAACCTTTCTTGGCTCAAGGGTTTGCGCCCCCCCCCCTTCCCCCAGCTCTGGAGTGTCCCTGCTTTGGCTAAATCTTCTTTATTTGCTGTCTGTATTATTCTGAGGCATTTTATTGCAGACACACATGAGACGATTTTTATTGCATTCTGGTCCAGTGTTTGCTCGGCATAAAGGAGAGGCTCCAGGAGAGGAGGCCGATTGTCTGGGACACCCCTGAGAGCCGAGGGCGAGTTCTCCCATTGGCTGGCGGTGCAAAGGCAGTTCCCGGCCGTGTCCCTTGGACTCTCCATGGTTGGACGTGCTGCCCCCACCTTTACAGACCAACAAACTGAGCCTCAGAGCCTGTAGGTGACTCGCCTGTGCTCGCAGCGCTGCTGAAGGACCTGAGTTTTTCCTGCTTCAGGTCTGGGCTCTGTCTGGGATGGACATCAGCGTCTTTATTGACAGGTGAAAGAGAAGAGAGGGAAGTGCAGGAGCTCCACAAGGAGAGAGGAGAGGAAAGGAGAGGAAAAGAAGCACGAGGTGGAGGACAAGGAACACGGGGGCGGCGATACATAGAGGGAAGCTCAGTGCCGAGACGGATGGGAAGGCATGTTGGACTTTGGTCCATCAGAAGGAGGGATGACAAAGTGTGGGAGCCCTCAGTGGGCCAGGGGTGGCAGGTGGCCAGAGGGGGGTGGGGGTGGGGAGGGAAAAGGGAGAGAAGAGGGGATGGAGTAGAAAGGAGGGGAGAGATGGAAGGAAGCTGAGGGAGGGAGGGGAAGAAGGAGAAAGATGGTGGGTGACTGTTTGGGGCATCCGCCTTCATCCCGGCGCGCCTGCTCTCCGCTCTTCCACGCTTCAGCCTGGGGTGCCACAAAGCCGATGCCACCCGCCTCTCGGCTCACTGTCAGACAGGGCAGAGCACGTGATGAGGAGCCGCAGCCCCCGCAGCCCCCGCAGCCCCCACGCTCGGTTCTCTCCCATCCCTGATCCTCGCTCTCTGGATGACGATAAACATGACAGCTTGTGTGATAGACGCCATTTCGGAGGCTACTCGGTCATTAATGATGCCTTGTGCTAGGCAGTCATCAGAGACGATCCGCCGGGGGTGATCTTCCCGCCTCACCATCCACAGCACTGTTTGTTTTCATTCCTGACTGACGAGCTGCCGTCTAAGGCCGAGAGCGTCGCTGCCCGCGGCGAGACGGGCTTGAAAGAATAACCGGCTAACAATTAATATCTACGCTCACAAGACCGGCTGCCATTGAGGGCGGCGGAGGGAGAAACTTCTTTAAGTTCTTTAAATTTAACAGACAATGATGACATTTGGGGAAAGGCACGGCCAGAAATGAAGACCTTCCGATCAGGTGTGAAACATGGGCTGCCGAGCGGCTAGCCCAGAGAAATACGCCTCTACGGCTAGAATTAGATTTTGTGTTTGGAGAAAATCGATGGCAATCAGGGCAGGGTGAGCAGTTTTATGATTAGCCATTAGCCAGGCCCGTTAACTCATCCCCGGATCGATTATGCTGGTGATCACACGGCATCCGTTTTCTGTGCTGGGGCTGCATCTCATCTCGCCTGCCATTAGACAGAGTGCAGAGATGACCTCTTGTGCGGATGGCGAATCCATCGAGGCAAGCCCTGCAGCTCCTCCAAGCTGGTCGGCTCGTGTTAGAGGCTGGGACAGCTGGGCATGGCTAAGGCTGGAGAACATGGAGACAGACATGGGGCTACGTCCCAGATCTAGGCGCCAGGGCTCTCCGAGACCAACTCCTTCATCTGGCAGATGAGGAAGGTGAAGCCTGCCGTCACCTAATCAATAAGTGATGGAGGCAGGATTCGCACCCAGATGCTCTGACTGAAGGGCCAGAACTCTTCCCACTGTGTGACTCTGACTCTCTCCTGAACCCTTTCCTAGACATGATTCACCATGTTCTTAGTGTCACTGGCCTCCTCCAAGCATTCTGTAATATATTCATACATATATATCAAGAGAGGAAAAGAGGCGGGGGCGGGCAGAGAGAGGCAGGGAGAGAGACAGAGAGAGAGAGAAAATGAGAGAGAGAATGAGAGAGAGGCAAAGACAGAGAAAGAGAGAAAATGAGAAAACGAGAGAGAGACAGACAGACAGACAGACAGAGACAGAGAGACAAAGACAGACAGAGAAAGAGAGAAAATGAGAGAGAGAATCAGAAAGAGAGAGAGGCAGAGAGAGACAAAGACAGAGAAAGAATGAGAGAGAGAGAGAGAGAGAGGGACAGAGAGAGAGAGAGAGGGACAGAGAGAGAGAGAGAGAGGGACAGAGAGAGAGGGAGAGAGAGAGACAAAGACAGAAAGAAAGTGAGAGCGAGAGAATGAGAGAGACAAAGACAGAGAAAAATGAGAGAGAGAATGAGAGTGAGACAAAGACAGAGAGAGAGAAAATGGGAGAGAAAGAATGAGAGAGAAAGGCAAAGAGAGAGAGACAGAAAGAGAGAGAGGCAGAGAGAGACAAAGACAGAAAGAATGAGAGAGAGAGGGACAAAAACAGAAGGAGAAAATGAGAGAGAGAATGAGAGAAAAAGAGGAGCAAAGACAGAGAGAGAGAGAGACAAAGACAGAGAAAGAGAGGGAGAGACAAAGAGGGAAAGAGGAAGAGGGAGAGAGAGGAGAGAGACTGAGACTTGTTCACATATTGTGTGCTCTCCACTAGCATGTTTGGTCCCTGAGGTCCAGGACTATTTTTCTTTTCTTTTCTTTCTTCATAACCCCAGAAACTACTATAGAGCAGTATACATTTTTCCTATGGGGGGGGGGCGAATTATATCTGTGATTTCACTTGTATAGAAAATTACCCCTGAGAAAATGCCCCCCTGCAAATGTGGCCCAGCATTTTGGTAACTTAAGAGTCTTCAAAACAAGAATTTCTGAGGCACAGAGAGAGTCAGTGATTGTCTAGGGTCACACAGCCATTCTGTGTCAGAAGTAGATCCTGAATCGAGGATTCCGATATCCCGGCCCCTCTTCCTTACTTGGTCAGAGCTCCATCTTAGTGACAGAACCTTAAAATGTGTTTTTGGAACAGATATGGGGTATCTCAGCTCCTCATTGTTTTGATTTATGTTGATCACTGTTATGATTTAGCGTCATGCGGCATTTTGAAGTTGAAGATGGACAGATATCATCTCTTCTATTTATTATTAATAGAATTTGTCTTCAAGTGTCCCAGTCCCTTCCCATCCTCCCCCACATCACGCAAAGCACCACTCAGGAGATAGACAGGTTCATACGAATTATGTCTTTCATATTTCCACTTTTCAGTTCATTCTCTGGGTATAACATTCACAATTTATTCTTCAAGAATTAAATCAATAGCTGTGTATGATGTTCTTTTGGTTTTATTCATTTTGATGTTCATTATCCCATGTGGTTCTTTCCAAATTTTGTTAAAATCAGCCTGCTCCTATTTCTTATGGCACAGTAGTATTCCATCACAATTCTATACCACAACTTGTTTAGCCATTTTCCAATGGATGGGCATCCCTTTAATTTCCAGCTCTTTGCCAACACAAAGAGAGCTGCTCTAAACATTATGGAACATATAGATGCTTTTCCTTTCCTTTTTCTCTGATCTTGGGAAACAGGCACAGCAATGGTATTGCTGGAACTAAGGGTATACACAGTTTTATGGCTCTAGGTATAATTCCAAATTGCTCTACCAAATGGTGAGATTAGTTCACATCTTCTCCAACAGTGTATTCGTGTCTCCATTTTCCCACATCCCCTCCAATATTTGTCATTTTGTCCTTTTGTCATTTTAGCCAGTCTGATGGGTGTGAGATATTTTGGAACTGTTTTACTTTATATTTCTCTAATAGGTTGTGATTTAGAGCATTTTTTTCATATACTTATGTATGGCTTTGATTTCTTCAGTTGAAAATTGACTATTTATATCTTTTGCTCATTTCTCAATTAGGAGATGGCTTTTATTCTTAAAATTTTTAAATGTTCTTTATATATTTCATATATGAGACATCTAAGAAGCTGTCTAAAATGATTCTTCAACTTTCTGCTTTCCTTCTAATCTTTGCAACATTGGTTTTATTTGTTAAAAAAAAGAACTTTTCAATTTAATGTACTCAAAATTCTCCTTTTTACATTTCACAATGCTCTCCATCTCTCGTGGACTCAAAAATTTCTCTCCTGTCCATAAATCTGATAGGTAGTATGTTCCCGTTCTTCTAATTTATTTGTAGTATTACCTTTTTATGTCTAGATCACATATCTATTTTGATCTTATTATAGTGAATAGCGTAAGATCTTGGTGTCTATCTAGTTTCTGTCAAACTGCTTTCCAGTTGTCCCAACAATTTTTACCAATAGTGATTTCTTATCATAAAAACTTGGATCTATGACTTTGTCATATATAAGATTATAATAATATTAGAACACTATTTGTTGTATTCTGTCCTGTTCCACTGATCTACCATTTTGTTTATAAGCCAACACTAAATTGTTTTGATAATTAATGCTATAATACAATTTAAAATCTGGTACTGCCAGACTGTCTTTCTTTCCATTTTTTCCATGAATTCTTTTGATATACTTGATCATTTCCTCTTCCAAATTAATTTTGCTATTATTTTTTGTAGCTCAATAAAATAATTTTTGGTAATTAAAATTGAATAAGTAGAGTAGTTTATGTCAAGTTCTTGTTTTAATTATATTGGCTCTACCCATCCATGCACAATTAATATTTCTGACTTTGTGTACAAAAAGTTTTATAATTATGTTCATGGGTTTGTTTTGGCAGGTATACTCCTGGGTATTTTGTTCTATTCATGGTTATTTTAAATAGAGCATGTCTTTCTATCTCTTCTTGTAGGACTTTCTTAGTAATATTAAAAAACTGATTATTTATATAGGTTTATATAATATCTTTCTACTTTGCTAAAAAGAATTGATAGCTTCAACTAACTTTTTAGTTGAATCTCTGGGATTTTCCACATATGTTATCATATTGTCTGCAGAAAAAGATAACTTTATGACCTCTTTGCCCACTTTGACTCGTTCAGTTTCTTTTTCTTCTCTTATTGCTACTGCTAGCATTTCTAATGCTATGTTAAATAATATTGGTGATAATGGGCATCCTTGTTTCACGGAGGATGTTGTTATCTCTTGCAACATTTGGTGGTGCAGGAATATTTGCTTTAATGACCTGTTTCCAAGGCAAATAGATTCTTGTCCATCATATCATCAAAAGCTCAGATTTTCAAGAGGCAAAATGGCCCATAGATAGTCTTTGACATTGTGAATGCACCGTGGAATTGAAAGTCCATTCATTGACTTTGTAAGTGAATGAATTTGCTTGCAAATTTAATAAAAATGTCACTGAGTATTTTTACCATTAAGGAAATTGGACACCCACGAGGAGAAGAGGAATGCATTATTTGTGAACTAAAATTACATCTATTATATCATTTACCCAGAGGAACAAATAACATCAGTTTTCAATATCTGTTATTATTATTATTACTGTTTAAAAAAAGTTAGGTGCCATAGTAGATGGAATTTTAGACACGGTGTCAGGAATTCCAATGAATTCCAATCCTCCCTTGAACACTTACAAATTGTGTGACACTGGACAAATCACTAAACCTCCCTCAGCCTCAGTTTCCTTATCTCTAAGATGGAGATAATAATACTGTACAGAGGTTGTTGTGAGTCACATTAGATTATATATGTATTATCTCTCCACAAACCTTAAAAATATGCCAATATTGATAACAATACGTTTTATCCTGTCAAACAATATTTCCTCTCATATGTTCTTTTTACATAACAGTATCTGAAAGAATTTTAATAACTAAATATAAATGTTACTCTTTATTATGCTATTATATGTACAACATATATAAGATATATCTTTCACAGAGTAGCATTACAAATATTATATAACTAAATATATATTTACATGTTATATATTTATAGATATAGAATATATCACATAAATATATTCTATAACTAAATATTATATAACTAAAATGTTACTCTTTATTATAATATTATATATACTGAATATATAAAGCCTAGCCTTTGTAGCTTAGTACAACAAAGATTACTTAATACATAGAGAAAGTATGCTATAGTAAAGAGAGTGCTAAGTTCGAAGTCAAGAAGACTTGGGTTCGAATCAACCTCTCACACTTACAGTCTAGCTCTATGGCCTCTAGAAAATCATTAAATTAGTCAATGCTTCAGAAAACTCCTTAAGATTTGTCTCTTTACATTCCAAGTTATAGAAAGGTCGTTATCTATCAGTGCAGACAAAGGAGATGTTCCCAGTAGGAGTTCCCCATAGTGACCCTTATGGATCCTCACCATATGACTTGAAAGGTGACCCAGTAAAGTTCTCTTTGGTAGAGTCTGTTTCCTGACTTAGCTTTGGTCTGGACCAGGAGCTCATCCGTATATAGAACTCCTGGTGTGCACTTTCTCTTCGCCAATGCAGAGCAGCCATTCTCTTGTAACTTATAGTCCTAGAAAGCCATTTTGTGTTCTTGAAAGCTTGAATGACTTGCCCAAGGTCACAGGGCCAGTTTTTGTCAAAGGTAAGCCTTGAACCCAGGTCTTCCTGACAAAAAGGCTGACCCTCCATCCTGTGTATCATCTTGCCTTTGATGAGGGCTTCTCGGGGGAATGCATTCTGGCGGCCATCCTACAGAGCCCCGTGGTGCTCCTATTCCCATCCTCCCTTGTCCTTTGCCATGATGGTATAACTGTGGACATACAGACGTGTCCATCCTTGGGCACATCTGCCATGACTGTATGAAAATGAAAGGATGCTTCTGACTTTCTGTCACTGATCAGCCCAGGACTGTTGAGAGTGTTAAAAGTGTTTTGGACACCTAAGGGGGCCTCATGAGCTCTGGATCCTTCCAGCACCCTCCTAACTGCTCTTCCAGACTCTAATCTCCATCCAGTACAACCCAACTCACCCACTCCTGCCAAATCATCTCATAAAAACACGACTCTCATCATACGGCTTCCCCACTCAGGAACCTCAAACTGCTCCTTTGCCAGATGAGTCAAAGCCAAACTATCCTGCTTGCTTTCAAGACCCGCAGCATTCACAGCATTTAAGAGCTGCCTGGACCTCAGTGGTCATCTCATCCACTTTCTCATAGTGGAGAAAAAACCCTCTACGAAACACTACACGTAGCTATGCAGCCTTTGTCTGAAGATCTCTAGTGAGGTAGAAGCTGCTGCCCTTGCTGCCCCCTTGGGATAAATAGCTCAATGGTTATGTGGTTTTCTTAAAGAGAGCGAAGACTGTCTCTTTAAAGCTTCCTCCCACCCCCACCCCCATTACTATTTGCTCTGATCTCTGGGGTCAAGCAGAATCAGTGAATTCATCTTCTCCAGGATGCTCCTGCCAATATTTGAAGGCAGCAATTGGGTCCCCCTCCGAGTTTTCTCTCCAATTAATATTCCCTCATCCTTCACCTGATCCTCATATGGCATGAAGTCAGGGCCTTGAACCATTCTGATTGTGTTTATATGACTGCTTTCCAGGTAACAAGAGCCTTTCTAAAATGTATTGCCCCAGGCTGAACCCAGTATTATGACTGAGTTCTGCCCAAGGCAGAGGAAGATATATAGACAGATAGATGGATGGATGGACAGACGGATAGATAGATAGATAGATAGATAGATAGATAGATAGATAGATAGAAGAAAGTAAGAGTAAAAGAGAGATATCTATATCTCTATAGAAAGTGAAGGAAAAAAGAAAGAAGGAAGGAAGAAAGGAAGGAAGAGAGAGAGAAGGAGGGAGGAAGGAAGGAAGGGTAGGATGGCAGGATGGAAGGAAGAAAGAGAGAGAGAGAGGGAGGGAGGGAGGGAGGAAGGAAGGAAGGAAGGAAGGAAGGAAGGAAGGAAGGAAGGAAG